>NW_026570326.1:0-470536 GCF_019649055.1 Paramacrobiotus metropolitanus | reverse complement strand
CCCGAACAGGCCCGCAAACAGGAGGACATGTACATCGACCGAGTCGAGCGCATGTTCGAACGATGGGCCAAAGATGGAATTATCACCTGTAGCCAATTGCCTGTGGGGAAACCACGCAACCGACGGCTGTGGCTATGCCAACAGGCCTTACGGCGAAAATCCAAACCGGAAGTGGTATTTGGATTGGCGGAGCCGTTACACTAAGGGCTACTCTACCGGGTCAGCAAACCCTAACCGCTTCGGTTTAGTGCCACCCAAACAACCCAGACCACAACGTGGTAATGAGGGGGAATGGCAGCCGAAGACAATCCACCGGCTCAAGAAATGGGTCAGGTGGCGGCAACCGCCAGAATGGTCCAAAGCAAGAATACCAAACGCCAGCCAATGAAAGGCCAGCGCTACCACCCATACCGGACCAGTTGGTGAAAGCCAACAACAATGGCGGCGGCCCTAAGCGAGCCAGCCCAACCACGGGAAACGCTTAAGGTCGGGGAGTATCGGCAACTCACCCGACCTAAGACCGGAACCGAAACCGCCGGACAAAGATAACCCCACTGTACAGTTACTAACCCCCATGGATCCCAAACCGGCCGCTCAACAGCCCACCGGCGGATCCAGGTTTAGCGCCAAACCAGCGACTAAACCACATGGCCCTAGAATTGTGGCCATGCCAGGACGTGTAGAAGTCACGCCTGGACCTTCTGGCTCTAGAAATGAGACCAGACCGACAGTCGTCCAGCTGGCGACCAAGTCCATTTACGGAGCCTCAGTTAACCCTCAGGCCAACCGATCACGTGGCAAAGCGAGACGTCCCACCACGAACATGACGTACCCTAAATCGGCGTCAGACACATCCTCCGATAGCGCACCGAAAGGATGGTCCGTTAGAAGTACGGACAGTGAGGTCGGATCACTAGAAGAGTGGACAGCCGAACCTCTTAAGGCGTCAAGTCCCCGCACCTGCTGGCCCCAGACCGGTGGACGACCCCTCGGCACCACACCAACGGTGCGAACCATCAATAGCTCACGGACATTCCTGAACACCAAAAATATGTTTTCGACCCTACGGGTAGCGGAAACATCACCGCAGGAAGAGTCTGTCCGACAGGAGCTAGCAGCACCCAAGTATGCTCCTGACGACCCAGGACCAGTGTCGCTAATCCCCATTGTACCGGTGATACGAGAAGTGGCAGTTGGTCTCGACGAAAATCGCAAACCGAAAACCGTAAGAGCATGGACACACAAAGTCCAGATTAGACCAGCCCACACGCTCGCTATGCAGGACACCGGAGCGGAGACATCCCTCATCAGCCAGCATTTCTGCACCGCCAATGGCATTAAAACGGAGCCATTAGGACGGAACACCAAAATCCTTGGTGTCGGCGGACAACCCGCCTTCGTGGTCTCCCACTGCTGCACCGTACCGGTGACACTGCAGGGATACAAGAGCCACCACATGTTCTTCGTCCAACCAACGTTAACGGACGTGCATGTTTTACTTGGCTGTGACTATCTAAGTTTACGTTTATCTTGAAGCCAAACGAAGAAATCGTTTGGGACGCGGTAAAGTCTATCCCGATACCTAAAGCACCGGGACCAGACGATGAAGTTAGAGTCAATCGGCTTGATCACCCGAAAACTTCTCCTTCTACCTGCTGGGAATGCCTGGACACCCCTGAAAGCCTCATATGGTAGCTGCGCGTCCATAACGCAATCGAGCGTTACATGACCCAATTCCGTGCAGGCATACTCAAGCCAAATCACGGGATAGTAAAGACTATCCCGATACCAGAGGCACCGGGTCAAGGGCCGGTGCCTGGTAGAGAAATTAAGGAGAAATTGGTCCAGCGATACAAAATTTGGTTTACGGGAGTAAGAAATTTCCTGGAATACCGAGCTGACCGACTCCTTGCCCTAGAAGAGGGCTGGCTACAAGAAAAAGGCGTACCACTAACGTGGCCGCAGATAGCCGAACAATATGGACCATTCGCCCAAGAACTGGACGACTTATTCCAAGAAGGAACCTTATGGGAGGACGAACGTCTAACCCTCGTGTGGGAATACAGAGAGTACCACATGGAAGCTCCGAAAGCGCTTCAAAAGATGTGCACGGATCTCTTCGATGACATCATTATACTTCGAAGACAAGTGGCCCAACATCCTGGCTTAACCGTCAGCATATGGCCAAAATACGATTTGAGCCTGACTAACGTCAGGACCATAGCGGAACCACTGCCAGAAGCAGCACCGCACATAGCGACAAAAGTGCGCTTCAATAATGGCCCACACCCAGAACAGGGAGGCCATCAAAGGTACACCAGCCAGAACGAGCAGGACCCTTCGTCAGAGGAAGTCCAGCTGACTTGTCCTCTATGTGGAAGCGGTAATACGGGCCATACACACCCGTTCGGCTCAACGGTGGGCAAGAGGCCGACCAGCCTCACCACTCCCTAACGGGAACCGTCCAACCACTATGGCGGAACCGGACGAACCTGAGAAGCAGGAAATCGCAACCGGAACGCCAGAGATCCAAGAAATGAATCTCACAACTGAACCGGCACTAACAGTGACCGGCGGGCCGCCAGCCTCTAACGAGGACAATGGCGAACCAAAACCCGGGCAAGACGACAAACCCGAGTCTACCGATTCGGACGTCCAAAGCTCAAGTGACTCACCGGACACGGACTCCGATAACCAATCGTCAGAGGAGTCAAGTGACAACGAAGAAGACACAGAAATTCTCTAACTCCGAGCCGAGGCACCGGTAATCCGCAAACTGCGGACCGAACGTCCAACTGACTGCCTTAAGGAGGAGAGAGAAGTTGTCTTCGTCCACCAGCGGTACACCTTACCAGCTTATTCAACTTGCTGGATTAAGGTCCGGTCCTATCGGACTATGGACCCGGGACGTCCAATCCACTTTAAATCGCTGAGACGACCACACCGCTGGGTCTTACCGATCGAAGCGGAGGTCCAAACTCGACATGGCGAACATGCGTGGATTCAGGTCCAAAACAAGTCCCTGAGAGACCAAGTCCTCCGTAAAGGTGCAAGAATTGGCCACATGTACTACAGCGACTTGTTTGAGCCAAATATCAAGGAGGACGGCGTAGATTGGTCTATTCCTAACGCCGACGCCCTACCATGGCCAAAAGAGGCAGGGAATAATCCAAACCGGTACCGCACCATTAATGACCATGCTATGGTCCGGGCAACCGTAAAAGTGGAACTCCCACCGGAGTCCATCACCCCGGTCCAAGTTAGCATTGACTTCCCTGTCGACCCGAGACAGAAACTTATGTACCTCGGAAGCCAGGACACCAAACGGAGTCTGGCCATGCTCGACGGACCAGTCCAGCATAACGGCACTAGTTTTACCATAGTGGTGTCAAACTACTCCAAAGAGCCCCATATACTCCGGAAAGAAGTTAACATGGGCCAAGTGGAGCCATACGAGGAAATCTCGGACGAAGAATACGCCCGAATTAATTCCCTCCAAACCGGAGAGGAAGATCCAGAAGTGGAGCGCGAAATCCGCGCCCACATCGCCAATGCACATTTTGGCGATCACCTGACCGAGGAGCAGACCGCTCTACTCCGTCAGGACTTATGGGAACTCAGGGCCATATTTCCGACGTCCAAAAAGCCTTACGGTGACGTCAAAGGAGTGACCCACGTCATAGAAGTTGGCGACGCTGCACCAATTAAAATGAACCCAACCCGAACGAGTTGGAAGGGACGAGAGTTCATAAATAAGCACGTCCAAGAAATGTTGGACCAAGGCGTGATTGAACCGTCCATGGCAGCGTGGAGTTTCCCAGTGGTCCTCGCTTCGAAGAAAAACGGCGACGGGACCATGGGCACCAGATTCTGCATAAACTACATAAAGCTGAACTCGGTGACCAAAAAGAACAATTACCCATTGCCCAATCCAGACGAACTCCTGGATCAATGCGCAGGAAACGCCTATTACGGCAAGGTAGATTGTCAGTCCGGATTCTGGCAAATCCCTATGGACCCAGCGTCCATGGACTACACTACCTTCGTGACTCCAGAAGGGATGTTCCGGTTCAAACAAATGCCGTTTGGCGTCTGCAATGGTCCAGCCACATTTCAAATGACAATGGACAAGATTACGGCGCCAGCCCGAAAGTAAGGCGGCGTCTTCGCATACATCGACGACGTGATATTCTTCGGCAAAACCTTTGAAGAATTCCGGAAAGCGTTCAGAAATACGCTTCTCTGCCTCAGAGACTCAGGGTTCACGATAAAGCCGTCGAAGTGCGAATTCGGAATGGAGAAACTCCAATTCCTTGGACACATCCTCAGCAAGAGCGGTGTCCATACCGATCCCGAGAAGGTAGCGGCCATCGCCGAAAAACTACCGCCCAAGACCGAGCGTTTCTTGGACTTCGCTCGTTTCTTGGACTCGCTAATTACTACCGGAAGTTCATCCAGGGCTACGCCCAGAAGACTTCCAAGATGTACGAACTAATGCGGAAGGAAAGTTCAGTGAAGAACGACTGGACTGATGCCCACACCGCTGAGTTCAACGAAATCAAAAAGGCCCTAACGGAAGCCCCAATATTGGCCAAATTCGATGCGACAAAGCAGACCACCATCGAATGTGATGCAAGTGGCGCTGGCATCGGAGCCATACTCAGCCAGGACTCGAGACCAATTGCCTACGCAAGTCGTGTCCTACATGGAGTTGAGAAAAACTACGGCGTGACCGAATGGGAATGCCTAGCCGTAGTATGGGCCGTCCAAAAATTCAAGCATTACATTGACCACGGACCTTTCACAGTAAGGACGGACCATAGAGCCCTAACCAACCTGCTCAGATGCGAGTCTAACCGGCCCGGCATCAATCCTCGTCTTACTCGAAGGGCCCTCGCCTTACAGGGACGGGACATCACCATCGAGTACAAGCCGCCTGGCTTGTCGAGTACAACATTCTATGACAATGCTGACGCATTGTCCAGGTGGCCACTCGAACGGGACGATGACAAAGGCCCACATGAAGAGTTGGACCAAGTCCCTAACTTCAAGGATTACAAAGACTAAATCCCAGCACGCATCATAAAGGTGCGCAGGCTGCAAGTAACTGACGAGGACCCCGCAGATGAATGAGACAAGCCTCTCCTGCCTGATTGTAACACAATCAGTGACTGGAACGAATTTAGCACGGCGGACATACGGGTGATCAACGTACCGGCACCCACACCGGGAGAGCCAGACCCCGTAGTCTCACCGTGTCCAGAAAAAAAGTCACGGACCGCACCGCGCAAGAACTGCGACGGATGCAACATCGCGACCCAACTCTGGCCAAGAAAATCCATGAGATGGAACATCAAAGTGAAATGGACAAGAGGTCCAAACTACCTGAACATTATCAGATGGACAAAGGTGTGCTCTACCGACTCACCGAAATCAATGCAAAACTCGAAAGGAGATTCGTTGTCCCTATGGTTATGCGGAAAAACATTATCCAGTCCCTCCATGACGGAAAAACAGGGAACCATTTTGGATACCGCAAGACGATCGAAGCAGCCAAGCTCAGGTACTACTGGGACCGCATGAGCTGCGACATACACGACTACATCGACCGATGTCAGACGTGTATCTTCGGCAAAGTACCGCGGCGAGCTACCTACGGTAAGCTGCAGCCGTCCGAAGCTGTTACGCCTTGGTACCGCGTCTTCGCCGACTTTAAAGGACCTTTACCGGTGACCCAAACAAAGAAGTACCGGTACATCGCTGTGGTGGTCGACCAAATGACGAAATTCACCATAGCCCGGCCGACCAAGACAAACTCGGCCAAGGAATTCGAAAAGTTCTTTGTCGAAGAAGTTGTACTAAAATACGGCATGCCACATACAATGCACTCCGACCGGGGAACGCATTTCACGGCAAAATCCTTCGCCAAAGTGGCGAAAATCTTCGGCATCGAGCAGACCTTCGGATCCGCTTATCACCCAGAGGGCCTAGGCCAAGTCGAACGGCAGATGCAAACGATCTGGGATGGAATTCGAAACTTTGGCGGCGCCGGCGATGAACATCGTTGGCACCTGGCCCTACCTTACGTGATTTCCGGCATGAACCGTGCCGTCCACGCAACCACTGGATTCTCGCCATACCACATGCTATATGGACGAGAAATGACCATACCACAAGACGTCCTGGCTGGGACCAACGTCCCAGAAACATTTACGACGAACGAACGTTACGTCCAGAGGATGCAGCAGCGCCTGAACCGGGCGCATGAAATAGCGAAAACACGTATAGAAGAAGGTTTCCTGAGGGATGCGGCCATTTATAACAAAAAGAAGTCGCAGGCCGAGTTCAAGAAGCGGGACTTGGTCACTCTAAAGAATATGGTAGACGACCCGACCAACCCAAACAAGTACGAAGGCGTCTACATTGTCATCGGCATACCCAAGCCGAACACCTACTGGATCCGAGAGCGGGACACCAGCGTGGAACACACTGTATGTGTCGATCGCTTGAAGCCATACCTTAACCCGGAAGGCCTGAGTCGCAAAATAACTCGCTCAACCAAAAAGAAGGGCGGCGACGCGGAACCTCAACCCCACAGAGTCGGACAGGTGCAATAACATGGCAGAGCCGAGACAAAACGCAGAGCTCCCACACGCCCAGAGAAATTGCTGAAGAAGCAGAAGCCCGGAAAGGGCCCGTCCAAAAAACTTGTGGCGGAGCAGCAAAAGACTTTGATAATCCCAGGCTATGGCCCACCTGACCCGAAGATTTCGGACCCAGCAACAACAGTGAAGCGTGGCCCAGGCCGACCTCGAAAGGCCAAAACGGATTTCGAGACACCGGCGCTGACCAAGCTTCAAAACCAGCCATTAACCGTCATTGACCCAACTTTGGCCCCGGCGGAACCAGAAAAAGGGACATCCGCTACGGACAAGCCAGTGGCGACCGAAGAGCCAAAGGTGGCCCCGGCGCCTAAGGAGAAGCCCAAAAGACCAAAGACGCCTAAAAAGCCTAAGGCAACCCTTACGGCCCAGCAAGTCCTGGAAGAGGACGTAGTTGCTGAAGATGAGGCGGATAAAGACTTACTCACCCGCATAACCACGGGACGGGAAAAATCTGAGAAAGTCTCAAAGGGCAAAAAGCAGAAGTCCAATACGGTCCCACCGGACGTATCGGACAAGTCCAGTACAGTCCCACCGGATGTACTGGACAAGGCGGTTGATAAGACTGGACAGAATAACGTTCTAAAATAATATCTGACATGGTAGACTTAGAATTAGTCTAACTAACTTTAAAATCCCACGATCGCTATCGTGAGCTGCTACCGAAACTAACTAACCTAAAATTAACTAACCGAATTCGAAATGTCCAGTAGCTTAGAAGTAACTAAACCTGGTCCGATAACGGATATGGTAGCTTAGAAGTAGCTAGCCGTATACTGAATTAGCTAAGTAGGTAGGAGTCTAACACAGCGTGATTCGTCTCGTGACAGCGCCCCATTCAACGATGGAAGGACGCCGACGTACCGATCGCTTAGACGACTCCGACCGCAGCAACCGCACACACCCATACTCACGACCAGAATCTCGGTCGGGCGGATCTTCCACTCGGTCGTCTAACCGGCCTCCGAGTGTACAGGTACCGAACATCAGAGCTAACTTAACCGCTGAGCAGCTGGCTACTATGTCAGTCGGCCCCAGTTCACGGGCCGACACACCGCTACCGCGGTCCCAGCCTCTGCCCCCTCGAGCCATCCTGCCACAACTTTGGCCACCAGGGACATTCTCTGACGACATCGGACTTTAGGTGAATGCAGTGGTAGCTGGCAGCCAGCCAAGTTCTACGTCGGACCGAATGATCCGACATTACCCCCATGGCCGCACAGGCCCACCTCAACCAATACTGTATGGTGGCCTACCGACCACTTCGGCAAGTCAGCCGGTTTTTACAACTGCGGCAGTCGGGCCAACGGTCACGACTACGCCGGTCCATACTGGACCGCGGTCACAGTTTACCCCGCCGCCCTACTACAATCCACATTAGGGATATCCACCGTATCCTGCGCCTGGACCTTCAAACCAGCCGCAGCCGGACCCAAACCAATGGCGATACCCACCACCGTGGATGTATCCGCCAGGACTTTATGGATATCCACCGCCTTATGGCGGATATGGAGCATACGGCCAACCGCCGTATAGCCCACCTTCAGCAGCACAACCTGACCCTACGGGCCATGCGCCGTCTGACTCGTCCATCGAACCTTCACGAGCGGGACCGGAGGCGTACAGAACTCCAGCGTCGCCGGAACCCCAGCCAAGCACATCGCGACCCGACGGGTTATGTGATTACCCATTACGGGTATTCGTGGACGGACGATTAACAGTTTATAACCGGCCAGAAGAGGTTCCACCAGAATTGGCGGCCCAACTTGGCCTCGCCGAATCGGAACCAGTGGCAGGGCCAGCACTGAACCCAGTGTTGGCCGGGCGCGACCAGACTGTCCCACCGACAGAACCTGTGTCGTCGCCAATGCTAGACGAAGAGGAAGATGAAGGGGACGTCCAATGGGCCTCAACCACCCCACCAATGAGGACTGAATCCCCTACTGAACTTTTGGCCGACGGCCGGACTCCACTCTACCAACTTCAGGACAATCTGAAGGATGTAGAGAACGCCATCCAAGAATTGGAGGCCATGATTCGAGAGTTGGACAGGCGCGGCCCTCACTACCGTGAGTTGGCTCAGCGCATCCTTCTCGACCAAGAAGAGTTCCGGCGCCTCGCACATGAACTAAGCGAGGAAATTGCGACCCGCCAGGCTCAGCACGAGATATTTCCATTGCATGACCAGACCGGTCAGGCATTGCTGGCGGCATCTCGCAGGCTGAGGGATCAGCTGGTACAGCAACGGACAGACAGACAGCTAAGGACAGAAGGATCCGCAGCACCAACACGTCCACCACCAGCACCATCAGCACCGCCTCCCCCACTGAACCCAATAGTCGTAGTTACCGCTACGACAGGGGAACCTTCCGCGCCACCAATGGCCCAGCCTACGTCTACCGACGAGGCAATGTTAACGGCCACTGTACTGGAATCGCGAGAACCGGCATCTTCTCCGTACGATCTAAGGGCATACCCAGACATACCGCCCTTGGAACGTGAACTCCACGCAGCGGAAACCCTAGAAAAGGAAATCCGCAAGGCCGTTAGTAGCCTGAAGGGCATTGATGTCGCCACCATACGGAGAAAAGTCGTGTTGGACTTAGAATTCCAGCGCGTCCTGGAATACATAACCAGGATTCGACGGGCCATGCTGCGGTTCATGGACAAGCCACTTAACACGGCCAATGACGCGCCAGCATTGCGCGACTTCCGTAACCGGCAGTATCAGCTTGGCCTGATCGATGAAGCACTTAGGCGCGTGTTGCCTAAACCCCGACCGGGGCAGCCAACACGCGTAGGACAAACTGGACTTCTCACGCCGACACTTTTCTCAACACGCCAACCGGCGGAAGAATTGAGGACGCGGTTTTTGAGAATCATGCGGATCTCGGCTGAACGATTTGCAGCCGGACCAGCACTTAGTCGACCAGCCAGCGCGTCGGATAGAGAAACCGACAGCGATATCGACTGGTTCGACATGCCAGATCCAATCCCAGTACCAGGATTAACAGCTCTGCCTGATCACACGGTTGCGCCAGAGCGACGTGTCCACCCCAGACCAGGCTCACTGGCCCCGCCACCAGACATTGCGGAACGGTTGGAACTCATTGCGAGGGCCACCGTTACGGAAGGCAGACCGGTTTATTCGGACGACTTTCCTGTACTAAACCAACTGAATAACGACAATCAACCGGCCCCTCGGACTTTACGTCAACAGTGGGACGAAGGACAAGCAGCAGCGGACCAGCGGTTGCGCGATGCTGACACTAGGCCCATTAGGATGACGATTCCTCAGGCGTTAAGGAATAGAAACCTCATTAGAGATGCCGAGGACATTGAGCGTCGCCTAACTAACCGGATCCAAGATCTCAGCCCATTCGACCCAGAAACGGTGAGGCTGACAGAACAGCAACAGAGCCTTACCCAACGGTTAGCTCTACTCCGGGAACTCACTCTGAACAGTACAATGCTTACCGGCCAATCGTTAACTGTTTTGGACCACACCACAAGATGGATCCGAGAACTCATCGAAGATTACTGGAAGGTCCAACGACTAGACCCGTCAACGACGGAACGCCCCGGTGACTTCGACCCAGTAAACGAGTGGCGACCATCACCTGTGTCCGTGCCAGCACTTTTGGCCCTGATGTACGAACCGGTTGCCCCAGCACCAGTTGGACAGCCAACTCCAGCTGATCCGGCCCAGGCCCTAACGGTGCCTGGTCCAACAGCAAGCCAACCCGTGGACACTGCTGGACCTGCTACAGCGGACAGCAGTATAGAAGTTCCACCGCAGGACGTCGAAATGGACGTCAGCCTGCTTGATAAGACCTTCGAGCTTTCGCCGGAGAAGCCGGTCGAATCGGAGTCGACACCAGTCCAATCGGCTGGTGAACCGACAAGTCCAATGGCTGTTGATGCGCAAAACGGCGTCATCACAGCCCACGCCGAAACCAATCGAAAGCGACACATCTAGTGGCACCCTTATTGTCCGACCAACGGACAGGAAATCGACAGGAGGAAGGCCAGAACCAGCCACTCCTGCCACAACAAGCGGTCCACAATCGCCCCGGTTTAAAAAAAAGAAGAGGACTCCCCCAGAAGCTGAGGAGCCTCCTTCGCAGCGGTCACTCCCACCTTGGAGAGGACCGCGTGAAAACCTGGAACTTACCCGTCCAACTAGGCCCACTCTACCAGCGTGAAGTGGCCCGCCAAAGGACATAGACGTTGTTCCTGGCCCTACCAGGCCTGACCCGTCCATACTTAAACCGAAGAAGGCGGAACCACCGACTTTGACGCTTCATGGTCTACCGACCAAGAAGAAGAAGTCGTCGCCAAAGAACTTTCCTGGCAAGGGACATGTGCTTTCACCACCGGAAGCACCAAAGATTCCGTCAGGAACAACTCAGCCATTGCGGGACGAACCTCCAATGAGACATCGCATCCGACTGACTCAAACGGAGTCATGGGATGACCTGCATAATCGGGCTGTGAGCGAGATCATAGAAGTCGATCTTCGCTTAAATCTGACTGAGGAGGACATGCGCCAGCGACTACGTGCCGGCGACCCAGCATTAACGGACCATGAGATTGACCGCATCAACCAAGGCTGTCAATTGCTGGTACAAGAGCGGACCATCCTCATCAGAAAATTGATGGCCATGCGGAGCAAGAGCCAGGCCCTTCGCCAACGCAAGTTGCCTAGCAAAATTATAGAGCATGCCATCTATATACGGGGCCCACACATTGATCCAAGGGCATGGACAGTTGAACCGCGCCCACGACCAGGCCAGCCAGTGGAAAACCAACTCCCACTGGAGGAGGCAGAAAGTGAGGACGAAGGTCCCCAACTGCCAGCGGCCTTCTGGGGCGTCTTGTCCAGCGAGGAGTCGGAGGACGAAGAAGATTTGGACGAACATGTCCAAAGAGCGTTATATGAGACCAGTCAGGTCCGGCCACCTTCAACGAAGGAATCGCCACGCCGAAGTCGATCTCCATAAAAAAGGACTTCTCCTGGACGCGCCACATCAACTCCGGCGCGAATGCTCAGCATGCCGGCCATCGAACCGGCGCCTGCCAGGTTCACACCGAGCCAGCCAGGCAAGTCTCCGACCAAAGAGAGGATGGACACCACACCTCCTCAGCAGCCAACCATGACCATTACTGTGGAACGAATCGCAGCACCTACGGTGTCTGCAGGTTCATCACTCGAGCCAGTACCTGTCACGGTCAGAACCCCTGCACCAGTGGCCACAGAATCGGCCAGACTGATGGTGCAGATAACTCCGGCCGTCTCGGATCAAGAAGTGGAAACTGACACGGCCCTGATGCCCATGAGTGTCCTCACTCCTACCAAGCAGAGACACCTATACATCCACGCAGACCAAAACGAGCGACGGCGATATCGATTCCTGTTAGCAAAGAGGCAGGAGGCGAAGGAGCAGAATAACATGGAAGAATATGACATGTTATCCGACATGCTCGCGCCATTAGTTTTCCGAATGGTAAAATATTATCGGACCCGCCGCAATCAAAGGGCCTTTCCCCTACCGGAACAAGACCCAATGATGACCGAAGCCCTGTCGTCAAGTGCCCCACTGATTGTGGTACCGCCAAAGACGCAGACACCAGCGACGTCAGAGCTAATGGATACTTCTCCGGCCGGACCTGTGGCTGTAGCACCACAGCCAGAACCAGTCCAACAGGAGGAGGCACCGAAGGCCATTTCATCGGCGCAAGATTTGGCAGGCCAAAGCCAGTCTGGAACAGGGCCAACGGCCGCTGCTCCGATAATACTGACGAACATGCCTGCCAGTATCGACGAAATACCTTTTGGCCGTCCAGTGACATTCCCCATAACCGGGACATTGGATAACTTGGCACTTGGCATGGGTGTGATCCACTCAGCTAATTCCCAACGGAATAAGCAGCCAAGGAAAGCCAAGAACCCAGAGAGGGCCAAACCGGCCTCTCGTCCTACTTCTCCCCAACCGAGGGCCAAACCGGCCACTCGTCCAAACTCCCTCAACCGAGTGGAAGTCAGGCGGCCACACCCCGGCCAATCCAGAATCCGGAGGCCGAGAGGAACCGCCAAAAGAAGCAAGCGGCCAAGGACAAGAAAAGCCAAGAGGCCAAAATCACCCAGCTCGAGAAGCGGCTGTCAGGCGATGAAGACGTCCAAGTCCTATCGGACAGTCCAGATAAACCAGCAGAGCCCGCACTAAATCGCTCACGGCGAGACGAGGAGTACGAACCACGCTTTGGGGCAGAGCCGCCGTCGGAGGAAGTGATGCTCCCCTCGCCCTGGGACGATGAGGCAGAATTACCAGACCCTGGACCGGAAGCCACACATATAGAGATCCCAGCGGATCACTATATACGATTAACCGTGGCAGCCGCCAGGGCCATGAGACGCGCAACGGGACGAGACATGTACCAATGCCTTGTCTGCGTCCTCCGGTCCCGTATGAAATACAAGGAAGAGTACCAAGGCCTACCGCCGGCGGACCGTGTACTAACGGCACCCTTTATGCGGCGGATGGTATCCCGGATTCTGGACATGGGACTTCTGGTCCGCACACACCGCGATTGGACCAGTATGATGGAACTACATGTGTCCCATCGGCCAGCAGGACTTTCCCGTAGTAGGGACCTTCCTTTTCATCAGATATGCAGGACCATTGCTTACCTGCATAACCCAAGAGGATCCAACTTAACCGACATTGCCAGGACACGCAACGCTTTCTATTACCTTGGAGAGGAGAACCTGGACAAACTCACTACCAGATTTGCTGATGAGCTTATCGCGCTGGTCAGGGAAGGAACCCTGGAAACGACCAACGCACACAGGGCGGAACCAATTCGCTTCACCATTCCGGGATTCATCCCACAGAAGACCCAACGGTCTCTGTACGTGTCACACGATGTTGACACAAGATGGGTTACGGACCGGAAAAAAGCGGTTGGACCGCCAAAGGACAAGTTGACCGGCAGAGCCAAAGAGGCCTACTTAATCTCCCAGGAGGCAAGACTGCCTGGTCCAAAGAACTTGCCGGTTGAAAAGCCCCCTCGACCATCGGTCACTAGAAGGGAGAAGGCTGCACGGCAAGAAGTTGAAGAAGAGATGCACGCGGCCGGAATCCGACCCGTGCCAAGGGACACAGTGTCACTGCCAAACGCAGCTGGCCAGTCCAGACCTCCTTCACCAACTCCATCAGCCACATCAACTTTGAGTCGAAAGACGACAGTTACAAAGGCCACGTCTACGAAGAAGAGCGGACAAAAACGACCGCCACCGGGCCGAGACGTATCGGACTCTGAGGACTCCGAACCGGAGGACTCGGAGGAGGAACAAGAAGGAGAGCCGAACCAGGACCAAACCATGGAATCCCAAAAGTCCGACTCAGATGACGACGATGACCAGAGCCCTGGTAAACTGACCATGGACGTCCCACCGGACCATGACATGGAAATCCCACCCGGTGATGAAAATCAGCCACCTAACGGTGACCAGGACATGGAGGACCAGGGCGGCGCAGAAGGCGCCAGTCAGGACCAAAGTGGCGCAGAAGGCGCCGATCGGAAAGTCAGGCCAGCGTAGAATACGCTGAGCCAAGTGGAAGCGGTGCATGGCCCGAACGGGAGAGAGTGCGAGACTCCACCTCACCAGAATCAGATGATGGTGAGATCCAGTGGACTTTACCCGATCCATGCCCGGCCAAACCGCGCATCAATTATGTGCCGCCACCAAGGACCAACGTGGCGAGGAAATGGCCCGGCGGAGATCCATCAAAGAAGCCGAAGATCTCCAATACGGACGAGACGTGGGCATATATTAAGGCAGGCTTAAAGGCGTTGTCCCAAACGGGTACAACCCTTGCTACAGGAGGCTTGGTCTTCCAACTCATCCAGAAATGGAATGGCCCACCAGTCACCAAGTCCAAGGTGATGAAATACATCAGAATGGCCTATGAAGAAGGAGCCATCCTTCGAACCCATCTGCCCAACATGCAGGTGTTCTACACGTTCCCACCGGAAAGACGTGACGAAGCACCTCAAGGCTACTGGGAATAACGGAATGCCATCTTGGCGGTACTGACCACCACGCAACATCCCTTGGGCTTGACAAGAGGCGAGATGGCCAATCAACTCCTTGGACGATACGAAGTATATCTCTCGACGTACGACCCTCAGCTGAGTGACGGCAATGAATATCCCCCCAGTCGCCCTAACGGGTTGTACCATCTCAGCGAGGACGTGCGATACATCGTCAAAAAGATGCTACGCGAAGGCTGGCTCGAGCAAACTGTTGATGAGCCAGAAGCCCAGCAGCGGTACCGGATGAAGAACAATCCACCGGAACGATATGGCCCTCGTCCCACCGGACCCGCCTCCTTGGCCTCAACCAAGTCAAAGAAGAAGCGGCGTACTTACCATCAGTGACCTAGGCGTAGAACTCGCATAGGGTCTAGGGGGTGATCCCGATATAATTCACCGGCAAGAAAAGCCTAGTTAACAAATCACACGTAATTTTATTGGGATGTAAAAACATAGGGCGCAAATACTATAGGGACCTGTCCTAGAAGTGGACTTAACCTTATTCTGCAAGTTTCATTTCTGTTACCGCAGAGAATGGGACTTACACCGCAGCAGAAATATGAGCCACGATGTTCGGACTGCAGGCGCAATGCTGGAGACCAGACAAACCGCCGGGACAACTCCCCACGGGAACTGTTCCCATGCGCATACCACCTGCGGCCGGGCTTCAGAGATGAAACTGACAGAGCGTACTGCTTCTACCTAGAAGTGGTTAGAGGCAATTTCGACGCCTACTGTCACATGACCAGCCACGATGGACGCCATCCGTTCCCCCTACTGAGGGACCATGAGCAGTTAGAGATTTACGATCTCTACATGCAACGTAGTGGCGCCCGACAACCCGGCTGGAGCAGCACCGGAACTCAGATCCCTCCACTCAGCCAATCGGCTCGAAAACGGAAGGAGGAACGGGACCGGGAACGTCGATCCCGTAACTCGGGCTACGACCAGTCCTCAGGGCGTGGGCCAACGGCCGCCCCAAGGATTCTATATCAGCTACACCAGCAGCGGCGATCGTCAGGCTCTCAATCCTACGGATATAAGATGCCCACACCGATGACATACAACCAGATCCTGGAAAACATCAACAAAGCCATGGTTGACCAGGTGGCCAAGCAGCTGATGGAAGGCGGACTGTTGGAAGCTCTGAAAGGACAATACCAGCCAGCGCGTACTGAGCAGCAAGCGCCACTGGCACCGCTACCGCGGAACCCAGACGACTTACGTCACCAGATCCAGAGTCGCAACCAGGACCAAACTGGCCGCCAAAGCCGTAGCCAGCCCGAGGAGCGCCAACACCAAACGCGCACATCACCGGAAAACGGAACGTGGCAGAGTCCAGCCTGGTTGTCGCCCAGTCCACCAAGTGACCAGAACGAAGTGTCAGCTCGGTGGCCCACAACATCAGCATCCAGATACCGATGGAGACTGAGTCCGCACCGCCGTCATCGGACCCACCGGCCCGACAAGACGTAATCGTCAGTGCCACGGACTTTGATCCCTATAAATATGCCGAGGACCAAGGCATCAATATCCGTCCACTCCCCCACCTGGTGGTGACGGATTACATCATGGGCGCCATCTCATACCCCAGGGACAAATGGGCTCAAGTCAATGCCATGGTCCAGAATCTTCAAACTTTCGTCATCCGGTCCGGCCTTGAAATGGAAATGCAGAAAAAGGAGTGGCCCCGTGCTTTCAGTATGGCGGAACACATTGACAACCGCGAGGGCTATCCAATGGTTCGTGACAATGCTCTATCGAGCATCACGGACGTAAACTTACTTGGACAGCCTATCACCAGACCGGACTGGAATGACTTGTGCCAACTGCACATTAAGGACGACCAACTTGACGTCGTCAAATACCTGGCCCAGTTCGTCCTACCGGACGCGAACGCCAGCTTCATAATCGCAGCTTCACGAGCCGCCATGGAAATCCCATGCAAGCCGGCCGATCACAAGGAGGCCCCAGGGACGTACACTTACTCGTACAACGGCACGATGATACGCATCTTTGCCGCCAGACTGGGACACCTACGGAGCCACTGGGAACTTGAAGTTGCCTACCGGCAGGGGAAGATCATTCCTCGATTACTGACTCAGGTGGCCCTCCTTGGGAACCAGATCCACGAAATCGAAGCGGGAGTCAAAATCCAGAGCGCCCTGAATGTTTTCAGGAGCAGCGCTAAAGACTACCGTTATCGACATCCAACGGACTTCGACGACGGTGCGGAAGCGTTCGTTAACCGAACGGCAGCGCGGAAACTTCCAACGAAGTTTCGCACTCAGCGATCTTCAACAGGATCGTCCGCACACGTCCAGACTCAGGCCGGGCACCCTGGCCAAGAAGTTCAGCCGACCAGTGCCTCCAGCCAACCACAGGACAACCTGACTGAACAGGAATTGGCGGCCATGGAGGAAAGCGTCGTTGACCCACTCAACCCAGGGTTGGGCGACGGCGGGCGACCAAGCCGGACAAGAGGACAGGAATAGGCCAACGGCCATTCCTGCATGTCGGCCCTAGAAATGGACCGACATCGGCTAAACCAGACTTGAACACAGCAATGGGTACAATCCAACGGTTGTTACCCTCGCCCAACAAACGTGGCTTACGGCCATGTATCGTCTACCTCACCGGACCTAAATCCCTGGATCTTAACCGGATTCCCCGGATAGGCTCTGGCTTAGCGGCTGGGACCATGAATTTGGTTCGGCCATCCCAGTCCCAGGAGTCCCCCGGACCGAGCTTGGCACAAAGCCTTGTTCACCGGCACGGAAGAGATTCAGCGCCCAGAACGTGGCGACGGCCCGCATAGAAGTTCCGACAAGCCGTGGACAAGCCCTGGCCCATAGAAATTGGACCAGGCCCGCTAGGTGCCTAACGGACCATATGCGGCTCACGAGTTTAGTCGCCACACCAGGCAACTGGGACAAGTGAGTGTGGGAACCACATTGAAGTTGTGGTACACCCACTTTGCATGCTACTTTCAACATCCTCACCATGGACCGCCCAGAGGCTCATCAAAAAGACGCACCGCCCAAAGGCCAAACGAGGATGCTCCTAGTCAGCAGACCGACTCCTTTGTGGTAAACGCCTACCGGCGCCCACAACTTAATTTTTGGAGTTTGGCCAGGCCAATCTGATGTTTTCGTCAGAAGTCACTAATTTTGTTATGGCCACGGTCTCAGGGAAACTCATGGCCCACGGCTAGTGAGACTGACCAGACTCAACGAGTCTGCAACTTTGGCCCGCCATCAACCTTGGACCGTCGAAAAAGCGGCTAAGTCCATTTGGCCCGCCATCAACCTTGGACCGTCGAAAAATCGACTAAGTTTTTTGGCCCGTCCAATGACCTTGCCCATCGAAAAATGACTAAGTCTTTTGGCCCGTCCAACGACTTGGCCCATCGAAAAATGACTAAGTTTTTTGGCACGTCCAACGACGTGGCTCAGCAAAAAACGACTAAGTCCACATCGGAGCGCCAAAGCCGGTTATACAGGACTCCTACGTCCCGCACTAGCCAGAGACAAGTCCCATCACCATGGAACCTAGGATTTCCCCCAAGGCATGTCAGAGACCGAGTTTGGACCGCCCCAACGGGTTTGGTCGATCACACCACTTCGGTCCAGGGACTTAGAAATTTCTCCATTGTGGCCCTCCTGGACTTAGAAGATTTTGGCCCGAGATGCATGTCCCAACCGGGGTGCACTCGAACTTTGAAATTTTTTGGTCCCGAGGTGCATGACCAAACCGGCATGCACGACCAAACCGGTCCAAGTTAGAGATCCATGTGGGCCATCCAAACGGAATTGGTCCAGCATACCATTTGGGTCATTGGAGCACCACTCCTGCCCAGAGGCCTTACTTATTGGCCCTCATGGACCGCCCAACCGGGCTTGGTCCACCATACTTTAATCAGGAAGGGGACAACCTGTCCTTGCGAAAGCAACAGTGCTTTCCATATACCGCACTGCTGGATTTACTTAACTGGACCCCTGCGGACATCTCTGGGAACCGTCGCCCCGGATCTACAGGACCAGGCTGATCCTATCGGATAAAGCGGACCGTTGACTAGGACCCGTGTGGACAAGATTGGCCCTGTGGTAAACCTAGTCGGAATAAGCCATTTTGCGTCTAGTTTTTTAACCATACCTGGTTTTTCTAGACTTTATTAACCAAAGAATTGATGTTTTTACTTAGCCATTTAACCAAAGGAATTGGCTTTGGGATATCTAACTATGATCTTACTTTCTTTAATTCTCACCGGAATTGTGATCTTTTATTTCGATGTTTAACCAATGAGCCTTATAAACTTTATTTTTGTACTTGTTCGACCAACCAAGCCTTCAAACCACACTGGAACCCCCTGCAACCAGAGTGCACTCCAGATTTCGGCCGTTCGGTGCACTGCACCGCGGGTCTGGGAGGAAGCGACCCTACCGGGTTTAGAGACAAAGTGGCATCCGGCCCTACCGGGTATCGGATCCTGGCACCCTACCGGGTTAGCCAGGGGCAGAATCGGAAGGTGCTTGCAGGACCTCCCACTCCCGCCCAGAGGCATGTCAGAGACCGCACACTCGAGGCGGTAGACACCTCTTGTGGCTTTGCTCTGTCGCCCGCCCGCACATGGCAACGCCATTCGTGCCGCGCTATTACGCTGCTCACTCAGCGTATACTTTGTCTACGCTGACCAATCAGCGCATTTCTGCACTCTTGGGGGCGTAGCCCAGCGCTTACGAGCGATCCCATGCTTTACGGCATCAGCTGTTGCATACCTGCAGCACGCTGAATCATTATCACGATTCTTACGAGCTCGCTGGCAGCTACTTTCCACAGTGATACCGCACTGGTTTTCTGTGTTTGTTTGTGGTTGCTTTATTGTTTCACAATAAAGGCTATTTGCCCCATTTTCTCGCTCTGCTTCCGTGTCATATCTGACAATCGTGTATGTTTTTTTTTCATGTTTCTTTTGCTGTCTAGTTAAAGCGATTAAATGCTACGAATGCGGTTATGCAAACGGAGACGTTCCTCCTGTCTTGCAACACATCACGACGGATTGTCTGAAGAGCAACAGCAAGGAATGTGAAGCAGGAGTAACAAATTGTTAAAAAAAACAACGGTGTTCTTTACAAACAGTAAGTTGGATTTGGCAGTATTTTCGATGCGATTCAACTTCAACAAAATTTAAACGTAACACAACAGATTTCGGACGAGGTGCACTGTTAGTGCCTTCTCGTACTGAAAAACGACCACACCAGTATTTATTAAGCATACTTTGATCTTACAGCGGACCAGTATCAGATTGATCAACAGGCATGTGGGGACCAGCAGTATAACAATTATCACAGGTGGTGCGAACCCTGGGAAGTTCGAAACTGTGGTGTTGGTACAGAATGCCGTTGTTCCAAGGATCTTTGCAATGCCTTTCCAAAAAGTACACGTTTTCCCCCTAATCGGGCTAGTGGTCTGACCGGCCACGGTACACACTGACGACGATTTGATTGTTGCAGACGCATCAACCGTTAGCAGTTCCCAAACCAATAATCAAACGAACAACCAAACCCAGGGCAATAACACAACCAATAATCCGCTCCCTTGCGCAGCGGCCGACAACTCCGGTCAGTATGACAAATTCAGTATTATTTTGAAATTTGCACGGCAGAATACCGGGTGAGGATTGTCATCTTGCTTGCTGATGAAAGCATATAGATTACCGAGCTCCCATCCAATTGCCAATTGGACTTTTTTATTAACCTGCTCGCTTGCGCCGCTGCTTCAGAGTAAACAGGTTTAACTATGGGACGGCAGCCGTGCGGCGCGTCGCGTAGGCAAAACGAAATCCTAATTACACCAGTATGAAATCATAGCACGGCTTTCGGTGTTCCACTGTCCAATATCTACGTGATTCCGGGCTTGCGAGTAATAAACTCCGACTTCCACCCCGCTTGCCCCTTTTCTGATTCTGTTAAATCTTCGTCACGGGGTGTAGAAGGCGGCAGTGGCTATAAAAAGTGCCAGCCATCTTTTGTGCCTTAGGCTGTCTTAAGCAGCGTCAATCAATTAAAAACCGAGGCATGCGAGAAGGACCTTTTTACAAGGTCACTGCAGGCAGCATTGTCTAGTAATAATTTTCGTAATGCGCTTGGCTTTAGTTGCGACACAATAGATCATGCATTTTCCAGGGCCTGCTCCAATGGTGTCATCATATTCTGGGCCTTGCACTGGACGGTTTCCTTTATGGCTGCTCGTTTTAAGCTGGTTATTGATATTTTTTGGTCAAGCTACAGCGCATGTGGTATCGAGCGGCCCCAAGAAAAGAGATGCCCAGGAAGCCGTTAATAGTAAATGTAGCCGTTTAATTAATCATACTTCATATGATAACATAAGCTCTTATACTGAAGAAAGCAGTACAGTTTTTGTTGTTAGGAAACGTTATTAAGGCACCAGTTGCTTGAGAGAAAACGATTGTGTCCCATGATAGGATACCTTATTAATGATGTTATTGATAATATTCTTTTTGCACTATTGTGACTGTTCTTCATATTTTTATGTCTTTAATTATGCACCAATAAAACACATTCATTATTTATGCTGCCGATTCTGTAGCTTGTAGTATCTCATACTTTTATCCAAAGAAAATGGTTCGTCATCGCCTGTGGAGATTTTTATCCGATGTACGGGTGTTACAGATCGTTTTAACGATTTTGCTGCTGATTATTGTCGTCCTGATATACGTCGTGCTATTTCGAGAAACGGTAGAACGTAGTACGAGGCAAGCGGCAACTCTTTCCCATCGCTTCAGTAAATTTTATCACTTTCCCTGCTGCATCTTACCCGTGTGCAGGCGCTCTCATGATACTGATATCGTATCCATTGTAATCAGCGCTTACTGAGCCGGCGATAAAATCTGGCCTGCCATGCTCTTCTCTATATTCTTTATCAGTTTGCACAATCAACTATAGCTGCAAACCGACGTGAAACGGCTAAAATCAAGTATCACGTGAGCGCCTGCACACGGGTAAGATGCAGCAGGGAAAGTGATAAAATTTACTAAAGCGATGGGAAAGAGTTGTCGCTTGCCTCGTACTCCTCATGGTACGTACTGACTACTGAGTAGTCGTGATTGTCGCGAATTTCATCCTCTACGTGTAAAACGGATAGATGCACCTTAGTACTATACCATAAAGGTCGCGCGCGAATTTTGTCGCGCTTTCTTCAAACGTTGCTAAAACAGCATAATGTTGCAGAGATTTCAATGAGAGCAAGTTATAAATATTTAACAATTAACTGGGATTTTACAGGCAGCAGTCTTGGTGCAGCGCGATCGCCCAATGGAACTGCCAGAGACGCCCAACAACGAGCAGCTGGTTAATTTGATACAATTATTATGGCGTATTTTCTGACGCTGAATTCTGCTGATTTAGGTGAAGGGCAGACGAATCCTGAACCCGCCCCACCGACCGCTCTCACTTGGAGCAAATGCGAGATCTCGCGGACCGCCAGATACTCTGTTCCTTACTTGAATTACCGAATCCTGATCTACGAGAAAGAACCGCCACTGCCACCAGCACTCCGGAAGCTGGCGTCTATTACTACGCCCCTCTACTTTTAATTAATGCCCGCAGTACGAATCTCTCGTTCAATCATTTCGAGCAGCGCTTACCGTGGAGTTCTCCGCGATCATGTACAACCAAAAGTTCCTTGACCACATTAAGCAGGAACTGACGAAGCTTACGGAGAAGCCTGTGATGAAGCTGCGCATCATGCCCATCGAAAGCATCCGCCTATCCATCGAGAATCCCGAATGGGATCCCGACTACGAAGTGGAAAATTCTTGGCATCCGTACTCCAACCAAGCGGATGCCCTGATTTTTCTGGTGTATTGTGCCACTGGATGGAAATGCCAGCGACTGAAAGACGGTCTGGTTAACGGGACAGTGAATTTATTAAGCGACGCGGAAGTGTATTATACGTCAGAGTCGCAGCGCTCATCGGCCCGCCGCATCACGCTGACCGCGGAGCACGTGCAGACCGGGAAGCTCTTCACGGAACTGCAGCAGAAATTCCAGGGAACCGTTGTGTATCTAAGCGGGGAAGACGCCAAGCAGCTACAGCAGGAGATCGCCAGTAACGTGATGGCGGCGGAAATCGCCGATGCGGAGTTCATCGGCGGTGACCAGTCGCCGACGCTCATGCACTTCATCGGGGAAGCGCTCAAGTTGCAAGAGACCACGTCGGCGTGGTTCACGCCAAAGATGTGGGAATCGGTGTACTGGAAGGAAGAGAACGCCCGCCCCGATAAAATCACACGCGAATACCAGGATTCGTTTGACAAGCAGGACCAGGAGACCCAGCACCGCATCATGGATTACTTCAAGAAACAAGAGAGCGAGAAAAAATGCGGAAACGCCAATTTTGGAATCGAGGGGGCCGGGGGCGTGGAGTGTCGGCCTGCACGAACAAAGGCAGTTCTAACTCGCAGCGCGACGAGATGGAGGATTATCTGCGCAATATCAACGAAGGCCGAAAGGTCACCGAGATGAAGGGTACGCGGTTTATCCCGAAGGAACTGGCGCTCAGGCGGACCAACTTGGCCTCGTTGAAGCAGACGACGAATTTCGGGTCTTTATCGGTACGTAAAGGTCATCCCAGCTCTTAATTTAACTGCATGACCTTTCAGTCTGAATTCTCAGTATTTGTGCGTTCATTCAGCCAAATGTGTATTGCGGCGCTTGTTGTCGAAACCTGACTGAATTGTAATTATAACAAGCTACTTAGTTTTTGTTGCCTTTTTTAGATCAGGATCTCCAAGATTGTCGGCGTTATGAAGACGCGATTCAATTACGCAGGCAGTTTAACGGAAACCGCTGACGCAACGTATCCATCAGACGGAGCTTAACCATTCACAAGAAGCAGCCATCAGATATCCGGGAAGCCTTTTACGTGCGGGCAGCGCGCACCTCGGTGACCTTTACCAAACCCCAAGCCAGTAACATCTGCCGGGATGTCTTCAGATGTGAACTGGCGACACTGGCCCACATGCCTGTATGGGTGGCCGTGCCGATGCCACGTACAGAGCGGATGTGTGCTATAGGGACACTGCTGAAATTCTGTCGTACGTTGGTGTTGAAACCGGGCAGTGGTATGATGAGGCCCAATCGGGCTTAAACTGTTACGGAATAAGACCGTTGGGCCGCGAGATAAAGTATTACGATGGGCATGAACTACTCGTATTGCCGTTTAACAAGAGCAGTTTCGGGCAATATCAGGACACAATAAAGTAGGCAAAAAAATCATTTAACGGATACACACACCGGACGCACGAATGGGACACAAACATTTACAAACCGTTTTACTAATCGTATTGTTCTTTGACAAAACTTAATCTTCATTTTGCACGTTCCGCAACTAGCGTTCTCACTGAGATTTTAGGATTTTAAACAGCGAACGAAGGCTGGTCATCACAACGGCGGAAAGCGCCAAAAATGGAGAGAAAGTATTGTAAGCGGATCGTGCAGCGACTAGCTCTGCCAGTGTTCTGTTGTTGCATAAATCAGTATTGCACAAGCACGTAACATGACGAACACCGCTGCCTTCATCCAAAGTGCACCCGGGCTTTGGATTTTTCAGGTGGCTTGATGCTCTAAAACACAAACTGTATTCGTTTTTACCTACAATAAATAATTTAGCGTATCCAATCAGAGGTATACTGTGTGTACTTACAGACCATATTCACCAAGACAGTTCTTTCCCGTGAAAGTTCTGCAAAGGAATAAATTTACATGATGAGCAAGAAAGGGTTTATGCGTTTAGCGAAAACAGCGAAAACCGGTTTCTACAGTTAGCACGTGCCCAGCCAGACACACTCAGAACGTGTATAAGTGAATATGAGTGGGTTGATCCCACTCCCACACATACAGTACACGTCTCGATCAATCGATACACCAGGCCAGTATTCCGCTTTCGCTTTTTGGCTGCAATGAAATCCGTTGTTTCCGGTCTAATTATAGTCTCCGCAGAACGCTGCAGTGATCGACCAGCCTGACTTGTGAGGGGGCAAAAAAAGCTGTTCGCTCTCCGCGCCCTAAATGAGCCACATTGAATTCATGACGTCCTTATAATTTACTGGGACGACTATGCGAACTCTCTACCTCTGCAGAGCCTTTTTTAAAAATACAGCTAGGCAGTTAGCTTGAAATGCACATAGATAAAGCGAGGACATGTTGTTGTGGAACGTTTACCCGGTCATGGTGCGAAGAAAGCGGAAAATCTGAATTACAACATTTGACTAAAACGTTCGGCGTAAGGTCACTAGAACACATCTAGTGACCTTCGCCTTTCTTTCCGCATATTTCATTCTCTTCTAGAAAATCTGCAGAAGTAACTCTTGAGCTACCATATACGTACATTCCAGGAACAGGAATTCTAGGAACATATACCATTCTAGGAACAGTTAAGTTCTGTGCGCTACAGGCAAACCGCTTTCCACCAAATAACCAGCGAGTGCAGTTAACCCTCCAGCGGGCGGTACCCGAAGGAGTGTGAGTTACCTATTGAAAATCTGGATTTCCCGATAAAAAAATTCAGTTAAGAAAGAGTTTTTTGTGAGCTTGTGCTGCCCATCGGTCAGCGGTGGTGACTATGTCGCCTGCTGACAACAATGCCCATGGACAGTCTACTGCATACAAACGTTTAATTTTGTAATAATTAAAAAAACAGGAAATACGTAAAATCAATTACTTCATTAAATACCCCAAAAAAGTGCTTCAAAACAGTAGTACATCAGTGGTCAACAAATTGACCACTGGTCAGCAAAAAATTAAAAACTGCTGAAACCCTTTTCTTTGCATTTTGACCACTACTTCATATATAAAATATAGAAAACAAGCGATGCTGACAATATGCCTTCGCAAACTTTCATCACTCTCTCATACGGAATTTCACGAAGCAGCCTTTGTGCAATTTAACATTGCACTTGCTGCCTTGATGAACACGCCGAGCCGCCTTTACACTGCGTGCATCATTCGGACTTGCACGTTTCCTGGTGCGGCCGCAGTGGTGGGTATAGGGAGAGCGGCGGGAATGATCCAGCTGCAAAAGCGATTGGCGCCGAACCAAATATTAGTGGTCACTCGCACTTTTTCTAACACATTAGCGGCCGGATCAGGATGTAATCTAAATAAGGCTGTCTCAAAGGTCAACATCACCAATTTGGTCATTACAGTTTGCAATCGCCCGAGACTGGTCAAAACTCTAAATTCGCATGTTTCTTTAAAGCTGCGCGGTTCCATAGCTTTGCTTGCCCAAGCGGTATTCGGTATCGAAGGTAGAGAGCAGCAGAGTGTGCTGCCATTTCACAGTGCTACGTACAGTGTCATACACTGGCGGTAGAATTACAATCAGAACTAAAGCATCAAGACTGCCATGACGACCGCCCGGGGTGCCGTTCTGGAGCCCCATTTTCTGCCAGCTTTCAACAACCAAAACCACATGGCGCATGTTTTGCGTCCGAACCGACAGTAACTTATTCCGTTACGTAATGAAAAGTACAGTATCTGTCGAAAGTGCACCCGCCCTTGTATTCATAACTCTTCATGGGCAATAGTGCCGGCAGGCGACACACGTTTTTAACGGACTGTGGCCATCTATGGTTCAACTTTTAGAATCCGCATTAGACATTTTCGAATAAAGCGTTGTCAGTGGTACCTTATTGATTTATCTTGGGTTTAATTATTCATCCACTAATTAGTTAATTAGCAAAACCTAAGAGAGGTCAGAAAGTTCAAAATTAGCGATTTTCGCGCATCTATTGTTCTTAATTAACTTAATACAAAAGTTCAAATTATGTTTTTATTGCTGCTTTAAACTCCCTTGTTGCTTATTACGTTATGGGATAACGATTAACTGCTGCCGATCGCTGGGGAAAAAATCCCAAATACCTTGTCGCCTCCAGACACCAATGCCCGTCAACGGGTTCACGTACTTTCCCCGTTTCCCGAAAACATGTCAGAATTTAAGGCTAGTATACTTGGTTCGTGCTTGGCTCCTTCTGGTTTCGGTAGTTTGTTCGCTAGGTTTCTGCTTTACATGTATTCGCAGCCTTAGCTGTATTTGCAGCGTTTAATGCGCCAGAGCGACTGCGTAATCACACTGGACAGATTCGCTCAGACGAATTTCTTCGGCAGCCGCTGTCCTTGGAGACCACCAGAAACGGGTTTCAGTCATTGAAACAATGCAGCGAGTGGAAAAGTGGATAAACTACTTCTGTTGTGATACTGACATTCCCTGTTTGGTTACCTCATATTTTTCTGTACTGATTTGTATTCTGAAGACTAAAAACACACAGCTATTTTGAATGATTACATTTACTTTTAAATACTGTAAAATGCAAACTTTACAATGTTCTTGAGTTTGTTGCCTACTTGTGCCACGATCCGTTTCGTACGACACTTCAGCACAATAACTTGAGCCAGGGCAGGTTGTCTTGACATAAGCGCTCAAGTTCCTGGTCTCGTACCATGAAGGGCATACCAGCTTTGGTTGTTCAGGAGAATACTCTCTGCATTCATAACAGGTAACTGCGGCTGCTCGTGTAAAAAGTGTAGATATTATTGTTATTATATGCAATATGCTCCATAAGCTCAAGAAGAACTTCCGTGTTTTCCGAGGTTCTGAATAGGCATACGTATGTAGTGACGTTACCAAACTGAATTATCGTAAATACTTACGTTGAAAATTCAAAATCAGAGCCGTTTTTGCAAGTATTCCGATTATTTAGCAAGGTACAGATGCTAAGAAACTTGAAATGAGGTCATAATTGCAGTAAAAGGCGGAATCAGCAGTCTGCAGTAAGCTTTTATCGTTGTCTATCACGTACTGTACTAATCGTAGATATTTATGACGCAGATCGTTTCCGCATTTGGACCTATTTCACACATTCCAGTGAGCTGCAGCTATCTATAGAAAGTGCACTCCGGAGCTACTACATTTTCGTTATACTTGCAGTACATTGTTACTAGGGTGGAATTGATATTGATTTATTTGTATCATAAATAATAAATTGTTGTTTTAGGAGAGCAGTATAATGTTACAGCACTGACTTTAGCCTCTAGCTATATTTTTGCTGAAGCGGATGCGTAAACCATTGGAAGAGTTACATATGAAAAGGTATGAAGGAATCGGGATTGTGTTAGTCGCATCTTACACCTCTGTGTCAGCCGACTCCATCACGCACGTGCTAATTTTTTTAGAATTTCGTCGTAAATTTTTTACTTTGTTATCATGTATCTGTAAGCTGTTCCTCGATACATTTAATTTGTTTGCGCTTTCTGCCCCGTGAGTTGCAATAATTGTTGGAAATTGGTTTGGTTGCAATGTAGATCATGGAACTTTTGCTCTGTCGGGTTGCGCGGACAGCTTATGTATACCACAGTAAATGTTTCCCTGTCGATTCTACAGTTTGAGCATCAGTTCTCCCTCGGCACAAGTTCGATCTTGCAGCTGCTCGTATCTCGTGTGATATTTGACCCAAAATGACATTTCCATATTTTATGTGATATCACAGTTCGCTTTGGCTTCAATATGAAAAGGCTAATTACTACACTGCAAAGGAAGTCACAAATAAAACGTTTCTACTCATAAAACTGACTATAATGTGTCTTATTAAACGGCATCACCGTCAGTGTATCGCTTTTATATTTCAGTTTCTCGCCGCGTGCCGGCCGCAAACCCCAACAATTAGCTCCAAACCGCATCGCGTCCACAGTAACAGATCCCTGTGTCCCTGCTGTCTTGTAGAGGAATGTCTTTCTGTATTGCGCCATCCCATCGCAGACGACCGTCCGCAAAAGGTACACCGTCGCGTTATTCCGTGTGGTCTTGTAGTAATTATGGCAAACAGTCCCCGGGTACGCCGCTACATTTGTCGTACTCGTATGCCCGGTGAAGCACCATTCTCCGCCGGCAGCGTATGCATCGTGCATTTGCTCGACACTAGCCAGTACAGCGTTAAGGGTTTTACAGACACTGGCGGCCTCCGTCTTGTTATACCGGGTGAAATCGTTTTGAGCTTTTACCAGGAAAACTTCCTTGCCAGCTGGTTTTGTCGTAAAGATGTTGCTGACTTCACCCGGCTCGATATCCACCAGCTTGATCGAGTCAGTCAATATGGACGTCGAGACTTTCACCCGTAACTGTGTCGTCGATAGTTGCGTTCCGACTTTGATATTCCCGGTGTTCATGCGTTTGACCTCAATTGGTTTCGGGACGAACTTCTCTCCCTGCCATTCGCTCTTGGTCTTGGCTTCCTTCAGCAGTTTGTTCAGTTTGTCCACTTCTTTTTCACTTAATGCTGACTGGGTGTTTTCGGAATTGGCACCCACGGAACCACTGCCCGACGAATCTTTTCCGCTAAAGGTTGCGCCTACTTTGAAGTTGAATCCCTCGGTGCTGGAGCTGGCAACTTCCTGCTTGAATTTTGACTTCGAAGTGGAGTCCAGTTGGGAGTACAGTTCGTTGGCATCCTGGGTGACCTTATCGGGGCGCGTGTTGTCATCGGACCAGAACACCGAATTCCACGTGGCATTATCGAAATCCTTGGTGTTATTGGAGACAAACTGCAGGGCTTTGTTGATCAGTGCCATCAGTGTAGGAGCGTTCTGTTCCGCGATGTAGTCCTCGTCTTCGATTTCAACTCCCTGAATATTATTGGCGATCTCCGTGGAAAGTTTATTCGCATCGGCCGAAATCAGATACACCGGGTTCTTCTGCGGAAGCTTCTGGTTGATAGCCGCATACAGCGATGTCTGCTGGACATGCTCGGCTCGCACAGCAATCGATTTCCCGACACTGGTCTGTCCTTCCAGACTGTACTGCACGCGGAGATCCCATATAAACGCACCCGGCGCTTCGCGGATTCTCTGTGCGGTCTCTGTGCATGTCTCGTTATTCTGACAGATTATCCGAAAAACCACGTAGTGCGGTTGCGATGTGTAGGAGATCCAGCGGTCCACAAACTGGTACTGCTTGGCCAGTCCGCCCGGCTTGACGCGTATACTCTCAATCGGCAGAATGCTCAAGACGAAGTTGGTGGTGGGAGCTTGTTCTCGGATCTTCCGGCGGATGTGCTCTTCGTACGCCTGATTCCACATCAGAACCCAGAGATGCAGCTCGTATTTCTGGGTGAAGGGGTTGTTGATAACGCCGAGTTTAGGTAGGTCCAAGAAAAGAGCTGGTTGGTAATAGTAGTACACGAAGGTGGAGTCGTTCTTGGTGTTGTTATTCTGCTGGAAAATCAGGATGTTGTGGTGCGAGTAGTTGACCACCATCACGTAGGAATGGACCACTTCGTAGCGACCCCACGTGAGGGCAGATAGAGTGCTTCCGGTCGTGTTGCCCGATGCTGCGACAGCATTTCCAGACGCGCCCGCTGAGGAAAAAACCAATTATCACCATTAGGCAAAGCGAATTTTAATAACTGGATAATTAAGGATTATGTATGCTCGAAGTTGTACGTATTAGGAAATCGTTCTCTTTCTTCTGAATTGCCAGGATATTAGTCAGGCTGAGTAGCACTTAACTGACCATCCTGACGCACACTTGAGTCACCAATTATAAACGGTATAAATTAAAGTCTTCGCTCAAAGAAGCGATTTATGGGTAACATACGTTGCGCTGGCTCTCCCAGTTTTTGTGAACACAGAATGCTCCATGGCGCTTTGGCCAATATTGTGGCGGAAAGCGATCCTATAATTTATCCTAAACAGTCAACACACACTTTATATTATGCACGTACCGCGTAAGCTTTGGTTTTGCTGTGGGCTCGGGCACTGGGATTGCGCAGTCCCACGGTGGGATTGGGCCGCATCTACAAAAAAAGGATTACGTTCAATACAGTAAGAGTTCAGAAGAACAACAACATTTACTTTTTGACCGCTGACAAAGCTAGTCAGTACCTCCAGATTAGAAAAGGACTAACCTTTTGTGGTAGGTTGACTCCTGAACCCTTTTGTTCCTGCGATTATTACAAGGGGTAAAAGTATTCCATTTAAAGTTAAAGCTATGGCAAGAGCAATGTACACTTTAGGAAATACGACTTTTGGATTTTCTGTGTTACTCATTATTCTTCTGATGTTATTATTTTACTACAGCGTCCCTTCTGATAAGTACAGCTCAAATAGTAAGGAGTAGTACTTACGTAATGGCGCAACAAAATGTTGGTTAAAGCCTTAAAGCGAAATTTTACTTGGTTTAGTACAGGTACGTACGTACACATACTGGTAACATCACAATCTTTTGCTGAGTTGTTGCACTCACCGTGGAAACAGACTTTCGGGATGAGCTTCAGCTAATCGATTTCACATCGCATGCCAGGTTCTCACAAATCGTCTTCTCTCTTTTCAGTTCTTTTCAAGGCTAGAAATCGGAGACACCACATGCAAGTAGCCGTGCATGTTACGGTACCGGGGTAATTCTTACTCATTGGCAGATTTTGATACTTGACAAACACCCCTTGAACCTGAAGCCTCTACGCCTCTGCAAAGTAGATGTTTGAAGGATTTGATTGAGTTACGGTCAATAATCGTACTTGTATTTGCTGTGGAACGATGTTACGCCTTCTTCTGGATCGATCCCCTTCAGTTGCTCTTTAACTCTCGTTTTTGCAATAATATACGAATGCACAAACTGCCCCGGCTATCGGTTTGTTATTTACCTTTGCGTAAGAACTAACATCTCTGTAACTTCTTTGGAAGTCGTATATTCTTTCGGATGCAAAGTTCAAACCTAGCTAAGTCAGATATGCTATTGAAAGATCGAACACTGGTCATTCGTGGTGCGTCTTGATTTCTACGATGAATGTTCACAGACATAACACACCGTCGACCCGGTGATTTTTCGTTACTGAGTATTATGGGGTTTCTATCGCTGTCAAGCGCGGAACTGGCTGTAGTGGGTTGAGTTAAAGTACCACACCTGCAGCATCCTGCCGCCATGCTGTACGTTTACTTTTGAATTGGGTTTCAAACCCCAGCAGTTTACACCAAAGCGCCAGGACTCCTTGTACCCGCCATCTTCGTCTTTCGTATTAGTCTGATAGACGAAAGATTTCTTATGGGCTTCTTCGTCGTTGCACGACGCCGAGCGTTCTTGTAGCGGCAGCAACGTGCTACCGTCGAAGCTCTTAGCGTACGTGTAGCAGACATGCGCCGGATAGGCCACACGGTTATCGTCCGCATGGCCCGCCGAGCACCAGTCGGCTCCTTCCACCCAGGCGCGTTCCACCTGCGCCACGGAGGCCAGCTTCGCGCTGTACTGTCGGCAAATTTCGATGGCTTCTTCACGCGTGAACAAGATAAAGCTTTCTTTGGCGCGCACGTGAAAGACTTCCGGCTGACGGTCCGCGGCCACGAAGATCTGGTCTGCTGTCGCGTTCTCCCCGTGTAAATCAATGATCTTTATAATATCGCTTATTTGCGATTTGGCTTTGGAGACGCGAACGATGGTGGTGGTTAATGCTGCGCCAGATCGAATATTTCCTATGATGAAAGCCATACTCTGCCAATGTATTTGAAATGATTGCTTTTATGCGATGCTCGTTTTACCGTTGTTAATACGCTTTAACTCCATCGCCTTCGGGACGAATAATTCTCCCTCGACCACGGACTTGCCTTTCGATTCTTCGACCGCCCTCTTCAATTCCTCTTTTTCTTTATTAGTAAGCTCGACCGCTTCCTGCCCGAAATTCGCGCCCGCTTCGACGGTGACCTTTTTGTACGACCCGCTGATGTCAGCTTGCACGCCAAACTTTTGGGTTTTCTCCTGCTCGGTCCGCAATTTGGATCGCGACTGCGCATCCAGCTTCCGCGCGACATCGTTCAGCCGTTTGGTGACCTTATCCGGGCGTGCATTGTCATCGTTCCAAAACACTGAATCCCACATGTGCTCTTCGAAATCTTTGGAACTGCGGGTCGCCAGCCCCAGCGCTTCGTTGATCAAGCCCATCAAGGTGGGTTGGCTGGCATCGCTGACGAAATCCTCGTCTTCCACTTCGGTGGCCTGGACGTTGTTCATAATCTCCCGCTGCAGCGTATTCGCATCGTCCGATGTCAAATAAATCGGGTCTTTATTGGGGAGTTTCTGGTTGATGGCGGCGTACATCGAGCTGTGCTGTACGTGCTCCGCGGTGACGGTCATACGCTTGCCGGTGCTGCCTTGGCTCTCCAGACTGTAGAAGACCCGCAAATCCCCGACAAACTGTTGTGGACTGCTGCGTATTTGCTGCAGCAGTTCCACGCACGATTCGTTGTCCTTGCAAACAATCCGGAACGTCACCACCGACGGCTGACTGGCGAAGGCCATCCACCGTGTCACCAGCTGGATTTGTGGTTTCGGTCGGACCGATTTCACCCGGACCTCTTCCATGGGAATGACGCTCAAAAGGAAATCGTTCTTCCCGGTTTGATCCATAATCTGCTGGCGAATATGGTCTTCGTACGCTTCGTTCCAGAGAACAACTGGCAGCAGGAGTTCGTAACGGTTCGTGAACGGATTCATGGAGACGCGGGTCTTTTCGGTGTTCATCATGAGAGCGGGTTGGTAGTAGTACTTCTCGCGGCCATCGGTGCTGGTGTTGAGCGGGCCCTTGGTTTGCTGGTAGATCAGAACGTTGTGGTGGTAATACGGGACGGTCATGACGTAGGAATGTGTCACTTGATATTTCCCCCACGAGAGCGCCGTCGGCAGTACGTTGGTTTGTGACGCATTGGCTGCTCCCGCTCTGACGCTTCCGAGAATTTTCGAAACTATTAAAGAGGGTGAATTAATAATATTATTCCAATTGGAGCACCGAAGCTAAAAAAATAAACAGCTTACCTGGAGCTGTAACATTTCCGCTGCACTGCTTAACTGGCTCTGCAAACACAAAAACCAGATAACCCAAATGTCCTACCGAAGATGCTATGGTGCTATGAAAAGGATATAAGCCATTCAAAACATTTTTTCCATTCGCAACAACAGGCCACGTTTTAAAAGTTCGCGATAACAAGGATATTAAACCAGGAAAATTAGTTTTAAGCACTGTCAACAGGACTTTTCGTTGCAACCGTATCGACATTTTTTTTTATCAGTTTTGCAGCACGCAAACAGCCTTGTATACTGGATTTGATAGCCCAGACGTATTTATGCATACAATCGAATTGTGATCTTTACCTACTGGTTCTTTCAAAGGCTTCGTTTCAAAATAAACCAAAAGAACGACGAAGAGCAAATTTAGCAGCGAAGCAAGAACAAGTACAGCCCAGATACGGCCCTGTCCAGTGTTGGGCTGTCCGTCCAAAGATGGCTTCTTTTGAGCTTCGGCGTCATTCATGCTCGATTAGTACCTCGTAGAAGTAAGTAGTAGCACAAAAATGCAGCTTTCACTTTTGCTTTACATAGCGCAAAAGCTACCCCGACGTCAACTATGTAAGGTTTTGAGCAAAATTTATGTACTGTATTGTAACTGCCCTTCCTGAAAACGTTAACACTCCGTGACAACAGCGTCCTTTTCTATCGCACATGTGGAACGCGCAAAACCAGTGTTTTACAATATGTACTGTACTTAAGAATAATAATAATACTTAATAATAATGTGTACGAGTAATGTGTGATTATAATGTGCATGTGTATTACAATTATTATAATGTGTACGAGTATTACTTCAAATTACAGCATGTGCACAATGCATACTTACTTTAATATGCAATATAATTATACCCTGCTGAATTGAATGCGAGTAAGGATACGTACAATAAATACTATGCATGCATTTATAAAAGCACAATAACAGATTAATTTTGTCATAGTCATCATGATCGCGACGTTTTGCTCTTGCTTTTCTCGTTCTAGTTTCACTAATGCGTCCAGGTGGTTCAGTAGAAGTGCAGAATTTACATGAGACTTTCTGCTTTCGGTACAGCCTCATTGGCCTGATGTGGCTAATGAAAGCTTACCAAAAACGGAAACGTGTCATATCAGTACGCAGGAAACACTGATAATGGCAAAATGCAATGGCGCAGCAAGAGATGAACAGAATCTGCCTCCTATCTGTCACGAAAGAACCGCATCATTCTTTCAGCTTCGCACGGTAGCGTGCGACGATCTGGCACAGTGTAACTGTATAATAAGACATTTCTCTTCCGTGCAGCAGATTAACTGGGCGCGTTAAATGGGGATTCGGTGCCAACTGTTGGGGCACGCAACCTACCAAAATTCTATTTATAATTTCTTGTACGACAGAGCCGTTTCCTTGTCTTCGAACGAAATACTAAAACGGGTTGTGAAGCTTTTCAGGGTAACACTGCAAGGATTTGGTCAAACATATTGCAGCACTTCGACATCTTAACGAATAATAATTATTAGTTCGCGTTCCTGAATGCTGATATTCACTGCATGAGCAAAATGGACCGGATCGTCAGCGATACGTACGCGGCTTTCCAAGAACACTTTACTATTCACAACGCTCCAACCTTACTTTTCGCAAACAGGATAAATTCTGCGGTACATCTTTTGGACACTTTAAGGGTGGTGCCAAAACCGTCGGATAGTTACCAGTAGGATAACATGTTAATTAATCGGTATATTTTGCATTTAGCGTTATATTGTCATAATCAAACCTTGCACTGGCAGTCGTTACGGTTGACGTTGCATTCAACCGCTAGCAAAGTCCTCCATACCGATACGCAGGAAGTGGATTATTTCTTGACTGTATTCTTACAAAATTAAGAAAATATTTTTAGGCCCGCTTCGCAACACGGAGCGGGACAGTAAACGGTACAGTCAAGTGTACAGTGAACGGATTTGGTGGCATCAAAAACTGATCGGCCTGTTGGACTTTTAACCTCTTTGACCGACGTGTTGCTTAGGAACGCTAAAATGAAAGGACACGGACACCTAACGACAAGGCTCGTCCTGCTCTCATCGGGCTATTACAGTGTACGTCTTGTAAGGACTCCATTTCTTTCTGAGCCGTTAATTTTTGCCGCGAAGACTTTTAAAAAATTATATTATAGAACAGCTTTAATACGCTCTCCTTTCAGTGATAAGTTGTAAGTCAAGGGCGGACCGTGCAGTAGAACTGCTATTGCTAAACACAAGTACAATACGCCAAAAGAGGTTTATTTTTCGTTTTGTCGGTTAATGTTTTGTCGCAATTATAAGTATTGCAGATAAATAAAATGGTGATGTAGAACTTGAAAAAAAGCTAAAATTACAGAAAATTTGAAGGACAGCAGTGTAAAATAGCTGTCTACTTTTTGCGAGCAAGTCTAAGTTTTTTATCGACACGCAATTGCATTCGGTTTAGGCGTTTTCTTTTTCGGTTTTGGCTGAAGTCGGCCTCTTTTTGGTTGGCTTAAATTTCGACGTCGGTAGTAGTAATAGATCCCAGCTCCACAGCATATACAGGCAAGCTAAGCAGAAAAACAATTGATCACACAAGCACTATAGTGTACATCGGTTTATGTAGAAGTTACCTACTCCACCACCAACGGCAATGGCAACAATAATTCCGGTGCTCAGTCCTTGTTCTGGAAACACCAATTACGAATTAAGAATCAACGTGTTGTGAAGTATGTATAAAGATACAGAATAGTTGAATTGCAGGAATTTAAGACTTACTTTGTTCGTCCACAGATTCTTGACTTGTTGTGGTTGTCGTCGTGGACAATGTCGTTCCTTAAACACAAAACTGAAGTTAACGGAATCCTAACAATTGCATGGGCGCTGCTACATTCGCTGCGAATTTTTGCAGAAAAACGGCGCTGACGTTTTCAGCTGTGCTTGCTATGTGCAAGAATAGCTAAGTACTGGCTAACTCATCACTTCAGAAAATTAGAGCACTTCAAAATTAAAGTGGTAGTCAAACCGCTGTAACGTATTATAGCAAGGAACAGAACAAATCTTCAGCAAGATCGCAACAGCAAAAAAACATTACCTGTTGTTGCGCTCTTCCTGTAATTCGGAACGAATCCAGGTGGAAAATCCGGAGTTTTTGTCACGTTCTCGTAACAGCACGGACCGGGAGCACAGACCTCACTTTCAATGTACTCCAGCGTCGTATCCACCCATCCGTCTTTGACGGAGAACAGCTTGGAATCCGTGGCCTGCCACGGTTGAGGAGGGGGTCCGCTATAGGAATCCTTGGGGGATCTGGCATTGTACAGGATCTGATCACACCGACACAACGTCAAGGAGCCCACTTTGGGGACGCTGCGCTCGTGTTTGACCACGAAAGCGCAATAACTGTCATCGAATCCCCGCGTACCGACCACCAACACCCGATCATCTGTAATACCCAAAGGTCATTCCGCTGGCTCATGTAGCAGTAATGGCTGGGTACTGTTGTGTATTCACTTTTATCGCCCCGAATCTGTAAATCACCGTACCCTTCCCCGTGCCAGTTGGTGATGGATATTAACGGCAGTCCGGAGGCAATGGCTTGTTCACGGCCTCCGTGGATTGGCACTGCTAACGCTAATACAGATAATGCGATGCATGGAATTCGGTGGATCACTGGCGGTGTCATCATTTTTAATGCCTTATTAGAAACTTTGAGCTGTGTGGTCGACGATGGTACTGTTACAGCGTGATGTAAATAGTACAGGGCGTGCTACATTTGCACATCTACGTCTTCGGATAAACCGTCACCGTTAAAAAAATTGTTTCAGACCACCACTTAATCCTCGTAACATTTATTAGGTAAGCAATTGTGTTCTTTTGGTTTTTGATGACCTTGCTACCATAAATAAATCCGCTTAGCAACACTGAACCATATTCTAGCTACAGCATTCGAGTTTTCCTATGTCTCGAACTTTTTCAGCTTATGCATTTTCAGGTAGAGAACGCAAATTATTAATCACTCTGTGATGGTATCGTGGTTGTTAACCGTAATAATAATATGTCAGTATTAATTAATGTCGTACTTCACGCTCGGTGCAAATTTGTAACGGTTTACAGGTGGCGAGGCAGCGAAGAACTCGTAGTATTTTATAAATACATTGCAGTGCATTAATTATTTATTGCTTTATTTAGTACTCGTATCCGAGGCGTTAGATAATTCTCCGTGCGCATTTTAATTTCTCATTTGCTCTGTCTAAAAGCGATGTTTTTCTACCATTAGATACTTGTTTTCGTCCGACAAATTCAACACCAATGTGTGAGACATAGGAATTTTGACACCAGATCACGCTCTGCAACGAGCACGTTACTAATCGAGAGCGCAAACGCATCCTTTCGACATAAAACAATGCCTTCTACACCACTGAAATTTTCTAACGTTGTACGTGATACCTGATAACTTTGTCGCGGTCTGCCAATAAAATTCGCAAAAAACCCGAAATCTTTTCTCAAATATTCTTAAATTAATTATTAAAGGCACTAAGAAAAAGTAAGAGCGAGAAAAGGCACATATTAATTACTGTTGTATATTTTGTAATATATTTTCTGAGAAATTTCGATAATTTGCTGCTATGCGTTATATATAAGGACGATAAGTACAGTATATACTAGTTTCCGCTGGATATCAAGGGCTTTATCTTTGTCAACATATTAATGGGATCGCAGATTATTTCTAATTAACGGAACAACATGCATAGTAAAGTAACCCGCGGGCTAAATTTGAATTAAAATTTGATTAATTTTGAATTAAAATTAATGCTTTACTTGCCATGCTTCTGCAGGAAACAACTCAGGAAACGGTGCACGTTATACCTGATAACTTGTCCGCGGCAAGCCAAAACAAATTCGCGAAAAAACACAACTGTTTCGTAAAAATATTCTTAAATCAGGTAATAAAGACATTAGCAGAAAGTAAGAGCAAGAAAAGGCACATATTTATTGCGGATGCGTCTGCGTCCGATTTAATGACCTCCAGTACGGTCTTGTTGTTACAGAGAGGGGTGTTGCAAATACAGTAAACATGTTGACATGGGCCAGGAGGGTTGCAGTCGTCCTTTCGATAACATCCCAGCGGCTTGTCGTGTAAAAATCTGAAAAACATTACAAAGTCATTGAAAATAAAAACAATGTTGAAACAGACGAAATACAGTTTTAGTGCCAACCGCACGTGAATTAGTCGTTTGTATCACTGAGCTAAACCTTTGGCACTTTGTCCTATATTATAACGAGCTGCCCGTTTTTCCAGTTTTTACACCTTTGTATATGTGCAAAACCTTTTGGCTATGTCGTTTTAGATGAAGTAAAACGACAAAAGTGTTCGGGAATCGGGAGTGCGCAAAACTGCAGTTTTTCGTGAATGTGCACGAACGTTGGTAACAATCATGCGTAAATACCGGTCATTGATATAATTTTTGCCTGTTTATTTGGCTTTCAGTTTTGACTTTGGTGATACATACAGAGGCATATCACTGAAGCTATCGTCCTGGCAGGACCTTAATATCCGCTTCTCTGAAAAAAAAATTGGATTAGTTCAAAATTCAAATCACCACCATAACAGTAACGCATGCCTTGGCAATGCGCTGAAAGAACCACTGAATGCCTTGTTCACTGAAAGAACATGGGTTCGCTGTTACTTGCCATTTTTCAAGCAAAGGACTACCGCTTCTGGACATGCTTACGAAAAAAAGCTAAGTTAGCAAATGTTTTGCATTGGGCACGATTTTTAATTTTGCGGTCCAGATAATCCATCCAGATAATCAGATAAAATCAGTTTTGAGCACTCTGGGCACTACTTTTCGCTCTCGTAGCTTTTATTTTGTAACGCACCTTATTTTTGCCTACAAACTAATTTCTGCACTGTTTAGTGTGCTGCGTCAGCATATTGTTGCAGTACATTATTTTTGTGGATAACACCAGAGTTATTTCCTGTTATTTTTAAAAAATCTCGTTAAAAAGCCAACAACAGCGTCGATGTTTTAAGTTTATTTTATTCCACGCAAGCCTGCATTTAAGGCATACTGGCCAGTTTGGATTGCTGTCCGTTAATTTTTTTTAGGTTGTTAACACCATACATACGGGACCCTGGCTCGTCTGTAAATCCTGTCACAACTTCGGCGCAGTTGCCCGGACAATCCAGAATCCTCATTTCCGCGAGGCTCTTCTCAGTATGCATATCTGCACTTTTTGATTTATTTAAACACGGAATGGGACCGCCTCGACCGCTATTGTGATCGTAATTATTGCACCCGTAGCACTGCAGAGAGAAAACTAAAAAATGAGAAATTCAGTTACATCACACAGTCACACAGATACTTAACATACTGTAGTTCAACTGCAGTTTACCAACTCCAATACGGACTGCACGAAACCAACACAGCGCTGTTGTGACCTTTCTACATTTACCACTTCTGATCTACGACAAACCTCTTCTAAGATCGGCAGACAACATCAGTCCAATAGGGAGAACGAAATTCACAAAGATACAAGATATTATGCCTCCCATAATGCACGAGGAGATTGCAAAAGAACATTAATTAATTTCCAATGAAATGTCAAATAAATGAATTATCAGTTGGCAGAGCAGTATCAACGGACAAAATTTAAAGCTCAGTTGTTAGCAAAGCATTAGCATTCACGAAAAGATTATTTCGTTTGATGCGCGATAAATCCGCGATTTCACAGTATCGACGGAATCCGTTTTTTCATAGCAAGTCCTTGTATTATTGTGTTAGTATGATGTTATCGTTCGCATTTACTTAAGAACTTATATCAAGTACTACGCTATTGCAGCTAACCATAAGTGGTTAGCTCATCATAAATAATTATTGTCGAAATTAAGTACTGTAATTAACCTCAAACACGGCAGCACAATATTGACCTCGCAATTATGAGTACAGTACAGAAAGTGATGCAGATCGTGGACGTCCTGAAGTCGCGAGGGTAATTTGTAATCCTAGAAACAAGATCTCTCATCCCATGGACTGTGGTCTACTGTCCGAATTAAGTGCTTTTCTTGCCACAACACCGGCATTTTAAATGAGGCTGTGACTGCCTGCGAATGGTAAGCTTTGAAACGCCGGATTTCATGGACCACAAAATTAACTTTGACTCGCTAAAGGGTAAGCCGTACGGCATTGGTTAAACCTTCTTAACAATCTGGTACTTCGCTTTCATTTAATGGTGTGCTGATATTGTCCTATTCTGTGCTGGTTGAACGGTAAGACTAATAATTCATAGCCACCGTAAATTCTCGAACCTCCGCTCAGCGGTTTAATACCAAAGCAATTAAACCCGGACAGCTGCATATTATAATCTTGGCCAAACTCAGCAGCCACATAACTGTTAATCTGCCCGACATCTTTGTAGCAAATATCCCCGCGATAGCTGCTCGTCGCTGGTCGCAAACAATCGCGTGCGGGATACGCTAAGGTCCTTTCTTCCAGTATATGGCCCACTTCGCACCAGTCAGCGCCGTCTAGCCATGCATCGCGCATATTCGCTAAACTCGCTAGCGTCGCATTGAAAACTGACTGGCAGATACTAGCTGCTTCTTCCTTCCTGTACGTTATGGCGGAGCTGGCGACGCGGACGTGAAATACTTCACGAATATCGGATAAGGGTTTCCGGCCAGCGGGAGCTCCTTCTCCGATGGGCGGCGTTGTAGATGTGGTGTTTGTTTGAGACGTATTAACCACTGTTTCCAGGAAGTTCACGTTGGTCTTCATAACGCCGATGATTTTCGAAATTTTTATCTAAATAGCAAAAAACAGAGTGTTGCAAAATGTAATAGCGTTCAAATTTTAGAACCATGGATGGGTAATGTACGACATAAGTTTTGGGACAATTTTTCCTTTTGCCGCATATAACCGCTTCTGTAAGTGAACTTTCCTCAAATTCTTTTATAGCTGCTTACCGAAACTGTACCCAAAATTGCTGGTCTGTTTGAGCTTGGCAATATTCGTCCGTTTCAGGACATTTCTTTCGGCACAAACTTCTCGCCCTGCATTTCCGTTGCTTTCCGTCCTTCATTGATATTTCGCAAATAATTCTCCATCTCGTTTCGCTGAGCCGATGAGCTGCTCGTGTCGGAGCACACCTTCAAGTTCCCGGAAGCCACTTCGCTGACACCACCACCCGTCTTCGCGCACCAGCTCTCCTTCTCCGCTTTCTTAAAGTAATCCATAATCCGGCTCTGCGTTTCGCGGTCCTGCTTGTCAAAAGAGTTCTGGTATTCCCGGGTGATCTTATCCGGACGGGAGTTCTCGTCTTTCCAGTACACTGACTTCCACATTTCCGGAGTGAACTTGGCCGAACTGACTTCCTGCAGACTGAGCGCCTGTTCGATAAACTTGAGTAACGTCGGTGACTGCTCACCGCTCACGTATTCACTATCGGCAATCTCCGCGGCCATGACGTTGCTGGCGATTTCTTGCTGCATACGCTTGGAATCTTCCCCATTCAAATACACTTCGTCATACCCGGCATAACGTTGCTCTAGCTCCGTAAACATCTTCCCGGTTTGGATGTGCTCGGCCGTCAGCGTTAGGCGGCGCGCCGCACTCCGCTGTGATTCCAGCGCGTAATGGACTTCTATATCGCCAATAAACTCACTGCCTTTTTTTTCGATACCTTCTTTTAAACGCTGACATTTGAACCCGTTAGTGCAGAAAATGCGAAATTCACTGCTGTCGGATTGGCTGCTATACGATCGCCAGGTCGTGTCCACTTCGATCTCGGAATCCCATTCTGGGTTTGAACTGATCAGGCGCATTTCCTCGATGGGCATCACATGCAGGTTTTGGTCCTTAACTTGGACATTGATGATCTGCAAGATCTTTGTTTTGATGTGGTCCGTGTACTCCTTGTTGTACATGATCAGCGAAAAGGTCACAACAAAGCGCTGCTCGAACCAATTGAACGAGGTATTCGCGCTGGATGTGTTCAAGATTAGCGCCGGGGAAAAGTAATATACCGATGGTTCGGTGGTTCCGACGGCGACAGGGCCTCGTTCGTACACGAGAACACGGAAGTCCTTGTAAGGAAACGAGAAGGATGCTGTACGGGAGATTTCATATTTACTCCACGGTAAAGCAGGTGGCGTTCCGACAGCCAGGGTCTCAGATAGTTGGTTTTGACTAACATCTACGAAGCAAGCGTTTCAGTTATCGAAGTTCAGAATGCTCTTAGTCCAAAGAAAGTGGCAGCTTTGACTTACTGGCAGCTCTTTTGGCAGTTTGCTGGTTACCCGCGGATCGTTGTTGGGTCGTCGCGCATTCGCAGTCATTTTCTGCAACGAGTATACAGTAAATGAAATTTGAATCAGGCAGTCACAGAAATTTAACAACAAACTAAACTACAGCGGAAATAAGAAAGGACCTTCTATTAAAATTTATAATCCCATTAACGAAATATGTGTTTATATATGTTCCATTGAACGGGGTACAGTTCGTGTCTTACCAGATTTGACATTTCCACTGAAGAGCATTAAGTAAGTGAGAATCACGATTACAACAAGTAAAAACACCAAAGAAATTACAAATAGATATCGCCTCATTAGGAGAGTCATAAGAGCAAGAAACGGTTGTGCCATCTTCATGGGAATTTGCTAAAATTATTACAACTGGGTTCTCTCATTCAGTAAAATAAGCGTAAACCCAGGTCGCTGCCAGTTCATCGCACATCTTTCTGGCTTCGATAGCAAGATGAGTACGTCGTAGTACGTACATTTATTTGTCTATCAAACAATTAAAGTTTATGTGTGAGTAAATACTGAGTTGCCATGTATGCAACATCAGTGACCTTTAATGACCAGTTGCACACCGAGTCAATGGTTGCTCATATAGAACACAATCAGCGACGTTCTGAGCAAGAACTAAGCAATACATAAATGAAGACTCGTGACGCCAGCGTGCAAGCAGACACGACAAGAACAGCTCGAAGCAAACGTGTGCAAAACGCAACAGCAACAAAGCAGGCGGCCGCCGCTGGGCCGGGATGCCTTTCGGACGCTCTGATGGCCGCCGCTGGGCCATCAGAGCGTCCGAAAGGCATCCCATCTGAATGGTGGGCCGACAGGGAAGGCAAGCACCGCCGACGTAACATTAACCTCAATTAACACGTTAAGTGGCCGTGATTGTTTGATGTGTGTGTAAACAGTTAATGCAATAATTTAACCAACGTTAGATACCGACGATAAATTAATTAATTCTGAAAATGGTTAAATTTTTGACGGTGGTTAAATGTTTGACGGTGCTAAGTCATGATACCGTGATAATCGACCACAAAGGTTATTTAAACCGCGTTTGCGAACGGTAAAAGAGACGGTGAGGTTTTCACGGCAGAAAAGGCAAAGATAAAGGTGAAGTTGAAAAAGGCGAAGTGAAAAGGCTAAGGAAAACGGGAGGCAAAGGTAATCTTGGCCGACCTTTTCACTTCCTAGGCTTTTCTGACTCCTGGAAAAGAGCTTTCGAAGTTCCGTTTTGCCAACAGGATCTGGCGCAATGTAGTTAGAACGGTCTGTAGACGGGACAATAATTTAATCCCACGCCATTCTGAAACCGTAGACGCAACAACGCAAACAAATTTCGCCCAAAGCTACTCTAGAACGGCAATAACCCAAATGAAATATTAAATAATGGTCAACACACACATCATAATCTGAAATTTTATTAAACACAAACGAATGCAAACGGGAAAACAATCGCTTCGTTTTTAAATTAACGCACCTCGCACGGGAACCGTTTTGGCACAGTTCGTTGCACGATAATTTTCATTGCGTTCTCCACATTTATGCGGGAAGTCACAGTCGCGTTTAAAACGATAGTTTTGCCAATTAAAGCAGCATACTTGTAACTTATTACCGGAGCCTCCCACACTGGCCATAGTGATGTCTTTGTCTGATCAATGCAACAAGGCTAACCTGCTGCTTTGCCAGCTACCGTTTAAATCCCAGTTATCGTGCCGACGTTTTGCCAAGGAAAACTGAAGTCCAGTTTTCTTCAGTTTTCATTATTAAGGGATTTGGCCTGGTACATAGAATTAAATATGTACACATCCACGGGAACTTTTGCTGCCGCGCCCTATTAAACACTTTTTTCCATTGCTTTATGGTATTTTGTAGCCGAATAATTTGTATACAGAGGCGTGAAGTTCGTTTTCGCGTGCAACATCCGGTTCGGTTTAGTTATGACTGTTAGAAAATCCCAAAAAGTTTAAATGCATTCAGGTGTACCAAAACCATGAAGATCGTCCTTACACCGATCCACTGATCTAGCATATTTTTCAAATTTTTTTAAAATGAATTTCAAAAATTTTAAAATTTATTTTAAAATTCGAAAAAAATTATGGAAGTCTGGATCCGTGTAAAAACGTTCTCTGTGGCTATGTGCATTTAAGTGCAAATTTTGAAAGGGGTCGGTCCATACTGAGACTTTTGGTACACCTGAATGAATTTAACCTTTTCAAACACCTGAAACCTTTTTAAATTTTCTAACAGCCATAACTCCCGAACCGGAGGTTGCGCGCGAAAATGGATTTCACGCCTTTGTAAACAAATCATTTGGCTAAATAATGCCAAAAAGCAATTCAACAAAATATTTGGAAGTACTCTGTAAACGAATTTAATGCTATGTACCGGGCCAAATCCCTCAAATAAAACCAAGTTCACGCTTAATTTATAGTGAGGACTTTTGTGGACCGCAATTGCCACCTCAATCCATCGAGAGAAGTCAATGCTGAATACAACCTGGATACCCCGGAATTATTGTCTAAAACTTATTTCCAAGCGCCTTTTTTACTCGATTATGTCAAAATTGTTCAGTTGATTTGCACAGACGACCACTGCAATAAGCTTCAGTTTGAGGCACCAACCGTACCAACGAAGATGACATTTTAATTCTCAGTTTGAGAATGATTCTCCGTGTTTCTACGGTGTTAGGTGTTAGTATATGTTAGTACATATATACGTACACATAAGCAGGAGCAAAAGTATAAAGAGAGTTCTGTTTCGCTTTTCCTTTTGCATTTGCCTTTTTATGCCGGTACGTACAACGGTACAAGCAGAAGCGACAAAGCAGTCATAGAAAACTTTTCACAACATATGTAGCAGTTTTCTTTGGGACATTTTTGACCGTTTTTAGCCATCCAGTAGCGTTACTACAGATCGGTCTGTAGTGAGTATGCACGTAAACATAAACCCCACTATAATCTAAGACTTGGAAGAAAAATCTTTTTCTTGTCGGTTGGCAGTTGTTGCTAAGTCCTAAAATAAGACGACGCTGATATACTGCAATCAAAAAGGTAAGTATATCTCGCACGAACACAAAGCAGAGATTGACTTCCTTCAGTTACGGTAGTTTTTGCAGTTCAAAAATGTTCCAATTATGCAGAATAACCGGTTTATGGTTTTCCTTATGAAGGATTCCATCGAAGCTCTGGATGGACTGGATTAATCTTTTATGCCTAGCGCTGATCAGCCACTCGTTTTGGGGTAGGCACTACTGTACTTTTATATATTATTTTTGACTGTTATCTGGAAGAATAGGTCGATTGTCATTGGGAACATAGGCGGTGGAGTACGGCTTCCTTCCGTCCTTTTTTAAATGCAGAGCTTATTGGCACTTAAAACGGGGACCAGTCTGTCGCGCATAGCGCTACCTTAAGGGACATTGCTCCGTAAAGTAGCGCTACGTGCGTTTAAAATTATTGTTCCCTGGACAATAATTTTGGAGGATGGATGTCGCAATGACAGCAGTGTGCTGGATAAAAACAGGTGAACGAGTGACCGAATTACCACTACTGACCACTGCATAGAGCCCGTTAGGTGACCGGGTGAATGAACTACCACTACTTTCCACTGCCAAGATAACGTTCGGTGAACGAGCGACCGGACTACCGCTACTATCTAGTGCATAGAGTTTTTCCGTGATTGAATTTGAGTTGCTATTACCACAGCCCAATGGTACTACTACGTAGTAGCTCGTGTGCTTGAAGCCTTGACGAGCAGGCTGAAAACGATGGCCGACAATCTGAATGAGAAAGCATAACAAAATGCCCCGATTTTGCAACAGCCGTTTGTGCATATATGGATAAACTGTATCAGACGGCTGCCCACTGGCGGCAGAGCACAGGTCACTCGAAAATACTTTCAGCCGCAGCCGGGCTTTGTCCACTGCCATTGGATAGCCGCTCAACGCTGCGCGCAGTTTGTTCATATGTGCACAAATCGCTGTTGCAAAATCGGGGCACTTTATTTGTTCGCACATTATGTATGCAATGGAACATATGGAGAATCGGAGGGCTACGTTGATTGACTGTGCCACTGAGCCTGTTAGGCTGGCGAATAACCGAGCTATCTGTCAGAAGCTTAAACGTTACTACTGATGGTTAACACTCGCACAATTTCTACTGCCGCACAGGCGCAATAAATGCTTAAAAATTTTACAGAAACTTTAGTTTTTTTCCTACCTTCTTCAACTACCTATGTATTCCAAGGGAATTTTAGCGGCTACAAAACAACGCAAAATAATTCCTTGAAAACGTTTGCGTTGAAAAGTTAGAAAACAAAAAGGGGAACCACGTAGAATCGCACTGTACCCATGTTTTTTGTATTTACAGAAGAACAGAATTTTGTTTTCGTATTCTGTCGACGTACGATGTTAGTAATTGTAATTCGATACAAACTGATTCCTACAGAAGCGCTGGCATAAATTTTCTTCGAAAACGGGAAGGGAAGTCTCACAAGAGGGTGACTGTAAAAAACACTTGTTCCGAGCAGCATTCGTCCCTCCGAACAGGTTTTGTCACTGAACGCGCTAAATCGCTGTCCTGCCACAGACTCCACATCCACAGTGGTTAATTGTTCTCGGTTTTTTTATGTTTCTGTATTTTTTGCTTAGATTTCGCTGCATTACTTCCCCTAGTTAGTTTTAAGATTTCACGTTTGGAAATTTTTAATTGCTCGCGAGGTCGACCTCGGAACAACTACATAATGTGATGTGCCCCGTGTGGGATAATAACTGGATGACTGCGTTAATCACGGTTACTTCGCCCTTTCAGCACAGTGGAATCCTTTGTTACGATTATGTTCTTTAGTTGCCTGAGTTGACTCCAGATTTTCACGAGAGTATCTCAATGTTTTTTTGTAAAGACATCTTACTTCTTAGTGTCGATTGCCATAGCCTGAATTCGACCAATTTTAAAGCTATGCTTCTGTTGGGTTCGAGGATTAGCCTGGGTAGGCTGGACTGCTGTGTTGAACGTTGTTACCTAAATTTCACCACATTATCCTGCGACTGCCATGAGTTATCATCAGACCCTGAAACTTATTTTGTAGATTCGGGAGTAGTCTCCACATAGCAAGACATCATAGCTGCTATCAAAAGAAGGAACACACTTCGAAAACTGCTGGGGCTGCCAGGCTGCTGACTCGTTTCAATCAGTGCATTGAACGTGCTGCAGCATTCGAATTGTAGTCACAGATCAACGATCATCAGAAATAAAATACGTCGAAATAAAAATGGGTCGACCCAGACATTTTTTAATTTTTATTGAAATGTAATAAAAGTTAAAATCGCACTCGTATTGATCAGCCAAACGTGAAAATTCAAATACACCGAAGATATTGGAAAATATCTCGAACTGGAATTAAAAATTTAAATTAGGCGCAAGTGGCTTGATATTTTGTAAGACAGCCGGAAATGGGCGTATTGCGAGATCGTGATTGGCGCTGCCTGGCCGGCGCACAGGAAAAGCCGATGTAAATCGAACGTGAAATTGTGCGAGTGTTAATGGTGGTAAATGACCTCTACTAAATTTTTAACTCAGATGCTACGATAACCCAACCAACCTGACAACGTTGACCTTTATTAGCTATCCAAATACAGTCATCACTAAACGGCTATTAGACAGTAGAAAAACCATCCAAACTCCAAAGAGAAAGAACTTATTCTACTATTCGACAGTTGAAAGGCGATAACTAAATCTCTTCAAATTTGTTCTTCTTCCATCACACTCAACAGTAAGCTTCCAAGCATTTTATGATACACAAATGGCACGCCTCTAAAATAATTTGCGTTTGTAGACTTGTGCACTGGACAAGTTTTATCGATAACTTTTTAGGGATTTCAGACCACTTAACACCATCCTAATTAACGCTTCTTGGCCACTTCCTTGGTCTTCTTCCCGTGATTTTTCAAAGGACAATCTCAGTACGGTTGCTTCGATTATTGCTGCCGGTTGTCTGTCCACGATGTATTTATAAAAATCGATAAGGCAATGATTCATATTCGTGATATATCACTATATTGTCCGGTTCACAGATCCGGTTAGGTTAGCGAATGACAGCTAGAGCTGCCGTTACTCTCTAGAGCACAGAAATGTTCAGTTAACGAGTTACCACTACTATCCTGTGCACAGCGTCCGTTAGGACCGGACTGTGAACCGATTGCAAATAGCCTGTGAAAGTGTGAAGTGATTGGACACCAAACTACTTGACGTAGTGATAGTGACAATACATTCACACTGTGAATTTCAAATTTTATGGGAAAAGAAAATATAAATTGTCTGTACAGCCAAAGGGAATGCTGCCGAGGTCGAGAAGATTGTAAATTGGTTTTTCTATAAAATCTGTATTTTTTGCTCTTGCGATGTATCGCTCACCTTTCAATGAAATATAGATGTTATACTCATAAAATTAATATCCATTCAAAATCAAATCAAGTGACCGTGGACCACCAGAACGCGGAGGCGAAGCCGCGGCCGTTTCTTGGATAGTACACTGACAAGTAATACAAATTTATGCGTACACGGTTACACACTCCAGTTTTCAGGTGTAATAACGTCGTGGGAATGCTACTCGTGCTCTGGAACCGGAGATGAGTGTAAGGAAGCATACAACTACACCAAGAAGACTTGTGAACCTGGAACCACGACGTGCATCACCGTTCGTCATTTTAATGTTCCGCTTGACAAGAAGAAGTGGTCACGAGGTATGAGATAAGGTATATTACCGTAGGCATACAAATTGTCTTCGCAATCTGATATGTGCGACATTACAATTACAATTCGGCCGAAATGTTCGGACGACCAAAACCTACGGCGGAGGTTTTGAGGCTGCAAAAATTACAGGGAGAAAATCTCAGTAAACTTGTCGACCCATCATAGTATACAGCTTCGGTTCAGCCAAACTGTAATTAAATTTGGAAAATGCAATGTGATAACTAGGGCGTCACAGCCGGTTGCGGGTGCGATTATAAAAAACTTCCTATAGTGGTATGCTGCTAAAGTTTTTTTCAAAACTGGCCTCATCATTCCGCAACCTTGCTATCGCACATATTTCTGTTTTCTCTTCTTCCGGCGTAAAGGCGGAAAAAATTGTTTCAACGAACCAAGGAAGAAAATCATTCTGCCTCTTAAAAGATACTTCTGAAAACTGTATGTTAAACGTACACACTATTCACTATGCACTGATATGCAACAGCTTGTCAATTAAGCATTAAAAAGACAACAATGAACTATATCAAATGTTTCACGCCGCGCTCCGGTCTACCATAGCCCGCAAAAGTGCGTTCTCCAGCAAATATACTCTAGTAGAATTATATTGAAATTAATTGTTATTAAATTAACACGTGCCACTTCAATGTTTTGCAGACAAAGTTCACTATGCTAGAGCTTGCGGGAAAGGGTACTTCAGTCGAGTGTGGATAGATGCTGAGGACCGTACCCGTTACATTATCGAAGCGGAAGCTATTATTTGTGATAGTTCATTGTGCAACGGCAAGGGAGAGGCCTTCCCTACTCCAAACTACACTGTTCCCGAGCGTGCTAATGTAACAACAACTACGACTGCAAAGCCAAAATGATCACGGTAACTGCGTTGAATTCCTATAATTCACAAATTTACAAGCACTTTACATAAGTACTCAGTTCAGTGCAGATTTCCCAGCGTCTCTTCTAAGTTCAAAGCAGCGCTGTGCGGAACTCTAACATAAATTGTTTCTTAATTTTGTGAACATACAACAGTTGGGGTGCATGCCTTAAAAGTCTCCCAAATGGAGTTTGGCTACTGTGGGTTCGATAATAATGATAATAATAATGCACTAAATGATCTACCGTTTCAGATCTTCACCAACCTCCCGGGAACATTTACCGACCGCTCGTTAGTGACCAAAATCTACAACTACGGATTTTTACACAGCGAAATAATAAGGACAGCAACATCAAAGAATTCGTAGCGCATACCACCGGGCAGCATGCTTTTAGAAGACCGTTACGTATCACCGGCAGAATGGTAACCAGGCTGATTGCTGAAGGTCAAAGGAGCCGTATCAGCCTTTCTACCGAATTCCAGCAGAAAGATTGTTGTTTTTTTGACCTTCCTACTGCCGCCTTTCTGGCGGCGGTACCGTTGATATAATTAACCTTTCTGCCGAACTGGCTGACCCGTCAGAAAGCTTGCACAACCATGCACAACCATACTGCTACGGGTGAAACGACAAAATTCCAAAAGTTTAAACGCATGGGGGGTGTACTAATAGTCTTCTATCAACGGATGTTCTTCAAATTTTGCATAAACACGCATTACCATGAAAATCATTTGTAACCCGAACCACCAAACCGTTTTGTTTTCAAATTACATAGTAGTTAATAAAATGATTACCTAAAAATTAACGAAATAAGAAATGGAAAAAATGGTTAGCCGTCCCCGCAACCAACACCTGTTCCCGAAATCCTTGCACGCAACCCGCACCCATGCGGACCCCGAAAGGTCAACCGTGCACACAGACGCAGCCAAAATGCTTACACTGTGAACCTTTTGCGCAACTTAGACACAGCATGAATTTTTGGTTTACTGTAGAAAATTCGGCCAATTAATGTGCACAATCAGTGTGTTTTACAGACAATTGTACTTTTGTATTACTAATGACTACGAGTATAGTGTTGTTTAAGGCAAATTAAAATCATTGATTGCGCTAAAAACAAGTGGTTTCGGAAACGAAGCAGTTCAAGAAATGGTCGATTAGAGACTGAATTTTTGGCAAGCTGCATTTTTGGCAGATGTTTGCATTTCCAGTCATTCGCTCCACAGATATGTGCGAATTAAACGGCGCACACCCGAAACAGTGACAAAATGAGTCCAACCGAATGTTGCTTACACGCCACACACGTCCAACCGAATGTTGCTTACGCGCCACACACGTCCAACCGAATGTTGCTTACACGCCACACACGTCCAACCGAATGTTGCAAGTTGCATACACGCAAAGTGCCCAAACCGCCCCCGACATTTGGGAGTGTGACATTTCGCCGCAATTAAATTCGACGCACGACTTTTCGCCGCAAAGAAAATGTGCGTTTTCATCTAAAATTTGAAGGAGAATCTAATGTGCGTTTTCATCTAAAATTTGAAGGAGATCGGGTCAAAACGAAACTTTTGGTATACCTGAATGCATTTAAACTTTTTGGTACTTTCTAACAGCCATAGCTCTGGAACCGGATGATGCGCGCCCAAACCGTTTCTCGCCTGTGTATACAAATCATCTGACTACAGAATGTGATAAAACAAATGGACAAAGGTTTGGGAGTGCGCGAAAGTGAAAGATTTCGTGCATATACACGATTTTGGTACCCTGTACCGAGCCACTTCCCTTAAACGGCCACACCATTTTTCACACCATTACCGAAATTTGTTTAGGATAATAGGACTAGTTTCTAAATTTGCTGTAAACGCGATTGGCACGGCGATGTGACATATATTTATGGGCATTAGGTACTCAACTGGAACACTACCGTACTCGGTAGGCCATACGTGTTCTACAAAAATTTTAGAACATTCATTACATATTAAGCCGTCATTATCACTGCGACATAACCTACTACAGAAAAGAAGAACGTGCTTAATTATTAAATTATTATAATGGGACGGTACTTCCCAAAAATCAACTCCACAAATATAATAATATATTTGTACATATTATGTACATATCTATATTATGTATTTGTAATGTATTATGTATTTGTATTTATTATGTAAATACATATTATGTATTTGCTTATAAATTCTACAAATTCGACGAAAATGCAAACCGAGACCGGAGGCCGAGGTTGCCCTGTATAACACATACTTGTATACATAACGCAATTACATACGTATGTGAATTTTTGTCCACATAGATTTGTAGAGAGTACTGTTGTAGTATACAATACGAAGCTAGCAAGTTAGTAATACTTGGCAATGTATTGAAATACTAGCATGTACTGTAAGTACTGTACTTGAAACCCACTATAATTGTTTACAAGTACTCGTAGAATCCAAGAAGATAGAATAATTTCTGCAGTATCTTAATCGGTACCATCCCAGTATAGAAAGCCAAAGCCAAAACCAAAGCCAGTGTCCGAACTTCGTGAGCACAGCCAAAACCCGTGTGGATTTTGCTCGCAGGCAATTCCCATGTTTTCCCGAGCATGCAGCATCGACCTAAATTAACGGATTGTGTATGAATACACAGCCGAAGCATTCTCGTTCTCTGTAACTTGTAAGGCTGTACATGAGTCGCACCCATGTTTTCATTTCTGAGTGCAAAATGTAAAACTTCCAAATAAACTGTACATGACCCTTATTTAGTAAAACTGCCCCCAGGTGTTCTCAGTTGTTATTATCGATTGAGTAGCATGCTAAGTCAGCGCCGCTCTACAGTAGTAAAGGCTTCGCCAGTAGCCTATACTACTGTAGAGCGGCACTGGCTAAGTATAGTTCTGATTCCAGATGATTATAACGTTTGGTTTGCTACCGTTACCAAGGGCAACTCAGGGAGAAGGTTCGCAGTAAAGTTGTACAGTATGTTTATGGCTTTATGCAACAACAACAATAACATAGTTCGCAGTAAGGTTGTACACATGGAGCAGACTCAGCAGAGAGTACAGACTGTACACTGTACAGTACGTACTCTTGATACAGTAATTTAATACTGTAATAATATTACTGACTGTAGCAAGAATGCATAATAATGACACATAAATGAGAATCTTTACTGGAGTAATTAGAATTAGTTGAAATTAGTGCTTACAGTGCTTACTGATGTTGGTTTGTGACTCTTTGGGCTCTAGTGTGTACGGAAATTTAGCACTGATCGTCATAAAACATTTCTGTAATAATTATTAAGCAGCATGATTAGATTATTGGGACCAATAATTTTGATTCTGCATTGTCAAAGTATGCCCCGCACGGAACGTTGTTAAGCGGAACTGCTAACAAATCTTTTCTGTAGAATGTTCAATATTTTAGATATTTTAAATTAACATATTTGGAGGGACGGATGCACATCCGTAGGGTCATCCCATAGTATTAGGCTGATTTTATATGTTTCGATATTAGCCGATAATTTCATAATTATGTTTCGATATTAGCCGCTTCTAGTTTGTTTTTAGGGGTCGCAGCAATCGTCTGTTATGAATGCACAACATCATCGCCCAGTACGCCACAACATTTATGCCCCAGTAAATACAATGAACAGCAGAACATCAGCGCTCTTCCCAAGACAACCTGCACTCGCACAAATTATTGTGCTGAAGTATCCTACCAGACCGAAAGCGAAAGTAGGTAGTGACTAGTGAGTGACCAGGTGCCTGCCTAGCTTGGGAATGTTGAAAAGAACTTTGCATCTGCTATAACTGAATTTGAAAGTACCCTACAAGTAAACTATACATTTTGAAAATTAAAAAATCCCCACCTTCCCGAAAATGTTAGCCAACCGAATTGGGTGTGAATGCCAGTATTGAAATCTTATCAAATACTCGTACTTTTTAAAAAATGTAAAGCATCGAACTCGGTTAGATGCGTAACGTTTTGCTGCCTTTCAAATCAGCAGTCGGTTTCCAATAGTTTTCCCAGAAAATGTTTTGGTAGACTGCTCATAGACCGTACACTATCAACCCTTTCTGCCAATGAAATGAACTTTAATTGGGATACCTTGGATCGCTTAGGCAGACCTCCTGGCTGAGCCTAAGCTCTAATGCTGCATACTTAAAAAAAAGAAAATTTTGAATATCACAAGGTAAAAATACAGTAAGTGAACAAACATAAGTCCGAGTTCAGAAGTCTAACTTAAAAAGTCCAAGTTTAGAAGTCTATATCCAGGTAAAATGAAGCCCAAGTTTTACTACTCGGAGTCCAAGTCCGAACTTCAGCGCGGGCCTAAGCGTTTTGACGGCTCAACATTAGCACTTGATGTGTGCAACCTACTTCCGATTTTTCGAAATTCGCACGACCTTATTACCACGATCTTAATAAAACCAACCAGCAATGTCTGCTTACTAAGCTGCATGATGCCTTACCTTATTTAAAATACAGTTTCGGTAGAAGGGTTTTACGATGTGCGAAAATCAAAACAATCCGATTGCATTGCAGAAAGGTTTAAGGGAAAGAACTGCCTTGGTTCGAACGGTGTGTAAGTACAAAGCACATTCATCGTTGAATCCCACACAATCAGGCCAGCGGTGCCACTAAAAATCAGCACTGGTGTTATGGACAAAATTTTCTGTTGTAGGGCGGACGGTGAAATGGATAATCCAACCCCAGGATGCAAAGTGAGCGATCTTGGTCACGTACGATATGTCTACTGTTTGTGCAATACTGATTTGTGCAACAATCGAACATTGTCTGAGCTACTCGTTGCGCGATCATCTTACAACACATTGTACCCTTTATTGCCGTTTTTACCTCTCTTTTTAGCAAAGCTGCTCTGACCGTAGAATAATGGCATGTATATATTGACCAAATCTGGTTTAGATCAAGATACACTGCTTTAACACGTACTGTGGAAGAAGCCTGCAGAGTAAAAAATTGCGAACAATCACAATCCCGGTCCAAGACTTCTTTGACGAACCACTAGACGGGTTTTTGTAAGTTTAAACGGAAGTGCGATCGATTTTCGAACAATAATACTTACAGACATACCCCGCCTCCACTGAGGTGGTGAGAGTACTTACAGATATACCCCGCCTCCACTGAGGTTGTGAGAGTTGTCTATCATCTGATAAAAAGTACTTTTGATTGCCGCTTTTCATGAATGATTTAAAAAAACTCGCTTTTGCGGCTGCTACGAAAAAAGTGTACTAAACAGTCCGTACTAGTCGGGCGCCCAGTTCGCTTGTCTTATACGCACGACACTGTGAACGTAGGCCATTCTTGTACTGACCTGTGTGAAGTTTATATTTCATTACGTCCTTATACACAGCGTCTGTAATTATCGTGGCTTATTTGATTTTGCCCGAACTGCGGCACAATTTTCGACGATAACTACTTGACATCATCAGCTGAATTATGGTACAGTTCCATACGTCACCATAGTTCGGACTAATAAAAAGTTCATGTGAACCAAAGTCGGTGGCTTCGGTGCAAACCTGTATTCTGTAGGTACAAAGGTAATATAGTCCTTTGCATTAAAGGTAAGCGTTGTGGTAAAACTGAACCACTCGGGCGGAGCGGATTCGTGCTGTCCGCCAGAGAAGAATGAGCCTTCGTCTTTGTATTTTAACCCTGCAGATTTTTCTTTCTTTAAAGAAAGACTGCAATACTCGGTCGCTGGGGCGAACTGTAACCCTAATCGGATGAGATTGCCTTCGTTAATCCATACTTTCCAGCCTGAACGAGGGCGATTTTCAAAATTATCAATAATTGCTGCCCGCACGCAATCATTTTGAGCGTCGCGGTACACTGCGGTGGCATTCATTGCAACGGCGGTAGGTTTCTTAACCGTGTCCGGCCACAGTAGCACGTCTTTTATACCAGGATCGTCGTCAAATTTTGAAGTGTCATTTTTAGCTGATAGAAGACCCTCGAACATTCCAAACAGCTCTTTCCTCTGGTTGGCCGTAACCCCTCCAATTTGGCCCATGATCTGTTCGAACCAGTTGAGGTAGTGCTCATATGGCATGTAGATGGCGTCGACGTCCCGAAATCGATAGTCGATATCGCTGTATATTGCGGTGTTCCGTATGTGACGAGAGGTGAATCGGATCTCGCCGTTTACGTAAGTGAGATAGAAAATACAAGTCATGAACGGTGCGCATATTATAGAGCCCATTATTTTGAAGGAAGGGGTATCTGCTGTCCCAACCTAGCGAAAATTGAGCCTAACTATCAAGGACTTAATTTCGTGTACCTTCCATGATACTCAAAAACTTTTGATACTGTACTGTTATTCAGAAATATAACTGCTGTTACTGTTTGTTGCTAACTTACACCACACACATAATAATTAAGTGTTTGGTGGTATTGTGAATTACTTTTTTCAGAGTTTCTTCCCTTTCAGGGAAGAAACTTTGTCAGGGAATCCCTGAACATTCAGTACAGCAGTAAATTATTTATTGCTGTACTGAATGTTCACGGAAGAAACTTTGGAAAAAATTACTCACAATATTGTTGGTAATCAAATTCTTTTTCTCGTGTTTGACAGCAAAAATATTTTTGTTACTAATTTGTTACTAAGTCTTTGAAGCGATGAAAATTTCGCCTCCTAAAAGTTTTTCTTCCTTTAGACACTAGCTTTTCTATCAAACACCAGCAAGAGCTATTGACCTGTACCTGTTGTCCAGTACGTAAGAAAACCTATTAGTGTATCAGCTAGCGACCCGGGACTTCGGCATTTCCTCTTGTTGCGATCGAGACCCCCAACAGCAGGCATTTATACTTTCTGGAATTTTGATTCACCCATAACTTTCCAACCGGAGGCCGTAGCGCGCAAACGCACTTTCACGCCTACGTATACAAATGTTTTGGCTACAAAATATCATTGGCAGTTTGTGACAGTGAAAGTTCCTGTGGATGTACACGATTCGGTAAAATTGCAAGGAAACATTGAAAGTGTTATGAAAAACCGCACAGATTTGTAACATACAGATAAGATACGAGAATATTCGAGACGCATAAACATCGCAGTGTTGAGAAATGCAAGTGGCACAAGTTACTTACTAAATGCACACGTACAGTTATATCGCAGCAGCATGGTATAAAAGATGAAATTTAAAAAAGGTATAGACTCACAATACTTCTATAGATAATAAGTGGCACAAAAACGTGCTGTATAAAAGGTACAAAAAGTGGAAGGTACAAAATGTGGAATCAACACCTATCACTGGCCGCTGCCACTTAGACTGGCCGCTTATTGGCAATCGATGAAACTTGGCAGATCCAAAAAAAAATCTGTTCGAAGGTTCGACATACTTTCAAAAATTGCTATCGGCTGTTAGCAGCGGAAACTTCTCCCGTTTTCTTCAACCGTTTCAGTATGGAGACCCAAATGAGCGAGGGCCAGAACAAACGGTATCGGTTTTGTAAGGTTTTCGTATGTTTCAGGTTTTTTTTAATTTGTTTCTTTCAAATTGGTTGCTATCGTACGCGTAGCTTAATAATAAGAGTTGTTGTTGTTGTTGTTGATAGGATTTTACAGCGTAGTCCTTGAATGGACCATTGCTCCAACAAATCTTGGTTGAGGTCATTTCTTCATGGCAGTAATGTTATTGCAGTCTTCATAATGGTTTCCAGGATGAGATGTAACAGTTTTCAGGGTAGAATATTGGACCGGTCAAAGTGGTTTCAGATTTTCAGCGTAGTAATTGTCAAATATTTAGGGTTGAGAGAAGAGTGGTCAAAACCTAGTACGGTACTTCTCTACAGCCCGCTGTTGCGAACGACAGTTGGTAGATCCAGCAGCGTGATTCTCCGAACAGTTTGAACATTTATAGTTCGAGGAATCTTTGTGGCATTCACGAGTAAAATGCGCTTCACTGCATCTTCCACACACAGGAATAAGTGATTGGCATGCGCTCGCTTTGTGACCATATTTGTTACATTTATAACATCGTAAAACAGCTGAGTCGATGCTAACCGCTTCAGTCCAACCGCAGGTGGCGAATACATATAAACGCTTGGCTGCAAGAACTTTCTGTTGCGCGTCTGCATTGGTAAAATGGATCTTAATATGTCCTGTTCCGGTGTACGAAGTGATACTATTATTGCTTCTCTTGCGGAATATAACGCGAACAGAAGCGATTTGACCACGGGTAGACGGGTTTCTAAATTCTATTTCCTCCTTTAAATGTTCACAATTTTCCACGTCAACGTTTTTAACGATAATGGGAAAAGTAGTCTTCGGAACAGATAGCTTTTCAATGGGTAAAACTTCACTGGAAGCCAATAGTTCTTGTGCCTTATCCCTTTCTTGTGCAGAATTAAAGGTCAGCACGATTTCACGCGAAACTTTCCGTTGATATACCTCCTTTACAAGAGGCGTGTCCGTTGTTGATTTACCTCGGAAAAAACCATCCAAATTGGTCATAACTTCTTTTGGCTTAATGATTTCTGGTAGGCTGTTGGGATCATGTCGTAAACTTGCAATCAGGTTGAACCTTTGCTGCTGACAGACTCCTGGTGGATCCGTTCGCGTGGTGCATGGATGGCACTCCGGTGGTTGGCGTGCAGCTTGCGCATATGTTCGTGAAGAGTTGGTGAATAAGAGTGTTGTCGATTGCACAACTTAATAACGTTCAGCGGTGACAGCTTCACGACCACCATTGTATACTTGTTCGCTGGCACTTCTAACACTGCTTCCAAGATTCATGGTCCTTTAAAAAGGAATTTTTCGGGAGAGGTGTGAGTACTGTTACGAGTACATTACATAAGTACTATACGTACACTATATCTATAATTACTATCTCCTTATATGTACTGTATCCTTTTATGTACTTCTGTTACACTTACTTTAGTTCCACCTACAATGTTCTATTTATACAGTTTCTTACCAGCAGCTCGGTATAAAACCGGCTTGCTACTGTATCTTTCTTTAGCTTTACATCAGGCTCAACTAGCTAATAACATCTGGCTTATTTCTATCAATAAAGCTACTTTACATCCGCGTATTCCACCTTAGAAAAAGCACGTAACAACTTGGTGGCTCCAGGTTTTGTTGGTTATTTTGCCTAACTAACACGAGTGCCCATGACCTTTATTTTTCCACCTATATTAATTAATTCATTTTATGCCCCTGACCTTTCCTAAAGTTCTATACTGTGAAGAGCTGTTATTTCGTTTATCAGTGTATCCCTATGACCTTTATTTCACCGATGAGTTTATCGATACCAGGGAGGAGAAAGGATCACATATTGCGTAAATCCGGCATTCTTTGTATAATTTCAGCGTATGCTTGTGCTGTATGCCGCCACCCAGGATGATTCTAATATACTGCGTGCAACCGTGTCCTTGGTAAATATCGCAAGGGTTTTTAATGCTGGGAAATTCTGTCTAACAAAAAATCTCTTTAAAAAAAAAAAATATTAGCAGCATTATTATGTTCTTCACCTTTGTTCAAAAGAAATTACTGCTGCCTAAATATGGCAAATCATTATTCGCTATCTTTCCTTTACTTTCTTTGCGTTATCTGCAGCACTAAAATAATTTATTCGAACCTCGTTACATCGTCCGTAAATCACATTTTGTATTACGGAATTCTGTGCACCGTGTTTATCTTATTTTATTAACATCTGCAATTTTTCGATAATTAATTAAACCGTTGTGCAGCTACTATAATTCATTCGATTTATTCCTAATTTCTGTTAATGCGCAACATCAATATTCCGCAAGGAGGGAAGAGGCAGCATGAGAAGCGAGTAAACACTCGTAAATACCATATCTACCGTCTTTAATTGGAATTTACGAGACCAAATTAATTAACATTATTATTATCGCTTCGAATATGATTATCGATCGTCGAGTTCTTTGATATCGTTTTCCTTACGTTCTTTCCAAGTACTGTTGAAGTGATCTGTATTTCTTCCATTTCTTATTATCTGTTTTTGTCAGCACAGCATGCATAATTTACTTTAAATTTTATTACAGTAATAGTACAGCATTGTCTCTGTACTTAAGAGGCAGATATGCCGCATACGTTTTCTATACGAAAATTATTTATAAATATTTTCCTTATGTCTTTAGCAATTGCTATCCCAAGCAGCTATCGGTCTCCTATACCGCACTGCAGTTTATTTACTTATTATTGTCAATAAAAATATTTCTTACCGGTACCGAGCCAACCGCATATTGCATTTGAAACGTTCCTCTATAAATTCTGCGCATCAGTACGACGTCTTTTAAAATTTACTATACTATACTGGCCAAAGCGGTGCTGACTGATTGAAGTTTGTAATCCGTCGACGAAGATGAATATTAAAAACAGATCGCTCTTGAAATTTGAATGCCGTACACTCGCGCAGTCCAAGTGATGCAGTATCCACTATACGTGAAGGCTGTCAGTCTGTTACTATCTTGCTCTTTATTCCCTTGCGCTCTCTGCTCTTATATGCCGTCGCATCACATCATCTCTGAATTCAGTTTATTTGAGGCCGTCCCTTTATGCTCAGCGCAGTGCGTGGGACCACTGTGCCTGTGTATATGCCTCCTGTAATACTGATCGAAACGCTTCCTTATATGGTAACCGGCATCCTCATTCTCTGAAGCTGTAACGTGCGTTAGAGTCGTACGAAGTTAAGCGATCCTCCTTCTGAAAACATTCTGAAAATATTTCTCTCTTTCCTTTAAAAATCAGATTTGATATATATTTATCTGGCCAATCCACAAATTTTGAGAGATTTTAAAGCAATTGCCAACAGTGCACCGTCAGTCAAAGTTGCATTCACTAGTGCACCCTTATACGCGTAAATTATAGCACAATTTCCTGATGCTGCTAGTATTTAAATCTTTTCAAGTCAACAAGTTTGAGCTCGTTTACTTTTTTCCGTTTTGATTTTAGCGCGCATGACAGCACAGTACTGTTATAACCTTTTCAATTTAACATACGAAAGTTTAAATTCGCTCGGTAAATATACCGATAAAATAATATCTGTTTTCATTTTTCGGTTTATTTTCTAACATGCCGCCAGTTAATTTTGATAGCCCGCCTTTGATCTACTGCACTGCTAATTACGAATATATTCATCTAAATCTGTGCATCGAAAGCCGAGACATAACAATTTGTCACGATATCGACACTCTGAACGTCGAACAGTTCAATACCATTTTTAATTGTTGCGAATGTGGTTTTACCAACGCGTCTCGAATGACGACTTATCAGCATGTGTTCATTCACCACGTATTAACGTTAATACTGCCAGCACGACTGGTTCGCCCAATCGCCGCACGTTATTCCCCTGAGGCGATCCAAAGAGCAAATGAAAATTTCGCCCGAACTAATCAAGAAAACCAGGATGGAACCTGAACAGTGAGAAACCATGAAACAGAAGCCAAAATTGGACCACCCGTTATACCGGATCAGAACTCTTGCCCTAACCGAAGTCCGCCTACAACGCAATGGACTCCCACGTATTCAGCATTAATTTTTACCTTTCTTTTTATTCTTGATCTTTTATTACTAATTAAAATCGAGGACGATTTTGTTTTAAGGAGGGGAATGTTACGAGTACATTACATAAGTACTATACGTACACTATATCTATAATTACTATCTCCTTATATGTACTGTATCCTTTTATGTACTTCTGTTACACTTACTTTAGTTCCACCTACAATGTTCTATTTATACAGTTTCTTACCAGCAGCTCGGTATAAAACCGGCTTGCTACTGTATCTTTCTTTAGCTTTACATCAGGCTCAACTAGCTAATAACATCTGGCTTATTTCTATCAATAAAGCTACTTTACATCCGCGTATTCCACCTTAGAAAAAGCACGTAACAGTACGTTCGTATAAATACGACTTTTTCTTCCCGGGACAAAATATCTTGCCACCTAATAAGTTAATAGTCCTACAAGATAGCGACCCATAGGAGCGTCACTATCTGGTCAATGAATCCCGCTAGCAGTCCGGCAGAATGTCTGAAAGGTCACAGGTGCTACCGGGAGAAATATTGATGAAGGTTTGCAGAAAGGTTTACACATCTGCCTGTATCAATCTGCCTGCCGGATCAATCTGCCGGCAAAAGGCTCATGAGTTCAGTGAATAGGTTGATGCGGATTCTTTGGTCCCTAACGTTTACACCGTCCCCAAATTCCCTCTCCTCTTACGATAACACGAGCGGCGAGTTTAATTAGCCGCGACGTGTCTGCGACCAAATATTATGTGACTAGCTAACCTCGGCGAAATTTAGCGGTGTCTTGTTGCTGAATGGAATGCTGTTCCGCGCCCAAAGCGTTTACAAAGCAGTCAACCCAAGCCATGGTACTGCAGTACAGTTTGATCATAAAATGCATTAAATTCCCCCAAAGTAAAGATTTAGAGGCATCATCCTACCGAAAAATTCATATTACACGAAAGAGTTGAAACAAGTTTTCAAAAGAAACTTACGGCGGGAGTAAAACAGCGTTGCGTTTACACAACTAATTATGTCTGGATGGCTACGCGACAGGTCGTCGCGGGACATTTGGTTTTACGGACATTTCGTCTAAGGACAAGTCGTTTTTGTGGCAAACAGTCATATGACTGTTCGTTGCCATAAACCAGTCGATATTTTTTCGACTCCGCGAAAGTCGTGCGACCAAGTGTCACACAATAAAACGGTTTCAAAACGAGTTATCCCAAAACAAATTAGCCGCTGCGACGAAAAACGTGTGGCGAAATGTCCCACGACGAAATGTCCAGCAACCACTTGGGCTGTCACGGTCTGGGATCACAATCCATGGTCTTGCTATTCAGGCAGTTCGTTTTCTTATCTTCCCAGTACTCGTCATCCGGCACGTCTCCGCTTACGTATTCACAATGGTAGCATTTAAGCGCAGTCCCTAAATACCTTGGGTATCTCAAGGAAAACATGGCATCAAATTGACACGAACCTTATTATACCAAATGGAAATTTAAATTTTATTATAAATCCAATTTAGCAGTCATCAAATAAAAATGCGAGCTTGTCACTTATAGGAAATGCAAGATAAAGATCCTAAAATACCAGAATATTGCCTTACCTTCGTAGGATAATATCAGAATAATCGTTACTGATACGAACGGCTTCCAGCTCATCTTCTTTCGACAAAAGCAATTTTTTAACATGGAATATGAAGGTTAGCGAGACGTCCTTAAGCAGTCAGGTGCTTCGATATACCTATGTAGCGGCCAGGTAGTACAAAAGTTGGCATTCACTAGCTTTAATTTTTTTATCTGACAGTTGTTATTGCAAATACTACAATCTAGCTCCAAAACAACAGTTGTGTGGATAACTCTGCCACAAACTCATTTGTTTTGAACGTCGTTAATTATTACAATACACGTTACAGATACGGGAAGAGCCGTAGTTGTTACAATGCAGTAAGTAAAACCGCGTAATCCTGGAAAAAACCAGATTTTACAAAATATTTTCTCCAGCCTTAAAGCAAAACGGTACAAGTTACAACCATAGTAACGACATAGTGTAATAATATCACAGACGACGACTTAAGTAGTGCTGCCAGTGGGAATCACAGCAGGGGCGGAAGGCTCGATGGAGCCGTAGTGAGGAATATTGCAAAATAACACTAGGGCCGAATTTAACCACCGGCTACCGACTTGCGCGCAACTTTGACGCCCTAGCTTTATGCGAAATCGCTGCCTGCGAACGGGCGGTCGGTTGAGAGTGTGTAAAGGTCGGTGAAGGCTGCGGCTTTGCCGTCCACTTCCTGGTTGAATGATGCCCGCTCCAGCAAATTCTTGCGCACCCGCTCAGCTAAATCATCCTGGTTGCCACTGCGATCGAGGATGCCCATCTACTGGAGACGATGAATAAGGTCATCTTTGATGAAAGTGCGCTTTCACAGCTTCAAAATTATCCCCATCATACTGACAGTGCGATATATTACTAATGCCATACTGCGAAATATATATCATATTATTATTACAAAATTCCAAAAAAATTCGTTTGCTGCTGCTGGGCGTTTCTGTTGGGCGTGCAACTGGAAGTTGCCGGTAAGCCGCGTTATTTTTAGATTCGGCACCGGTGACCGGTGACATGCCGAAGAAGAGGTGGCTATCCGTTTCGGCCAACGATAAACAAATTCTCAAAGAAAACCCTACTAGATATGCAATGTAATTGTATTAATTGTTGTTCACTGACAACTCTTACAGTTTGTATTGCACGGCAATCCTACTTATTTGAATCCAAACAAAATTTTTAATAAGCCAACCATGGTTGCGTTGCGATTCGGCCGCCATTTGGTTGATAACAGTGGTGCAGTTCCGTACGTAAACCGTGATAAAACACACATAAAAAATCATGATACAGTACGCTAGGTAATCACAGAGACATGCAATCGGTAAGATACAGTAACTTGCTAGTTCATCATGACTCATGCTGCATGACCGATACACTGTACCGCAATGCTGCATTATAAAGCGTGGCTGGTATTATTGTTCTTTTTCACTTTGCTTGCAGCGTGACTAAAGCTTTGTAAAGATTACATTCAGCAGAAACAAAATCTGATGAACGAAAAGGGGCCCAAATTTTAAGCATTGAAAGTGAAAAATACTTCTGACAAGATTTGCCAGTATACATTAATGCGGAACTTCAGTACTATCTCTTGATTGAAAAAGTCGTAAGCGTTGGTGCTAAAAGCAGTCAATGGGGCATATAAGGAAGTCTTCCTAATTGTGGGAGCCTCAGATGAACATTTAGGTGAACTTACAAGTGTCGTACAGATATTTTAATACCATACTGCAGGATTCCGAATAATTTGGTGCGGTAGTACTGCAGCTACGGTAGCAAGTTAGACCAGAGTTCGTTTACCGGAAAAATGCGCACTGCATATACCCACGCTGCACGGGCAATATTTACGAACTCTGTGGTCTAACTTGTTCCCGACGCTACAGTAGGCCTATTTCCCTGCAGTCAGAGCAGTGATTGCCGTAGCCGTCAAGAATGGCAAAAGGGTGTAGCATTTGTTGTAAGCGGATCGTGCGGCGATTAGCTCCAGTATTGTTCGATTGTTGCATAGATCAGTATTGCATAAACAGTAAACGTATCGAGATCCGCCACCAAGGCTTAGTTCGCAGCCGGGGCTAGGATTGTTTTCTCTGTGGGATGCTCTGAAACAGTGAATTATAGTTTTTGATACAATAAATTCGTAATCATTCACAGGTACTAAAACTCTCTTCACCGTGATGGCTACAATCTGAGTGTACCTGTACTTACAGGCTATAACCACCCAGGCAGTTCTTTCCCACAAACGTTTCTGCAACGGAACATTGCTAATTTTAACTTTGTACACTATACTATACAGGCAGCCTTTTATTTATTTTGAATAAGCGCTAAGATACGTACAACTAAACAAATTATGGCGCGACGTGGTTGCGGCGACAGTGTGCAGGCCACGGATCAACTATGTTGCTCAGACTAAAAATTCAGACTTAGCCAACTATTCACGACCGCGAACCATTAAGAGCCAAAACTACTGACATTCTCCTTTCTTCCGTATCGTGTAGCCTATAATTATCGAACGCTTTTCGCGGTAACTTTGAGGAAACCACAGTGGAATTCAGGATGCGAGTAAAACACACCTTTTGAGCTATTGCGAACTTCGAAGCTATCTACATACTTGTGCCCCTTGGTGATTCGTAAGACACTTCAGCACAATAACTGGTTCGGGTGCAATTTGTTTTGGGAAGAGCGCTTATGTTTTGTATATCATATTCACTGGGGCACAAATGATTTGGCGTAGGCGGAGAAGAAGTTCTACATTCATAACAGAGGATTGCTGCGACCCCTGAAAGAAGAAAACAATGAGGAGGTGCAAATTTGACCCTAAGGTCAAATGCAATGAATCCAGAAAATCAAAACGTATTGCACTGTCTGTAAAAAGAAATATGTCGCAGTTCGAGCAGGATTGGTTTTCGACATACTTTGACAATTCAGAATTAGAGTCAGCGGAACCAGTAACACAATCATGTTGGCTGTTTATTATTACACGTTTATTTCTGTAACAAAACTAGTGTCAGGATAACGCCTACAAGCATCCGAATTAGCAGTCCTGACTTCCTTATAGGTAAACACCTTCAGCTGTACTCGAAGCTCTTACTGTATTATTATTTTTTTGTTGTAGCTGATGTTGTTGCCCGAATATACCGAGTATTCCTCACAATGACTACTGCCTCAAAAAACCAAAATAATATTTGTGTCGTCAAGGTAACAAATCAAATTAAGGATGTAGTTAATAAGTAATATTAATTAGTCGGACTCGGACATTAATGACTCGGACATTACGATAGACATTACGCTGAGAACTGTTATGCTAGTCACAACTGGGGAATCAGCGTTAACAGTCTCTTCCCGTTAAGGAAGTCTGCTCTAGATGTGAGGTCAGCATGACAAAGCAATTTTTCCAAAACAGTAAACCACGGATCTTTAAGTTAGAACATTTGCAGAAAGATTTTGCTGGGTGCATAATTATGCATTATTATGGTTATATATAACCGCATCCGCACAAAGGCTGATTTCAGTATAGTTAAAAAGGTCGGGAGGTACTGAGCGAACGAATTTCTAATGTGTTTGGCCAGTTTGGGTATTTCCACTTTTAATGCGTTTAAATTTGATGCATGTGTATTATTTTAAATTAATTGACTTACAGTATTGGTAGCGCTTTGTTGTTAAGGAACATCTGTATGAGCAGCCACGATAGATTACAGGTACCGTACTGCGTAGGATATCGTGATATAATATTTTGCTAGAGCAGTATTCGTTTGTACTAAACTCTAATGATGCGTCAATAAAATACAATTTTTGCTGCAGTTTCTGCAGCTTGTAGTATCTAAAATCTTTTTACACAGAAAATGGTTTGCTATCGCCTGTGGAGATTTTTATCCGATGTACGGGTATTACAGATCGTTTTAATGGTTTTGCTTCTGATTATTGCCAGCCTGGTCTATGTCATGCTATTTCGAGAAACGGTTGAACGCAGCACCCCTCATGGTGAGTACTGAGTTGTTCGAGGTAGTCCGGAATTTCATCGCACTAAGTGCAAAATGGACAAATGCGTTTCAACCTGTGTCTAACAACAAAAGGTCACGCGGGAACGTACTCTTGTTTTCTTCGTTTGTTGACAAAACAGCATAAATTTGTAATTAATCACAGCATTATTTAGTAGGGTTATCAATGAGAGCAAATTATATTATCTCTACAATAACTTAACATTTAACGACAGCAGCAATGGTTAAAAATAAGGCATTTTTTGTAGATAGCTGTTTTATTTTGCAGACAGCGTTTTCGGTGCAGTACGATCGCCCAATGGAACTGCCAGGGAAGCCCAGCAAAGAGCAGCAGGTAATCGTGCCATATTAACCATTACGGAGCGCATTTTCTTACGTTCTGCTAACTTAGACGACGGACAGACGAATCCTGAACCCGCCCCACCGACCGCTCTCACATGGAGCAAATACGAGATCTCGCGGACCGCCAGATACTCTATTCCTTACTTAAATTACCGGATCCTGATCTATGAGAAAGAACAAACCGCCACAGCCAACAGCACTCCGGAAGCGGGCGTCTATTACTACGCCCCCTACTTTTGATTAATGCCAGCAGCACAAATCTCTCCTTCAACCATTTTGAGCAGCGCTTCACTGTGGAGTTCTCCGCGATCATGTACAACCAAAAGTTCCTTGATCACATTAAGCAGGAAATGACGAAGCTTACGGAGAACCCTGTGATGAAACTGCGCATCATGCCCATCGAGAGCATCCGTTTATCCATCGAGAATCCCGAGTGGGATGCTGACTATGAAGTGGAGAACTCATGGCGTCCGTACTCCAACCAAGCGGATACCGTGATTTTTCGTGTGTATTGCGCGACTGGATGGAAATGTCAGCGGCTAAAAGGCGGCCTAGTTAACGGGACAGTGAATTTATTAAGCGACGCGGAAGTGTACTACACGTTGGAGTCGCAGCGCTCATCGGCCCGCCGCATTACGCTGACCGCGGAGCACGTGCAAACCGGGAAGCTTTTCACAGAACTGCAGCAGAAATTCCAGGGAACCGATGTGTATTTAAGTGGCGAGGACGCCAAGCAGCTGCAGCAGGAGATCGCCAGTAATGTGATGGCTGCGGAAATTGCCGATGCGGAGTTCATCGGCGGCGATCAGTCGCCGACACTCATGCACTTTATCGGCGAAGCGCTCAAACTCCAGGAGACCACGTCGGCGTCGTTCACGCCCAAGATGTGGGAATCGGTATACTGGAAGGAAGAAAATGCCCGTCCGGATAAAATCACTCGCGAATACCAGGACTCATTCGACAAGCAGGACCAGGAGACCCAGCACCGCATCATGGATTACTTTAAGAAACAGGAGAGCGAGAAGAAATGCGGAAACGCCAATTTTGGTATCGAGGGGGCCGGTGGCGTGGAAGTGTCGGCCTGCACGAATAAAGGCAGTTCCAACTCGCAGCGCGATGAGATGGAGAATTATCTGCGCAACATCAACGAAGGCAGAAAGGTCACCGAGATGAAAGGTACCCGGTTTATCCCGAAGGAGTTGGCGCTCAAGCGGACCAACTTGGCAGCGTTGAAGCAGACGACGAATTTTGGATCTTTATCGGTATGTAAACGTCATCTTGCTTTTTCATTCATTTGTTTGACCTTTGTCGGCAAACCTCGGTACCTGCGATTACTTTGCCTAAAAGTTAGTGCGTTTGCTTTTCTGAATCTTGAAGGAATTTTGTAACAAACAAAGTTTGCTTGCGTATCTTTTAGATCAGGATCTCCAAGATCATCGGCGTTATGAAGACACGATTCAATTACGCAGGCAGTTTAACGGAAACCGCTGACGCAAATAACCCATCAGACGGGAGCTTAACCATTCACAAGAAACAGCCATCGGATATCCGGGAAGCCTTTCATGTGCGGGCAACGCACACTGTGGTGACCTTTACCAAACCCCAAGCCAGTGGCATCTGCCGAGACGTCTTCAGATGTGAACTGGCGACACTGGCCCACATGCGCGACGCTTGGTCGCACGGAGCCGACTGGTGTGTGGTTGGCCATGTCGCAGAGGAGCAGACTCTAGCGTACCCCGCGAATACCTGTATGGGCGGCCGCGCCGATGCTACGTACAGAGCGGATGTGTGCTATAAGGATACCGCTGAAATTCTTTCGTACGTCGGTGTTGAAACTGGGCAGTGGTATAATGAAGCCCAATCGGGCTTAAACTGTTACGGAATAAGGCCGTTGGGCCGCGAGATAAAGTATTACGATGGGCATGAACTGCTGGTGTTGCCGTTTAACAAAACTAGTTTCGGGCAATATCAGGATACAATAAAGTAGGCCAAAACATATGAAACGTTAAAGGGATAAGGAGATTTAAAAAAACCCCGGTCCTGGACCAAGGTGATCTCTTCCCTGCAAATGGAAGAATAAGCCTTTTTTTTAATTGGACTTGCTTGTGAAAGCGGTCTAGTCCAGATTGGCCAAAAATTTGCTGTTATTCCATGAAAAGTACTGTACGTTAGCAAAACAGCAGAGATTACCCATATGGTTAGTTTTCGGCTTCACCTCGTTTAGGTGCCTCAAGTAAAATCAGTTTGGTTTGGCCATTTCATCTGGCGCTGGAGTCTGGACAGCGCGTGGGTTTTTTTCGAGTAAAAACCAGGAAGTTTAAACTAACTTACAATCGTTAGCTAGTTTGTTTTAGGACTGCTGATGGCACGCAATCTCTATCTCACTCTACTGGTCAGCCGCTTCTTCCCCCTTTCCTTGATAGCGGTATGGTTTGCACACAAAACGATAGACACTGATCACTTTATAAATCTTTGCTCTTTGAACAGGGAAGCTGTTTAGCTTTTTCTAGCAGTTCGTTTGGCAGTCTCTTGTATGTAGAAAAGCAGCCGCTCGTCAACCTCCGCGTACTAGCTTCGCTCAACTGCTAGGCAACCGGCAATTACACCAGGAAAAATAAACGTTGGGTTGATGCAAGCGGTCAACCGGCTTTATGCCTTGACTACACTTGCTAATTTTAGAACATTCACCAAAACTAATTACCAATAATAATAATAATTACCTACATTAACCGAAAGTACACGTGGCAGATTTGCAATTCTCTGCGCAAGATTTCGGGTAATTCTACACCGGTATCATAATCCCGGTGTCTCAGACGCTTTGCTAAAAAAGCTGTAACAGTTAAAACTGGCAAAAATGGATAGATTGCGTTATTAGCGGACCGTGCTACAAGTAGTTCCGCGAGCGTTCGATTGTTGCATAAATCAGTGTTGCACAAGCATGTAACATGTCGAACACCGCCACCTTCATCTATCGTGCACCCGGGGCTTAGGCTTGTCCTGTTGACTTCCCGCTCTGAAACAGAAAACTTTATTGATTAGAAATGCGTGTGTCAGATGCAGCAGAGCATTGGACGTACGCGAGTAGGGTTACAGTATTTATACTTCCTGAGTACTTACAAACCATCATCGCCAAGACAGTTCTTTCCCACAAACCTTTCTGCAGTGAAACATGCTGATCATGATTTTGTTAAAACTGGTGCTAAAAACACACACATTCTACTGTATATTAGTCTTTCTGTAGAATACAGCCTCACATAACGATCATTGCCAATCGGAGTATTTCGGAGGAAGTTCGAGAGAAGCCACATAAATTTCTTTGTTAGCGACTTAGAGATACAGCGGGGAAATGCGATATCGTTTAATAGCCGCACAGAGGAAACGGAAAGGTAAAATGAGTTATTAAAATTTAACTGTTAACGTCGGAGCTGTTAATCGCGTACAAGCAACCGGATTACTTTTCCCGTTCGCCTACTTAAGTCCAAAAATTTTTGAAAATAACTTTAGAGCAATTAAAACTGCGCCCAAAACCAGCTCAGAAATGCGCGCCATAGTGGCGGCTCTTAACCAACGAGCGGTTGTCGCTCTGTATAAATAAAATTTTGGGACTTCTCCTGTAAGCGTATTACTACATAATATTGTGATGGTGACGTTTTGTTGGTAATTGTGTTATCTCTTCTTCTTCGGTTTCTTATTTTTTCGCAAGATCAAATCATCGTATAATTTTTGAAAAGTGCAAGTCTCTCTAATATTTTAAAACGACGAAGTACCTACTTGTGCCGCCATCGGGATCGTAAGACACTTCAGCACAATAATTTGTGCGAGTGCAGTTTGTTTTGACATAATCATTTAGGCTCCGAAATTCGTTTAAATAAGGGCACAGTAGATTCCTTCGATCCGGGGCATAAGTTTTACATTCATAGTCTAGAATGATAGCAAATACTTTGGAAGTTCAGAATTAGAGCTGTCGTTGCGAGTATGTAATCCGATCATTTAGCAATGTGGTGTTTAAAAAAATAAAGTAAGTTTAAAACTGCACTATCTAATGTCGGAATTCATACAAGAAATCTGCAACAAACGTTCATTGTTGTCAGTCGCATGTTGTTAATTTCTGTGGTGCAGACGGTGCAGACGACTTATCGCTGTGGTACTTATCTTGTTAATTCCACAAAAATCCAGCTTGTCTGCTGAATGTGCGCTCGGGAGATTCATTTGCCGCAATATTTGCAGCCAGTGTTGCTATGGTGGAATTGCTGTTTATTAAATTTTAATTTAACTGTGAAAAAATCGATCCTATTACTGCGCGCAATCATGCTTCGTTCACAGTAAGTAGTCAATCTTTCACTTCTTGTAGTAATACTGTCTTAAATAACGAGCTTTTACCATACACTTTGTATTTTAAAAAAGTGACTGTTTCGAGGTATAAGTTGTAGTATTTCAGCAAAAATTCTAGGCCAAAATGAAGGATGTCTAGACTCAAGAGGGGCTGGTAAACGCCCATATTGAGTTACTTGGCTTTTTTCGCTACATGTACAGATGTATTCACGACTCATGAAGTGCAAGTCGATCTTGTATTTCACGATTTTTCTGACAATGGTTTGCGCAGGTAGAGCAGCGCGCTATGTAACATATTTCATGGAGAAGTATCCGCAACGTAATTTGAGCGATGATTAAGTGCAGACTCGCTTTTTACGGGCTGAGTAGTGGGCACCATGTACTTATGCGTTTCCCTCAAAGAAATGCCCTACTGCTTACCTAAATCAAGCTGTAAACCAAGATATGTAGGTCTGGATTTCCCTCCAATCTCGTAAAATATATCCTGTTAACATTTAACGTTTACCTAAAGTAGTGTGTTCGTTTAGGAACAGCGATCAAAATTAATGCTACCAATGCCAGTATGCCAGTGGGAGCGTTCCCGATAATGAATTTTGGCTAGAGATGAAAACGAATTGCTTAAACAATAAAACTATGGACTGTGATCAGAGTATAACCAGCTGTCAATACGTGACAATGTTTTATCCAGAGCGCGGGAAAGGTTCGTGGAGTTCTGATTATCCTGAAGGCTAAAGGTTGAATATCCACGAAGAAAAATTCAAAAAACGTATGTTTTTGTCCTGAAATCTGTCTGCAAACAAGCTTTGACTGGGTTTGCTGGAAAAGGTCTTGTTAGAGACTTAAAGCTGAAAAAACGACGTGGCTTTGATTTGATTTTAATTTATTTTCGAGTAGCTTTCATGCGGAGATGAAATCTGATCATTTCGTACTTTTTATATTTAGAAAAGGGGTTTCGATTGGACGGACAGTGGTGTGGGTCGAAGGATTCCGACAGGGAGGCAATGAAGTGTGAAGCAGGTGTGAGGTTTAATGAGGGTGCCACTGGTACACAATGCCGCTGTAACACTGATCTGTGCAATGCCTTCCCAAAAACTGGAACTGGTTCAACCTTTCCATCTAATCCAACTCATCTAACTGTCTCGGATCAGCCAGCAGGTATATAAGAGCCCTAGTGACACGCTATAAATCGAGCGGCGACCTTTTCGTTTTGTGCACTGACAGGACTTGGTCTGGTGACTCTGGTCCCGGTCGATTCACTTTTAAAACCTCCTTTAATCGGCTTCATCTATGTACAGTCAGTCGGTTTCAGTCCTAACGGGAACGAACTTCTACAGCTATTTCGTTATCCTGCTGATAAGCGTTTTGGACAAATCAATAAATTTTTTTTTGTTTTTCAGCAAATACTATTCTAAAACCTGTTCCGCATGTGTCGTTGTGTCCTGGACACTGCACAGTGCGGTTGGCTGTACTATGGCTGCTTAGTTTTGGGTGGCTTATCAACCCATAGCAAAATTCTTGCTGAAGCGAATGCGCAAACCATTGAAAAGTGCCGTTGAGGAAAACGGTCCAAAGGAAGTGGGAATGGGTTCGTCGCGTGCTACATCTCTGTGTAGCTGACTCTATCACGAACGTGCCAGTTATTTAGTAATCTGTGTATTTTATTTCGTTCTGTTTGCTTTATCAGTGGAATTATCATTGAATTTTGTTTGTGTTTCACTTTGTAAAGGTTGTAAGTCGCACTGTCGCAGTAACTGTTGTCGGCTGATGTTGTTGCACCGAAGCTTGAACTGGTACTTATAGCGCACTACTGCCGGATTGCGCCTATAGCTTATGTAAGCCAGAGTACCTATCCCTGTCAACTCTACAGCTCGGACATCAGTTCAGGACACATGTTAGGATTCGAAATTCACTCTCTCGTATAGAGTGTGATATTTGCCCAAGCTCCGAATGGCATTTCCATATTTTATTATTTATCACAGTTTGCTTTGGCTTCGATCAACAAAGGCTAATTACTACACTGTACATGGAGTCACAAATAAAACGTTTCTAATCATAAAATTGGCTATAATGTGTCTTATTGAACGGCATTACTGTTAGTGCATCGCTTTTATATTTTAGTTTTTCTCCCCGCGCCGGCCGTAAGCCCCAGCAGTTGGCCCCAAAGCGCATCGCGTCCACACTGACCGATCCTTGTGTTCCCACGGTCTTGTAGAGGAATGTCTTTCTGTATTGCGCCATCTCATCACAGACGACCGTCCGCAAGAGGTAAACAGTCGCGTTATTTCGTATAGTCTTGTAGTAATTATGGCAGACAGTCCCCGGATACGCCGCTACATTTGTCGTACTCGTATGCCCGGTGAAGCACCATTCTCCGCCGGCAGCGTACGCGTCATGCATCTGCTCGACACTAGCAAGTACAGCGTTCAGGGTTTTACACACACTGGCGGCCTCCGTCTTGTTATAACGGGTGAAATCGTTCTGAGCTTTCACCAGGAAAACTTCCTTGCCGGCTGGTTTTGTCGTAAAGATGTTGCTGACTTCACCCGGCTCGATATCCACCAGCTTGATCGAGTCAGTCAATATGGACGTCGAGACTTTCACCCGTAACTGTGTCGTCGATAGTTGCGTTCCGACTTTGATATTCCCGGTGTTCATGCGTTTGACCTCAATTGGTTTCGGGACGAACTTCTCTCCCTGCCATTCGCTCTTGGTCTTGGCTTCCTTCAGCAGTTTGTTCAGTTTGTCCACTTCTTTTTCACTTAATGCTGACTGGGTGTTTTCGGAATTGGCACCCACGGAACCACTGCCCGACGAATCTTTTCCGCTAAAGGTTGCGCCTACTTTGAAGTTGAATCCCTCGGTGCTGGAGCTGGCAACTTCCTGCTTGAATTTTGACTTCGAAGTGGAGTCCAGTTGGGAGTACAGTTCGTTGGCATCCTGGGTGACCTTATCGGGGCGCGTGTTGTCATCGGACCAGAACACCGAATTCCACGTGGCATTGTCGAAGTTCTTGGTGTTATTGGAGACAAACTGCAGGGCTTTGTTGATCAGCGCCATCAAGGTGGGCGCGTTCTGTTCGGCGATGTAGTCCTCATCTTCGATCTCCACGCCTTGAATGTTGTTGGCGATCTCCGTGGAGAGTTTATTGGCATCGGCCGCAGTCAGGTACACCGGACTCTTCTGCGGAAGCTTCTGATTGATGGCGGCATAGAGCGACGTCTGCTGGACATGCTCGGCTCGTACAGCGATTGATTTTCCCACACTGCTCTGCCCTTCCAGACTGTACTGAACCCGAAGATCCCAAATAAACGCACCCGGTGCTTCGCGGATCCTCTGCGCGGTCTCCGTGCAAGTCTCGTTATTCGGGCAGATTATCCGGAAGATGACGTAGTGCGGTTGCGATGTGTAGGATATCCAGCGGTCCACAAATTGATACTGCTTGGCTAGTCCGCCCGGTTTGACACGGATACTCTCAATCGGGAGAATGCTCAGAACGAAGTTCGTGGTAGGGGCTTGTTCGCGGATCTTCCGACGGATGTGCTCTTCGTACGCCTGATTCCACATCAGAACCCAGAGATGCAGCTCGTATTTCTGGGTGAAGGGGTTGTTGATAACGCCGAGTTTAGGTAGGTCCAAGAAAAGAGCTGGTTGGTAATAGTAGTACACGAAGGTGGAGTCGTTCTTGGTGTTGTTATTCTGCTGGAAAATCAGGATGTTGTGGTGCGAGTAGTTGACCACCATCACGTAGGAATGGACCACTTCGTAGCGACCCCACGTGAGGGCAGATAGAGTGCTTCCGGTCGTGTTGCCCGATGCTGCGACAGCATTTCCAGACGCGCCCGCTGAGGAAAAACCAATTATCACCATTAGGCAAAGCGAATTTTAATAACTGGATAATTAAGGATTATGTATGCTCGAAGTTGTACGTATTAGGAAATCGTTCTCTTTCTTCTGAATTGCCAGGATATTAGTCAGGCTGAGTAGCACTTAACTGACCATCCTGACGCACACTTGAGTCACCAATTATAAACGGTATAAATTAAAGTCTTCGCTCAAAGAAGCGATTTATGGGTAACATACGTTGCGCTGGCTCTCCCAGTTTTTGTGAACACAGAATGCTCCATGGCGCTTTGGCCAATATTGTGGCGGAAAGCGATCCTATAATTTATCCTAAACAGTCAACACACACTTTATATTATGCACGTACCGCGTAAGCTTTGGTTTTGCTGTGGGCTCGGGCACTGGGATTGCGCAGTCCCACGGTGGGATTGGGCCGCATCTACAAAAAAAGGATTACGTTCAATACAGTAAGAGTTCAGAAGAACAACAACATTTACTTTTGACCGCTGACAAAGCTAGTCAGTACCTCCAGATTAGAAAAGGACTAACCTTTTGTGGTAGGTTGACTCCTGAACCCTTTTGTTCCTGCGATTATTACAAGGGGTAAAAGTATTCCATTTAAAGTTAAAGCTATGGCAAGAGCAATGTACACTTTAGGAAATACGACTTTTGGATTTTCTGTGTTACTCATTATTCTTCTGATGTTATTATTTTACTACAGCGTCCCTTCTGATAAGTACAGCTCAAATAGTAAGGAGTAGTACTTACGTAATGGCGCAACAAAATGTTGGTTAAAGCCTTAAAGCGAAATTTTACTTGGTTTAGTACAGGTACGTACGTACACATACTGGTAACATCACAATCTTTTGCTGAGTTGTTGCACTCACCGTGGAAACAGACTTTCGGGATGAGCTTCAGCTAATCGATTTCACATCGCATGCCAGGTTCTCACAAATCGTCTTCTCTCTTTTCAGTTCTTTTCAAGGCTAGAAATCGGAGACACCACATGCAAGTAGCCGTGCATGTTACGGTACCGGGGTAATTCTTACTCATTGGCAGATTTTGATACTTGACAAACACCCCTTGAACCTGAAGCCTCTACGCCTCTGCAAAGTAGATGTTTGAAGGATTTGATTGAGTTACGGTCAATAATCGTACTTGTATTTGCTGTGGAACGATGTTACGCCTTCTTCTGGATCGATCCCCTTCAGTTGCTCTTTAACTCTCGTTTTTGCAATAATATACGAATGCACAAACTGCCCCGGCTATCGGTTTGTTATTTACCTTTGCGTAAGAACTAACATCTCTGTAACTTCTTTGGAAGTCGTATATTCTTTCGGATGCAAAGTTCAAACCTAGCTAAGTCAGATATGCTATTGAAAGATCGAACACTGGTCATTCGTGGTGCGTCTTGATTTCTACGATGAATGTTCACAGACATAACACACCGTCGACCCGGTGATTTTTCGTTACTGAGTATTATGGGGTTTCTATCGCTGTCAAGCGCGGAACTGGCTGTAGTGGGTTGAGTTAAAGTACCACACCTGCAGCATCCTGCCGCCATGCTGTACGTTTACTTTTGAATTGGGTTTCAAACCCCAGCAGTTTACACCAAAGCGCCAGGACTCCTTGTACCCGCCATCTTCGTCTTTCGTATTAGTCTGATAGACGAAAGATTTCTTATGGGCTTCTTCGTCGTTGCACGACGCCGAGCGTTCTTGTAGCGGCAGCAACGTGCTACCGTCGAAGCTCTTAGCGTACGTGTAGCAGACATGCGCCGGATAGGCCACACGGTTATCGTCCGCATGGCCCGCCGAGCACCAGTCGGCTCCTTCCACCCAGGCGCGTTCCACCTGCGCCACGGAGGCCAGCTTCGCGCTGTACTGTCGGCAAATTTCGATGGCTTCTTCACGCGTGAACAAGATAAAGCTTTCTTTGGCGCGCACGTGAAAGACTTCCGGCTGACGGTCCGCGGCCACGAAGATCTGGTCTGCTGTCGCGTTCTCCCGTGTAAATCAATGATCTTTATAATATCGCTTATTTGCGATTTGGCTTTGGAGACGCGAACGATGGTGGTGGTTAATGCTGCGCCAGATCGAATATTTCCTATGATGAAAGCCATACTCTGCCAATGTATTTGAAATGATTGCTTTTATGCGATGCTCGTTTTACCGTTGTTAATACGCTTTAACTCCATCGCCTTCGGGACGAATAATTCTCCTCGACCACGGACTTGCCTTTCGATTCTTCGACCGCCCTCTTCAATTCCTCTTTTTCTTTATTAGTAAGCTCGACCGCTTCCTGCCCGAAATTCGCGCCCGCTTCGACGGTGACCTTTTTGTACGACCCGCTGATGTCAGCTTGCACGCCAAACTTTTGGGTTTTCTCCTGCTCGGTCCGCAATTTGGATCGCGACTGCGCATCCAGCTTCCGCGCGACATCGTTCAGCCGTTTGGTGACCTTATCCGGGCGTGCATTGTCATCGTTCCAAAACACTGAATCCCACATGTGCTCTTCGAAATCTTTGGAACTGCGGGTCGCCAGCCCCAGCGCTTCGTTGATCAAGCCCATCAAGGTGGGTTGGCTGGCATCGCTGACGAAATCCTCGTCTTCCACTTCGGTGGCCTGGACGTTGTTCATAATCTCCCGCTGCAGCGTATTCGCATCGTCCGATGTCAAATAAATCGGGTCTTTATTGGGGAGTTTCTGGTTGATGGCGGCGTACATCGAGCTGTGCTGTACGTGCTCCGCGGTGACGGTCATACGCTTGCCGGTGCTGCCTTGGCTCTCCAGACTGTAGAAGACCCGCAAATCCCCGACAAACTGTTGTGGACTGCTGCGTATTTGCTGCAGCAGTTCCACGCACGATTCGTTGTCCTTGCAAACAATCCGGAACGTCACCACCGACGGCTGACTGGCGAAGGCCATCCACCGTGTCACCAGCTGGATTTGTGGTTTCGGTCGGACCGATTTCACCCGGACCTCTTCCATGGGAATGACGCTCAAAAGGAAATCGTTCTTCCCGGTTTGATCCATAATCTGCTGGCGAATATGGTCTTCGTACGCTTCGTTCCAGAGAACAACTGGCAGCAGGAGTTCGTAACGGTTCGTGAACGGATTCATGGAGACGCGGGTCTTTTCGGTGTTCATCATGAGAGCGGGTTGGTAGTAGTACTTCTCGCGGCCATCGGTGCTGGTGTTGAGCGGGCCCTTGGTTTGCTGGTAGATCAGAACGTTGTGGTGGTAATACGGGACGGTCATGACGTAGGAATGTGTCACTGATATTTCCCCACGAGAGCGCCGAACACGCTTACCTTCCGGAGCTGTAACATTTCCGCTGCACTGCTTAACTGGCTCTGCAAACACAAAACCAGATAACCCAAATGTCCTACCGAAGATGCTATGGTGCTATGAAAAGGATATAAGCCATTCAAAACATTTTTCCATTCGCAACAACAGGCCACGTTTTAAAAGTTCGCGATAACAAGGATATTAAACCAGGAAAATTAGTTTTAAGCACTGTCAACAGGACTTTTCGTTGCAACCGTATCGACATTTTTTTTTATCAGTTTTGCAGCACGCAAACAGCCTTGTATACTGGATTTGATAGCCCAGACGTATTTATGCATACAATCGAATTGTGATCTTTACCTACTGGTTCTTTCAAAGGCTTCGTTTCAAAATAAACCAAAAGAACGACGAAGAGCAAATTTAGCAGCGAAGCAAGAACAAGTACAGCCCAGATACGGCCCTGTCCAGTGTTGGGCTGTCCGTCCAAAGATGGCTTCTTTTGAGCTTCGGCGTCATTCATGCTCGATTAGTACCTCGTAGAAGTAAGTAGTAGCACAAAAATGCAGCTTTCACTTTTGCTTTACATAGCGCAAAAGCTACCCCGACGTCAACTATGTAAGGTTTTGAGCAAAATTTATGTACTGTATTGTAACTGCCCTTCCTGAAAACGTTAACACTCCGTGACAACAGCGTCCTTTTCTATCGCACATGTGGAACGCGCAAAACCAGTGTTTTACAATATGTACTGTACTTAAGAATAATAATAATACTTAATAATAATGTGTACGAGTAATGTGTGATTATAATGTGCATGTGTATTACAATTATTATAATGTGTACGAGTATTACTTCAAATTACAGCATGTGCACAATGCATACTTACTTTAATATGCAATATAATTATACCCTGCTGAATTGAATGCGAGTAAGGATACGTACAATAAATACTATGCATGCATTTATAAAAGCACAATAACAGATTAATTTTGTCATAGTCATCATGATCGCGACGTTTTGCTCTTGCTTTTCTCGTTCTAGTTTCACTAATGCGTCCAGGTGGTTCAGTAGAAGTGCAGAATTTACATGAGACTTTCTGCTTTCGGTACAGCCTCATTGGCCTGATGTGGCTAATGAAAGCTTACCAAAACGGAAACGTGTCATATCAGTACGCAGGAAACACTGATAATGGCAAAATGCAATGGCGCAGCAAGAGATGAACAGAATCTGCCTCCTATCTGTCACGAAAGAACCGCATCATTCTTTCAGCTTCGCACGGTAGCGTGCGACGATCTGGCACAGTGTAACTGTATAATAAGACATTTCTCTTCCGTGCAGCAGATTAACTGGGCGCGTTAAATGGGATTCGGTGCCAACTGTTGGGGCACGCAACCTACCAAAATTCTATTTATAATTTCTTGTACGACAGAGCCGTTTCCTTGTCTTCGAACGAAATACTAAAACGGGTTGTGAAGCTTTTCAGGGTAACACTGCAAGGATTTGGTCAAACATATTGCAGCACTTCGACATCTTAACGAATAATAATTATTAGTTCGCGTTCCTGAATGCTGATATTCACTGCATGAGCAAAATGGACCGGATCGTCAGCGATACGTACGCGGCTTTCCAAGAACACTTTACTATTCACAACGCTCCAACCTTACTTTTCGCAAACAGGATAAATTCTGCGGTACATCTTTTGGACACTTTAAGGGTGGTGCCAAAACCGTCGGATAGTTACCAGTAGGATAACATGTTAATTAATCGGTATATTTTGCATTTAGCGTTATATTGTCATAATCAAACCTTGCACTGGCAGTCGTTACGGTTGACGTTGCATTCAACCGCTAGCAAAGTCCTCCATACCGATACGCAGGAAGTGGATTATTTCTTGACTGTATTCTTACAAAATTAAGAAAATATTTTAGGCCCGCTTCGCAACACGGAGCGGACAGTAAACGGTACAGTCAAGTGTACAGTGAACGGATTTGGTGGCATCAAAACTGATCGGCCTGTTGGACTTTTAACCTCTTTGACCGACGTGTTGCTTAGGAACGCTAAAATGAAAGGACACGGACACCTAACGACAAGGCTCGTCCTGCTCTCATCGGGCTATTACAGTGTACGTCTTGTAAGGACTCCATTTCTTTCTGAGCCGTTAATTTTTGCCGCGAAGACTTTTAAAAAATTATATTATAGAACAGCTTTAATACGCTCTCCTTTCAGTGATAAGTTGTAAGTCAAGGGCGGACCGTGCAGTAGAACTGCTATTGCTAAACACAAGTACAATACGCCAAAAGAGGTTTATTTTTCGTTTTGTCGGTTAATGTTTTGTCGCAATTATAAGTATTGCAGATAAATAAAATGGTGATGTAGAACTTGAAAAAAAGCTAAAATTACAGAAAATTTGAAGGACAGCAGTGTAAAATAGCTGTCTACTTTTTGCGAGCAAGTCTAAGTTTTTTATCGACACGCAATTGCATTCGGTTTAGGCGTTTTCTTTTTCGGTTTTGGCTGAAGTCGGCCTCTTTTTTGGTTGGCTTAAATTTCGACGTCGGTAGTAGTAATAGATCCCAGCTCCACAGCATATACAGGCAAGCTAAGCAGAAAAACAATTGATCACACAAGCACTATAGTGTACATCGGTTTATGTAGAAGTTACCTACTCCACCACCAACGGCAATGGCAACAATAATTCCGGTGCTCAGTCCTTGTTCTGGAAACACCAATTACGAATTAAGAATCAACGTGTTGTGAAGTATGTATAAAGATACAGAATAGTTGAATTGCAGGAATTTAAGACTTACTTTGTTCGTCCACAGATTCTTGACTTGTTGTGGTTGTCGTCGTGGACAATGTCGTTCCTTAAACACAAAACTGAAGTTAACGGAATCTAACAATTGCATGGGCGCTGCTACATTCGCTGCGAATTTTGCAGAAAAACGGCGCTGACGTTTTCAGCTGTGCTTGCTATGTGCAAGAATAGCTAAGTACTGGCTAACTCATCACTTCAGAAAATTAGAGCACTTCAAAATTAAAGTGGTAGTCAAACCGCTGTAACGTATTATAGCAAGGAACAGAACAAATCTTCAGCAAGATCGCAACAGCAAAAAAACATTACCTGTTGTTGCGCTCTTCCTGTAATTCGGAACGAATCCAGGTGGAAAATCCGGAGTTTTTGTCACGTTCTCGTAACAGCACGGACCCGGAGCACAGACCTCACTTTCAATGTACTCCAGCGTCGTATCCACCCATCCGTCTTTGACGGAGAACAGTTGGAATCCGTGGCCTGCCACGGTTGAGGAGGGGTCCGCTATAGGAACTTTGGGGATCTGGCATTGTACAGGATCTGATCACACCGACACAACGTCAAGGAGCCCACTTTGGGGACGCTGCGCTCGTGTTTGACCACGAAAGCGCAATAACTGTCATCGAATCCCGCGTACCGACCACCAACACCCGATCATCTGTAATACCCAAAGGTCATTCCGCTGGCTCATGTAGCAGTAATGGCTGGGTACTGTTGTGTATTCACTTTTATCGCCCCGAATCTGTAAATCACCGTACCCTTCCCCGTGCCAGTTGGTGATGGATATTAACGGCAGTCCGGAGGCAATGGCTTGTTCACGGCCTCCGTGGATTGGCACTGCTAACGCTAATACAGATAATGCGATGCATGGAATTCGGTGGATCACTGGCGGTGTCATCATTTTTAATGCCTTGTTGGAAACTTTTAGCTGTGTGGTCGACGATGGTACTGTTCCAGCGTGATATAAATAGTACAGGGCGTGCTACATTTGCACATCTACGTCTGCTGATAAACCGTCACCGTAAAAAGAATTTTTTCGGACCACGACTTACTCCTCGTAACATTTATTAGGTAAGCCGTAAGCAATTGTGTTCTTTTGGTTTTTGATGACCTTGCCATAAATAAATCCGCTTAGCAACATTGAACCATATTCTAGCTACAGCATTCGAGTTTTCCTATGTCGCGAACTTTTTCAGCTTATGCATTTTCAAGTAGAGAACGCAAGTTATTAGTCACTCTGTGATGGTATCGCGATTGTTAACCGTAAGAATAATCGACCGAAGCGTAGCGAAGGTTCTCTTAATTCAGGTCCAATGCAAAAATGTTTCTGTGTCCCTTACGAAAGGTTGTTACGAAAATCTTGTTAAGTTAAAATTATTGATTATGTTAACTGTTACGAGCGCTACTGGTAGCACGTTAAAACTTAATTAACGCGCAAAAACGAAAAGCTGCTGCGCTCCGGCATACTAGAAAAAATGCACGCCAACGTGCATTTTTCTAGTATGTCAGTCTTAATCGACCGGGGCGTAGCGAAGGTCCTCTCAATTCAAGACCTATGTATATATTAGACCTCTATAGACCTCTATTAGACCTCTATATTCTATATTCTATTTCCCGTTTGCTGTGTCTAAAAGCGATGTTTTTTCACCATTCGATACTCTTGTTTTCGTCCGGCGAATTCAATACCAGTGTGTGAGACGTAGGAATTTCGACACCAGACCACCCTCCGCGACGAGCACGTTATTAATCGAGAGCGCAAACGCGTCCTTTCGACATAAAATTCCTTTCTTTCGACATAAAACAATACCTTCTACACCATTGAAATTTTCTAACGTTGTACGTGATAGCAGATAACTTTGCCGCGGCCTGCCAATAAAAATTCCCAAAAAAACACAAATCTTTTGTACAAATATTCTTAAATTAATTATTAAAGACACTAGGAAAAAGTAAGAGCGAGAAAAGGCAGATATTTATTGCGGATGCGTCTGCGTCCGATTTAATGACCTCCAGTACGGTCTTGTTGTTACAGAGAGGGCTGTTGCAGATACAATAAACATGCTGACATGGACCAGGAGGGTTGCAGTCGTCCTTTCGATAACATCCCAGCGGCTTGTCGTGTAAAAATCTGAAAAACATTACGAAGTCATTGAAAATAAAAGCATGTTAACACAGACGAAATACAGTTTAAGTGCCTGTCGCACGTGAATTAGTCGTTTGTATCACTGAGCTAAAATTTTGGCACTTTTTCCTGTATTATAACGAGCTGCCCGTTTCTCCAGTTTTCACACCATTGTTTATGTGCAAAACCTTTTGGCTGTGCCGTTTTAGATGCAATAAAACGACGAAAGTGTTCGGGAATCGGGAGTACGCAAAACTGCAGTTTTCGTGAATGTGCACGAACGTTGGTAACAATCATGTGGAAACACCGGTCAGTGGCGGTCACTGATATTAACTTTTGCCTATTTATTTGGCTTTCAGTTTTGACTTTGCTGATACATACAGAGGCATATCACTGAAGGTATCGTCCTGGCAGGACCTTAATATCCGCTTCTCTAAAAAAAATTGGATTAGTTCAAAATTTAAATCAGCACCATATCAGTAACGCAAGCCTTGACAATGGACTGAAAGAACCACTGAATGCCTCGTTCAATGAAAGAACATGGGTTCGCTGTCACCTGCCATTTTTCAAGCAAAGGCCTATCGTTTTTGGACATGCTTACGAAAAAAAAGCCAAGTTAGCAAACGTTTAGCAAGTAGGCACGATTTTTAATTTTGCGGTCCAGATAATCAGATATAAAATCAAATGTGTCATATCAAATCAGATTTGCCAGATAAAATCAGATAAAATCAGATTTGTCAGATAAAATGAGATATAAAATCACTTTGTGCACTATTTTTCGCCCTCGTAGCTATTACTTTGTAACGCACCTTATCTGTGCCCGCAACCTAATTTCTGCACTGTTTAGTGCGCTGTGTCAGCATATTGGTGCAGTACCTTATTTTTGTGGATAACATCACAGTTATTTCCTGTTATTTTAAAAATAAAACTTCGTTAAAAAGCAAACAACAGCGTTTTTTTAACTTTAATTTATTTCATGCAAGCCCCCGCATTTAGGCATATACGGGCCAGTTTGGATTGCTATCCGTTAATTTCCTTAAGTTGTTAAGGGATTTGGCCCGGTACATAGCACCGAATTTGTATACATCCACGGCAACTTTCGCTGTCGTGCACTCCCAAACACTTTTTGGCATTGCTTTATGATATTTTGTAGCCAAAGGATTCGTATACATAGGCGAAAAAACCGTTTGTGCGCGCAACATCCGGTTCGGGAGTTATTAGTGAAAATAGAATTCCAAAAGTTTAAACGCGCGGAGGTGTACCAAAAAGTCTCATTATAAACCGATGCTCCTCAAATTTTGCACGAAAATGCACATTACTATGAAGATCGTTTTGGTACCGAACCAGCTTTCTACCATTTTTTTCAAATTTTAAAATGAATTTCAAAAATTTTAAAAATTAATTTAAAATTTGAAAAAAATGGTAGAAAGCTGGTTCAGTACCAAAACGATCTTCATAGTAATGTGCGTTTTCGTGCAAAATTTCAAGAGCATCGGTTCATAATGAAACTTTTGGTACACCTCCGCGCGATTAAACTTTTGGAATTTTATTTCACTTATAACTCCCGAACCGGACGTTGCGCGCAAAAACGGTTTTTTCGCCTATGTATACGAATCCTTTGGCAACAAAATGTCATAAAGTAATGCAAAAACGTGTTTAGGAGTGCACGACAGCGAAAGTTCCCGTGTATGTGCCCGAATTTGGTACTATGTACCGGGTCAAATCCCTTAACACCATACATACGGGACCGTGGCTCGTCAGTAAATCCTGTCACAACTTCGGCGCAGTTACCCGGACAATCCAGAACCCTGATTTCCGAAAGGGTCTTCTCAATCGGCGTATCCGCAGCAGTTGATTTATTTGAACACGGAATGGCCCAACCTGCGTCGCGAGGATTGTGATCGTAATTATTGCACCCATAGCCCTGAAGAGAAGAAACTGAAAAACAATGAAAATTTAATTCAGTTCTACCATACAGATCATTGGCTGAATTGGCAGCAGCCAATGATCTAATCTGAAACTAGAAAGAAAATGTGAAACTCAGTTCCATTATACCATACTGAACATTATTATGCATAAGGAGTTGACTAAACCCACTACGGAATGCACGAAACTAACACAGCAATGTTGTGACCTATCTACATTTGCACTCGTACTTCTGAACTACGGCAAACCTTTTCTGTGATCGGTAAAGCATACAAGTCCCATAGGGAGAACAAAATTCCTAAAGATACAAGATATTATGTCTTCCATATTGCACGAGGAGGTTGGAAGAGAACATTCATTAATCCAATAAAATGTCATACAAATGAATAAATAAGTAAATGACAAAACGTAAGCTCGTTTGTTAGCAAAGCATTGGAAAAGACGATTTTGTTTGACGTGCGATAAGTCCGCGATTACACAGTATCGACAGAATCCTTTTTTTAATAGCAAGTCCTTATACGCATTATTGTGTTAGTATGATGTTATCGTTCGCATTTTCGTAAGTACTACTTACAAGTATCGGTCGCGCTAGCGCGCGACCAGTTGTGTTTGAGATATGGAACAATAAACTAGATTACAAAAATTTAAAGGGTTACAGTATGAAATAGATTTTAAAACTTCAAGGTTTTAATAGATTCAAGCTTTTTTAAATGTAACATGCTTAAAAAAGACAGCTGAACCAGCTACAGAAGCATTTGAAAAAGTAAAAATAAAAGAAATTTACAGCTTTGCGCAGTTAAGCTTGCCAACCAGATAAAAACAATTTTAAAGAATATAACTATTTCTTAAAAACTTTTCGGTCTTTGTAATTTATTTCAGTGACCTTTTAGCTATCGGGGTGTTTAAGTACTTAATTAAATACTGGCAACGTAGGTTAGTAAATGCCCAAGCTACCACCACTATCCCAGAGGTGGCAGCTAGCCACTGGCTTCGACTCAGCGACTTCTTGGAGGCTGGTTGGTTTTGACAAACTGCAGTCTGATTGCGGCGCCCTGGCGCACACACTCAGTAGCGGTAACACACCTTAAATTGTCGAAATTAAGTACAGTAGTAAACTTCAAACACGACAGCACATTTACCTCGTAAATGTTAGTACATTACACTAAATGATGCAGATCGTGGACGTCATTTATAACTACGGTAATTTGTAATGCTAGACACAAGATCTCTCCTCCCCGTGGGCTATGATCTACTGTCCGAATTAAATGCCACAACCCCGGCATTTTAAATGAGGCTTAAATTGCGTGCCCATGGTGAGCCTTGAAACGCCACGTTTCACCGGTTAAATGGTTAACTTTGACTCGCTATAGAGTAAGCCGTACGGCATTGGTTAAACCTTCTAAAAAATCTGGTACTTCGCTTTCATTTAATTGTGTGCTGATATTGTCCTATTCTGTTCTGGTTGAACGGCAGGACTAGTAATTCATAGCCACCGTAAATTCTCGCACCTCCGCTCAGCGGTTTAATACCGAAGCAATTAAACCCGGACAGCTGCATATTATAATCTAGGCCAAATTCGGCGGCGACATAACTATTAATCTGCCCGACATCTTTGTAGCAAATATCCCCGCGATAGCTGCTCGTCGCTGGTCGCAAACAATCGCGTGCGGGATACGCTAAGGTCCTTTCTTCCAGTATGTGGCCCACTTCGCACCAGTCAGCGCCGTCCAGCCATGCATCGCGCATATTCGCTAAACTCGCTAACGTCGAATTGAAAACTGACTGGCAAATACTAGCTGCTTCTTCTTTCCTGTACGTTATGGCGGAGCTGGCGACGCGGACGTGAAATACTTCTCGGATATCGGATAATGGTTTCCGGCCAGCAGATGCTCCTTCTGCGGCGGGTGGCGCTGTCGATATGGTGTTTGCTTGGGAACTATTAGCCACGGTTTCCAGGAAGTTCACGTTGGTCTTCATAACACCGATAATTTTCGAAATTTTGATCTAAATAAAAAAAACAGGAATGATAATAAATGTAATAACATTCACTTTTAAAATAAGATGTGTTATGCACGTAATGTACCCCATACGTTTCGGAAAAGTTTTTCCTATCGCCGCATATGACCGCTTTTGTAAGCGAAATTCGCTTGAATTCTTTTCTAGTTGCTCACCGAAACTGTACCCAAACTGCTGGTCTGTTTCAGCTTGGCAATGTTCGTCCGTTTCAAAGACATTTCTTTCGGCACAAATTTCTCGCCCTGCATTTCCGTCGCTTTCCGTCCTTCATTGATATTTCGCAAATAATTCTCCATCTCGTTCCGCTGAGCCGATGAGCTGCTCGTGTCGGAGCACACCTTCAGGTTTCCGGAAGCCACTTCGCTGACACCACCACCCGTCTTCGCGCACCAGCTCTCCTTCTCCGCTTTCTTAAAGTAATCCATAATCCGGCTCTGCGTTTCGCGGTCCTGCTTGTCAAAAGAGTTTTGGTATTCCCGGGTGATCTTATCCGGACGGGAGTTCTCGTCCTTCCAGTACACCGATTTCCACATTTCCGGAGTGAATTTCGCCGAACTGACTTCCTGCAGACTGAGCGCCTGTTCGATAAACTTGAGTAACGTCGGTGACTGCTCACCGCTCACGTATTCACTATCGGCAATTTCCGCTGCCATGACATTGCTGGCGATTTCTTGCTGCATGCGTTTGGAATCTTCACCGTTCAAATACACTTCGTCGTACCCGGCATAACGCTGCTCAAGCTCCGTAAACATCTTCCCGGTTTGGATGTGCTCGGCCGTCAGTGTCAGACGGCGCGCCGCACTCCGCTGTGATTCTAGCGCGTAGTGGACTTCTATATCGCCGATAAACTCACTGCCTTTTTTCTCGATGCCTTCTTTTAAACGCTGACACTTAAACCCGTTGTTGCAGAAGATGCGAAATTCACTGCTGTCGGATTGGCTGCTGTACGATCGCCAGGTCGTGTCCACTTCGATCTCTGAGTCCCATTCCGGGTTAGAGCTAATCAGGCGCATTTCCTCGATGGGCATCACATGCAGGTTTTGATCCTTAACTTGGACATTCATGATCTGTAAGATCTTCGCCTTGATGTGGTCCGTGTAATCCTTGTTGTACATGATCAGGGAAAAGGTCACAACAAAACGCTGCTCAAACCAATTAAACGAGGTATTCGCGCTGGATGTGTTCAGGATCAGCGCCGGGGAAAAATAATACACGGATGGTTTGGTGGTCCCAACGGCTACTGGGCCTCGTTCGTACACGAGGACGCGGAAGTCCTTGTAAGGAAATGAGAAGGACGCTGTACGGGAGATTTCGTATTTGCTCCATGGTATAGCAGGTGGGGTTTCGACGGGCAGGGTCTCAGATAGTTGGTTTTGACTAACATCTACGAAGCAAGCGTTTCAGTTATCGTAGTTCAATACTCGGAGTCCCAAGAGAGTGGCAGCTTTGACTTACTGTCAGCTCTTTTGGCAGATTGCTGGTTGCCCGTGGTCCGCTGATGGGTCGCCGCGCATTCGCACTCATTTTCTGCAAGGATATACAGTAAATGAAATATCAACCAGGCGGGCGCAGAAATTAGAAAAAATTGATTAGCGAAGATAAGAAAGAATAACGGAGCGACCTTTTACTGAAATTTACAGTCGGGATGTTTGCGTCAATGAAATGCATAAGTAAACCAATGTGTAACAGTTGCTTATCTTACCAGATTCGACATTTCTGCTGAAGAGCATTAAATATGTGAGAATCACGATTACAACAAGTAAAAACACCAACGAAATTACAAATAGGTATCGTCTTGTCAGAAGAGTGATAAAGGCAAGAAATCGTTGTGCCATGTTCACGAGAATTTGCTAAAATTATTACAACTGGGTTCTCTCAGTCATTAAGCTACTGTAAACACGAACCCAGGTCGCTGCCAGTTCAGCGCGCATCTTCCTGGCTTCAACTACAAGATGAGTACGTTTTAGTACGTAACTACGTACATAATAGGTCTGTCAAACAGTTAAGGTGCCTCTGTGTGTAAATAGTGTGTTGCCATGTACGCAACATCTGTGACCTTTTACAGACAGTACTATTTAATACAATCCTTTCACTGCATATACCGATGCCGCAACCAAATGTGCGTATTATTTTATAAAAATTCCTTACTCCGACTGTTCTACCATTACGAAAACTGATACATGTTGCGTTATCCAGAGTGGCCAGCATGCAATCATACGGTGTAAAGACGTGCATTGTCCTATTAGTTGGCCTCTTGGTTGATTACGGCCAAAATGAGATGATCCGGTTTGGTAACCGGCATGTGCGCAGCACGGAAATCTATAGCGATATTGATAATAAATTTCGAACAGTGAAGGAGATTTATATTTCTGAAGATAAGCTCGCCGAGTGGTTTCGGCAGATCTTAGATCAGATAAAGATCGCTAGCGCCAGCCAGCAACCGCGGCTATTTGATCTGTTTATGGCGATTCTTTCTGCGGAAAGAAACATCACAAAGCCGGATAGAGATCCGTCCCTAAATCCACTGTACTGGCCAGACGACAACGACCGACCCTCCGTGAGGATCGTCGATATAGTGAAGATGTTCAAGAAAGCGCCCGACGCCTGCTACCAGTCGGCAATTGTAGCAAGTTTTGCTGGCTCGGATGTCCAGGGAGCTCCGATGCAAATCCAGTCCGAAGGCAACCAAATTCGATTAGGTGTCATCGCATTTCCTCGAAATCAGTATTGCTATCTTCCGGAACAGCTCCGGAGAACAAATGGCCGTGCATACGACGATGGATTCAAATATAGTCTGAAAGATCCTGGGAATGTTCCAACACAAGACATTCAGGCTTACGTGAAACGCTTTACCGCTTTGAATCCAACAAAGTATGCCAAATACGATGCGGATACGAGACAGCTAACGGCAAAAGACGTCTCTTTTAGTCGCATTAATTTGCAGATGATTAGAACAATGGTGATATATGGTACTGTAGCGTAACAGGCCCGACGCAGCCGATAAGTGAGTGAAAACTGCAATGTTTTGCCACCAGCAAAAACAGAAAATATTTTTCTCGTTTTCTGAATCAATAAAATATATTGCAGTTATTGGAACAAATTACAGGACAACGTCGCGTTGCGCAGATCAAGCGATGAGTCGCTAAGGTCGATTAGCGTAATCACTGAGCTTACCTTAGTGCAACCGGCAGACTGTAATGCGCCGCTATGTTCGATAACTCCGATAATTCCGATGTTTTCATCGGAAAAACCGGTATCGGAAAAGTTTTATATGGTATCGTAGCGGATCGGAAAAATTGCTTATCGGGCAGAGCGGCAAAATCTATAGCGTAGCGGAAAATTTTCACGTAAAAATTTTCGTTTTTAAATCGGATTGTCGGATTTATCGTATCGGAGATTTTGAGCAAAAATCGTAGCGGTATCGGAATCGTATCGGAGAGTTTAATTATCGGATCGGTATCGTAACGGAGGCGAAAAATTCATAACGGACCAGCTCTGGTAGGTACTAACTTCTAGTCGTGCATGTTTTCGGCCTCTTGTTATGGACCGCCACGATTTCTGCTTCTGTTCATCCACTTTTGCTGCTATAAAGTGCATTAGATACCATTAAATTTTATTCAGGCAGTAGCTAATTAATTAAAGTGACATCAAGCCTGATAGGCACCATAAAAATATTTCAGATTTAAACGCGGAAGAAGCAACCGAAGTCATTATCGTCACTCCTAGTTTTCGACCGAAATTTTAACACTGGACAGCATCGGCGTTCCATCTAACGGCAGCCAGACTCAAATTTTTGCCATTGATAGATCGAATAAACTGAACCCGAATTTGCTCGTGCAATATTAATCATCGGGACCAGGATTACGGCGGCGGTGATCTCAGTTTTCAGTCACCCATTTTTTTGCTGATTCAAAGTGCAACAGAGTTTTTTCCCTCTTACAAGTGATTTCCAACAATTGACCTTTGCTTCAGTGAGACTCAGGGGTCAATCATCAGCTCGTAGCGATGATGTTTTGGCAAGAAAATCAGTTCGAAAAACAGAACCCCATGGGAGGCACTACAAATACATATTTATGACACAGGACTTCAAAATCGATAATTACGGTGTTTGCCCTAAATGGTTTTTGCGCAATGCGCAACAACAAATTTAAAAACCAAGCGTAGTAACTGGTAAGAAGCAACGATGGCGCTAGACACCGTACCCATGAAACGACAGGGAACGATACGTTTCCGCCCTGTAATAACAGCAATAAGGTGGACACCAAAGAAAGCGAATAGAATAAAAGTCTTAAGAATTTGGGAATCATAAGAACATGATGTACAGCGCGGCGCACAGCTGATTTGTCCAGGATTATTATGCCGAATTTATTGTTGCAAAAACCAAATGTTTCCGATTATTTTTTGAAATATTAAGTTATATAATATATTTCTGGTTGTTTAGGCGCAGTAAGATTCCCCCGGATCCGCTCCCGCAAAGCCCTCTCTGAATCGTCGTAGCCATATTGCAAGGAAGCCTCCGCTGCAAGGACAATTAACTTTCACGGGTTAATACGTATTATATTGTTACGTTTAATCGGCGCTGAAAGCATGAACTAAAGAAAAAAATCATACGAGTTGATACGACTAATGACAGAATATGGAGAGAATGCAAAACATCACTGCTCTCAGGCCTCAGTCCTTCTTACACCAATGCCAGAAACCACCTCGGCACTGAAGATTTTGCGCCTGAGATTGCGGATACCATAGCAACTTCAAGGCGTTCGGAAACTGCGTCAATTACACCGATTGTGGCGTTGCGTTTAAGACTTCTAAATGTGTTAACGCTCGTACCCATATAGCTGCAACACAGTAAGTTAAAGTATTGGGTTTTGCTTGACGCGCGATAAGTCCCGATTGTGTACGCTATTGAATGCGTCCTTTTTTGCGTAGCCAGTTTTTACTGTTTAGATAATCATGATGTTAACACTGGCATTTGTTATCCCTTCAAAGTACTAAACCATCTCTCCGTGAATTTTTTACCCTAGCATCGTGGCATAAGTTTTGTTTTTTTGGTATTGCTCTGGATGCTGAAAATTCATTTACATTATTTTATTGAGCCAGTTTATGCTGTTGCAAGTACCTTGTGCATTATGGAAAGCATTATATCTAGTCTTTTCGCGAATTTTCTTGCCCTCGTGGGACTTGTACTGTTGGTTAACCACAGCAGAGGTTTGTCGTAGATCAGAAGCAATAAATGTAGATGGGTCACAGCATCGCATTGTTAGATTCGTGCAATCCGTAGCGGGATTGGTTAGCTGCTTTTGAACTACAAATATGTCAAGTACCCTTATGATGGAACTGAATTTCACATTCTTTTTAGTTTCCTCTCTGCAGTGCTACGGGTGCAATAATTACGATCACAATCCTCGAGGTGGTCCCATTGACTGCCTAAATAAATCAACGAAAACCGACACGCCAATTGAGAAAACCCTTTCGGAAATCAGGATTCTGGACTGTCCGGGTAACTGCGCCGAAGTTGTGACAGGATTTGCAGACGAGCCACGGTCCCGTATGTATGATGTTAACAACTCAAAGAAATTAACGGATAGCAATCCAAACTGGCCAGCATGCCTTAAATGGAGGCTGGCATGGAATGAAATAAAGTTAAAAAACCGACACTGTTGTCGGCTTGTCGCCAACCAACACAGATATGTCCGCTAACCAGTAGACCGGAAGAACAACTGCAGCGCGTGGCTGACGTGACCCATCTACATATTTGTGATTGGTGATTCGTGAACACAGCGCATATCCCAGCTCCAGCTTTCTGTTATGTACGGTTAACAATCAGGAATCCGTTTAATTTCCTGCTAATCAGTTTTCGAACAAATACAGTGCATTTTACAATAGTCTTCAGATTTGGCAATGTAGTGAAGCCGTTGATAATCATTTTAAAATTTTAAGAAACTGTGATAACTTTGGTTTGGTGTATGTATAATTAATTTTCGAACTTATTTATCTGCGCACCGCGCTTACAATTTTTTTTGCGCACTGTGAAAAGACAGGCCTATAAGGGAGGTTCTGGCGCACCGTGTCTGCGTGTAATTCTCCTACAACGATATCTACACACAACAGATAAGTGAGCGCTCTCGTACATCATCATTCGCTACACTCAGGCACTATCTGCGTCTTTTCATTTGTTGTACAAGTATTACATAATATATTAATTTTTCCGGCGGTAGTACTTTATTGGTCAATGACAAAATAAGGAAAGAGACATTTCTCTGGCGCTAGTTTCTTCTCGCTCGATCTTTCCTCTCGCTCGAAATTCTGGCAGTGGTTGCCAAAGCCAGAAAAATAAAAGAAAAAACAGAAGTCATTCATAGAAATAAATAATTGCACCGATGTGCTAACGTATCGCACTAAGCATTGCAGAAAATAGGGCACAGGCAGAGGTAGGGTACGTCATGGAGTGAAACCTACGGAGAGCAATATTGCTCTCCGTAGGTTTAATTTTATTTCTCTGAGCACTCTGGGCAATAACTGTTAATAGTTATTGCCCAGAGTGTTCAGAGCTAATTTTATTCGAACATATTCGCGCGAGCTGGTTTTATTCGCGACCAAATGTTAGGCGCACAATTGATTTACTACCAGCGTAGATGGATAGTCGGGACCGCAAAAGTAGAAATCATGATTAATTGCAAACGTTTACTAACTCAGTTACTTTCGGTAAGCTACTGTTCGTTCGATAGTAATAAATAATAAAGCATGTCCAAAAACCTTTGCTTGGAAACCTTTGCTTGCCTTTGTCTGGAAAATGACGGCACTTAGCAGCAAATCCGTATTCTTTCGGTGAAACTGTATACATAGTGCCAATAGCATGCGTAATAAGCATGGCAACGATTTGAACTAATCCAAATTTTTTTTAGAGAAACGGCTATTAAGATCATGCCAGGACGATTCCTTCAGTGATATGCCTCTGTACGTACAGTCGTATGTACGAACTAAGTCAAAACAAAAGTCAAAATAATACCATTGGCCGTCACTTGTTTCCAAAAATGTACATTCACGAATAGTTTCACTTTTGCGCACTTTGAACACTTTCTTGCGTCGTTTTGTTGCTTATATAGCCAAGTGATTTTGCATATGTATATATATAATTACATTGGTGTGAAAATGGAAAAAACGAGAAACTCATTTCGAAACAGGAAAAAAATGTCAAAACGATCTTTGTGCGTATGCGCATTTTTGTGCGAAATTCAAGTGGAGAAGTTTTTGTTCATGTATTCAATTTAGGCCGAAAGTATCGGGTCTCATCGCTGAAAAGGGGAGGCGGCTTAATCACCTAACAACTCAGTAGAAAGTGACACTGAGAGCCGTGTCCGTATTTCGCTCTGTTTTATTAAGTATACGTTGCCGTTACATATTCCAGGCGGTTAAGCGACAGGTCGCCGCGGGACATTTGATTGATGAACAATTTAGTCCTAGACTCATTACTCATAAACAGTCCATGCGGACTGTTCGTCCGATTTCGTCGTAATGCATTTAGCGGTAAGACAATTGGTTTTAACTTTTAAGGACATTTGTTCGAAGACAATTGCTTTGTTCTTGTTGCAAATAGTTTGATTAGAACTCGCTGCTGCGATTACTTCCCAAGTTTCTGATTCCGTAGAAAAATTCGGCTGTCAGGCACCAGGCCCAAGCAGAGCACCTAAATTCCTAGTTCTGGTTATGCCTTTTCACCCAAATGACAAACCCATTTCCAAACCGATCCTTTAATTGTGCGGCGTATCTGATTCCTATAGGTTTTTTGTCTCTTTCCAGGTGATATTTGTGTTCAATGACTTTGATAATCATTTCAGATTTTTATACGACAAGCCACTAGGATGTTACCGAAAAGACGATTGCAACCCACCTGGCCCATGTCAACATGTTTACTGTATTTGCAACACCCCTCTCTGTAACAACAAGACCGTACTGGAAGTCATTAAATCGGACGCAGACGCAACCGCAACAAATATGTGCCATTGCTTGCTCTTACTTTCTGCTAATTTCTTTATTACCTGATTTAAGAATATTTTTACGAAACAGTTGTGTTTTTTCGCGAATTTGTTTTGGCTTGCCGCGGACAAGTTATCAGGTATAACGTGCACCGTTTCCTGAGTTGTTTCCTGCAGAATCATGGCAAGTACAGCATTAATTTTAATTCAAAATTAATCAAATTTTAATTCAAATTTAGCCCGCGGGGTTACTTTATTATGCATGTTGTTCCGTTAATTAGAAATAATTTGCGATCCCATTAATGTTAAAAAGCCCGTGAAGATATAATCTTGGATGACATGATCTTGATATAAGCCCGTGAAGATACGAGCTTGGCTAAAGTGGTTGACTTTATAGTTTATACTGGACTTACTGCAGTATATACTGTACATTATCGTCCTTATATGTCTACCGCATCAGCACAGCGACAAATACAAATTCACGGGTTACAAATTATGGAACAAGCTTGTACATACAGTGTACCATCCAGCGGAAACTGTGACCGCATTTATAAGTAACATAATCGTAATTTCTCAGAAAATGTACTACAAAATATACAACTGTAATTAATAATTCTATAAATTATCCGGAGCTGTCGTATCTTTAAACCTGCGGTCATTACAGAGATCTAACACGCAAACTATCTGGATTACTTTAATATAATCCAGCCGCTTATTTGTTTGGAATGCTGTTTTGGACATGACAGCATCAGTGTCATAGGAGTAGTTATTACTGGCAACATTTTTAGGAAGCTTATCACAGCCCCTCCTGACCCTCCAACGCACTGTAAAACAGATAAAATACTTCGGTGACCTCTGAATGCTAACCACAAAAATTCAATCAGATAAATTCACGACACTTCCATATGTATTTCGATATGGCTATCTTTTCGAACGATTGCACTGTGTCATGTGTGTATTAACATAATTATCTTACACTCTTCACACACATTTGCGTGTTGCTCTACTAGTATCTGCACTTACGTGCCTACATGCGAAAGTCTACACGTATGTGGGGCCGCATAGTGCAATCGCTCGAAATGAAGAACATATCGAAGTAGTGCTGGTTAGGTGCGGTAATACGACTAAAGTGCAATTACCATGGCTTTCTCCAGCTACACGAAAGCCGACAGCCTGAGTGAAGCAGGCCTGCTCTGTGGATTCGTCGCAAGTGTCTCCGTTTTGGTCGCCCGTCCAGTCGGCGCAACTATCGTCCTCCTCTAAAGCTCACATGTTATTCACAAGAAAACGTGAAATAACCATGTGAAGTTCATATTTCAGGCCATACTTACTGACAACCGTAAGACCTTATAGAATACATAACTTTATTAGGTGACATGTAGAATGTAGTTCTTTACTTTTTAAGCCTGCAAGTTGCTAACTTAGACATGGATCCTTTTTGTCAGTGAACATTACCTGAACAAACGTAACATTCGGCTTTGCCGTTTTTGTCCACCTCCACCTTCTTCAGGCAGTGGATGGCGCCTAGCAGAGCAAACTCAATTTGACAGAAGAAACATTGTGACCACTGCAAAGTTCTCAGTAAATCCATGTTGCTGTTCGCAGCAATAACTTTGACTGGGGTAAAACTTGTTTGGTCGGCCTACTTTACCTTTGCCGCCCCTTTGCCTTTTCCGTTTCACTTTGCCTTTTTCCAGTTTGCCTTTGCCTTTACCTTTGCCGCCTTGAAAACCTTTATCGTTTTAATTTACCGTTTAAAATACCGTTCGAAAAGTCTTTGCCGATGAATAACTGTCAAAAATAAATTACCGTAGCCGCTTTGCCGTATCCCATTTTCTACTTTACGTTTAGGTAAAAAAAATAACATGTAGGTACATCGATATTTGTGGAGCATTACAAATCTATGCTAAAAAATCTCTAAGTAATCACAAAACTGTCAGCGGCAATCGATTACCGCTGGTATTGTATCACTAAATTATTATTACTGATGTACAGGCTGTGCAAATTATTGCACAAATTTTTTTTTACCTCGGCGTGAAGAAGAAAATGGGATACGGCATACGGTGTCAGTAATTTTGGTTTCGTGTGGCAAAGGACTGTAATAATAAAGTTGCGAAAAATTTCCCATATGCACATACAATATAATTATTTCAGTACAAAAATTTTCCGGGGGCATAGTTAATTGGCTATGGCCTCGGAAAATTTCCGGGCGCATAAAAGTGACCATCATTACTGTATATGAGCAAATGTAATGCAAGAGTCAGAACTCAGGAACTCTACACTCTATAATCGGCAGTGTCGTCGGTAATTTTCTGTCAGCGGTTTACCAACGGCAAAGGCTTTTCGAACGATATTTTTGGACGGTAAATTAAAACGGTAAAGGTTTTAACCTGAAAACCTTTAAAACGTTAAAGGTTTTCAGGGCAGTTAAGGCAAAGAAAGGTAAAGTTGAAAAAGGCAAAGTGGAACGGCAAAGGCAAAGGCGGCAAAGGTAAAATAGGCCGACTCAACTTTTTTTCGCATAAATTTTGCCGACGCACGCTAAATTAAAACATTATGGCTGCGTGCGCGGGTAAATACGGGTTTTGGCTGCGTGCACGGGTGATATTTTTGGTTCCGCACGGGTGTTGGCTGCGTGCACGGAGTTTGGGAACGGGTGTTGGCTGCGGGCACGGGATTCCTACACGGGCGTTGGCTGCGTGCACGGAAAATTATTTAAATTGTTTAATTTAAATTTAATTGTATATGTTAGTTATAAATTTTTTACATAATTACTACTTATGAAAACCTGCTCACTTAACCCACAATTTCTCAACGAAAATACCTACCGCAAGTACTGCGAAATTTGCTACTATGTACAAGTAAAGCGGCTTGAGGGTAGTACTACTACGTTGCCTGTTAATATCTATACTTACTTGTTAGTGCAGTACCATGAAGTACTTGAAAGTCACCGTAAGTAGAGTCGAATTAAGACGTGAGAATCTCTGGAGTGTTTTTTTCCATGAAGATTTTTGTATTAAGGTAATGCCATTCCTGTGCCATTCCTGTGTAATATAGCCACGTAAGAATTTCTGTAATACTGCCAATGCTACTGCGTTTCTTTTCGGGATGGATCCTGGAACGGCCACTTTTGAGCAGGATCTGATGCGAAATGCGGACACACTTGTGACTTGGTAGCCGCTTATGAATCATGCAACCGACACCATTTCCACTTGCATCAAGCCGCGTAGAAAACCTCTGAGTCGTAAAATGAAGTGAAACAGCCGTGCACACAGCTGACACCCGTGCGGATCCAAAAAGGTCACCCGTGCACACAGCCAAAGCCCGTGTCCGAACTCCGTGCATGCAGACAGCACCCGTGCAAGCACCCGTGCACACAGCCAACACCCGTGCTTCCCCGTGCACGCAGCATCGACCAAATTAAAAACGTTCTTAATTTATGATGCTGTTCTTCTGTCCGCTCGGTGCGTAAAACTAATCAAAAACGCTGGAAAGTTGTTATTGTCGATATTCTCTCAATTTCAGAGTATTGTGAGTTACTAACCTTGGATTATCAAGATACACAACATGAACCGTTGGTTCCACAAAAATTCGGTTATCCAAGCCATAGCAAAAGCAAGCGGTTATAAAGATCAGCAGCTGTCGGGAAATAAGTAGGCAGGTTCACTGCTTTTGTGGATCAGGAACCGGCAGAGCGGAAAGTAATCGCTTAGTATGACCGAACACCTGATTCTGTGCCTTGAATAAGGATATCCGCACTGCAGTTAAGGTCAAAAACTCTGACTGACAAAAGATTGCCGCAAATGACCTGCAACGAGCGTTTCCATGGTTCGATTAATTTCTCGTAGAGGTACCCTCAATAAAAATTGATGGTGTACAGAGTACTGCATTATTGATGTCGCTCTCAACGGCGAGCCAAAGAGCAGTACGAGTTCCTTCATTACCGGATTTTAACTTGGAATAATCCGTGACTAAGCTCTACTATTATCATTTCTGTGTTTAATTTGTTACTTTGATCATATTATTAAACTATCTTATTGTATCAATGATCCTTAGAAGAACTACGGTGTATAATGTATAATAATACAACAACAACAACAACCTGGACCTCTGCAACGTCGAGAAATTTTTTAATAGTAACTGCTGCTTTTACCCATTCGTAATGCGCATTCGTCACAATTTGTTATTTGACCGACACTACAGAATGTTGTTTGACCAACCGATGCGACCGTAACTGAGAAAAAGTTTTCTTAAGATGGAAATATTGGAGAACAGAAATTCATCACAAAGAGAATATCGATAGAATAGTATCCAGTACATGGCCTGATTTTCTCGACATCATACATTCACGCAGTTGAACGGTGGACAGTTGCTGAATTCACACATTTGGACGTACATGTCCCAAAGGGATGGTGACTTCCACCATCTCTATCCTGGAACTTCCGACTGCACAGAGTGCGCCAAAAACAGCATCAGCGAAAACTAGACGCTTTTTTGCTCTCACAGCCCAAAAATTGCTGTACAATTATTTTTTTGCAATTATTTACTAATTAATTAGGCCAACTCTGGTGTGAGCAACCACGCTAGTCAACGAAGTGTTAATGACATTATTGTCCTTCACGCCCAAGAGATCGAGGGCGTCTAAGTAAATTTAGCGAGTTATTGCTGAAGTGCAGTTCGTACTCGCTTTCAGTTGGAAGCTTAGATAATACTTATGTTTCTTATCATTGAGGGCCTTCATCAAACTCTGCTTTACTATATGTCTCGCCAGCGTGCACAGTTATGTCAGACGAATGGCGCATGCGTTATCCGTTTCGTCTGCTACAGAAATCAGAAACACTCCTAACACCATGTTGAGTGCTTAATATCAAAAAATCTGCTGCGACGTCAGAAATTCTTTTAGAAACCAGAAAGGCGTGCGTACCGCGTAACGATGCAATAGGTACTGCGAAAACAACGAAGACTATCAGGTGTACAGGGTCCATGTTAAAGTATGCAAAGTCTGAAGAGTGAAGGGCACAAAGGACGAAAAGGTTGACTTTAACGTTGTGGAATATTTTGTCAGCTTTGTAGCAAAGCAGTAAAATATCATTAGCTCGTAAATCGTTAGGTAACTACAGCCCGTCCGGAAACAAGAAAAAAGTGTATACAGAGAACATACGCAGGCACTCGTCATGTACATCTCGGCTACATGTGCATATACGTACTGTACAATACATACACGTGCGCCTCGTACAAATTTCCCTGTTTGTGCTTTTGCTCTTGTTTCCGGATGAACCTGTATTACTCGACATACTGTAATAACTACACAAAGATTATCAACACGGATTATACTCTACACAAGGATTATCTTGTCACTAGGGTGGATTTGCATTTAGTTACGTTTGTTCTAGAAGTCATGAGCTTTTAATTAAATACATGCGATGTGGTGATGGAACTACGTCGACGTGTTTGGCTCTTTCTCATCCAGTAATATTTTAGAGCCACTAATACATGAACTGTTGGTGAAATTTACTGATAAACGTGATATTGCAAGGAATCGTTTGTGGTATTCCATGGACTTCTGCTAGGACAAACGCACTAACTGTTTAGAAATGTGGAACTGGAAACAAGTTTTATTAGCCACTATAATTCTGATTTCGATAGCATTTCGAGGAGGTAGGCACATCAAAGTGTGCAAAACCGCCTAATTTTTTCTGTTATTATTGGTGAGCACTGGTGTTCGACGAACTTTAAGCCGATCAGAGATTTTTACGAAAAATTAGCCCTTCAATACAATCGTAAATACTTAACTCAAATTATACTTGTAATTAATAGAATTTAGCTTCTTGCAATCCAGTTTTCTCTCAGTCATGTTTTGCAAAGCGCTTTAAGTGATGTGCCTCATGTAGGACGGGCTATTAAGTGCTACGAATGCCATTACGTGAGCGGAACAGACATTCCTTATGCTGAAGCTTGGAATGATAAGAAAACGAATTGTCTCAACAGCAAAATTGTTGAGTGCGAACCAGGCATAACCCATTGTCGAAACGGAACGCTCTTTTACACAGGCAGTAAGTTGCGATATTGAATTACAACGTGGTACGATTCGTTTGTTTGTTCTGCTGGTTCGGACAAAGCTTTCTGGAATGATAGCCTAGGAACCGGTAGTTTTGTCCACTTCCACACTCTGTTTAATATCCCTTATCGCACTATGTGGCAAATCATTTGCCTTTTTTGGACTAACTGGTATGGCACTCGTTGAGCGGGCAATATTGCTAAAATGAATATCCTGCGAGTGGTTTAAATCTGGCAAAACACGAGAAAAACTGAAGTTCATGTTACAAAAAATACGATAAAGCAGAGAGTGACCAATTAGCTCAATTGAAAATGCATACGTGCACCGTTCCATGCAGCAACGTGTGCGCTACTTGCAGTGTGCATGAATTTTAAAATGTTTCCATATGGGATGACTATGCTGGCTGTGATGCGCTGGTATGTAGATCCAGGCGGATACTTTGGTCGGCATCCAAAGTACACCCAGGCGCTTTGATTGGTGACTGGGTATCGCATGCCCCTCTGCCAGAGAGTTCTGTTCGAATTGTAGTACTAAACAAACTGTCCGGCTAAAATTCGACTTGGTTTTTCGATTCTGGGAATATGCTTAGTACAAGATCGCCGCATGAAAACGCAGACAAACTTGGTAGACGACCTTCCTGACCAAGTTTTGCTCTGTAATTGTGCAATTTTTTCTTGACATTCAGGAACATCAGATATATTTCAGCTGAAGCTCACACTTCCAGCGCTCGAGAACTAACTTACGTTATATTCTGTTTTAACACTGACAATTCCGAGTGGTCATTTTCTACTTTTTAGGTAGTAATTTTCGGTATGATGCTCAGTACTGTGGGTCCAAAGTGGAGAGAGAAGCTGACAGACAGGAGAAACCCTGTGAACCATTTAAAGACCGGGAAGCTACCAGCGCTATACGGTGCCGCTGTGAAACGGATCTCTGCAATGCCTTTCCAAAAAGTTATACCGATTTCTTCACATTACAGAACTTTTTTATGTGTACTGGTATTGATTATCACCTAATGAATTACCACCTCATTTTAGATGAATCATCGAGTACGCAGAGCAGCACCCAGCAAAGTATAGCTTGCCCATTTGCATCGGCCAACCAGTCCGGTCAGTATTGCACTTATGATTGCCGGTCTTGTTGGCAGAAGTCTAATCGATTACCGCGTAGCATGCTACTTCCTGTGCAATACTGATGCAGTTCATGCCTCGTTAAAGACAACCGACGTGCAGCATGTAGAGGTGAAGTGTCCCATCGTTGGACGAACCAACTGCTAGACAATATTTTCCTCACGTTGACCAGCGTCCGGCGAACATTTTATCCGACTACAGGGTTTTGACTATGACAAGAGTGGTTTCGGGTGGGAATAAGCAGTTAAGCCCTGAGATGTTAGAAGGGCCTGTACCGGGTGGCCGAACAAAATGTCGGTCTCCTATTTTGGCCGGTTTCTCGCGGACCATTTGTCCTACCCTGAAGTAGTTAGAGTCGTTCGATAGAAATGTAATTAGCTACTCGAAACAATAAAATCTAAATCTAAATATTAAAACATGCTCATTAATAACGTTTTTAATTAAAAACGTGTGGAAATTTATTTTGTCCCAGCTCGCAGACCTGTGAATCTGGTGATACTTTTTTCCAGCAAGCAATATTTCTGATTTTTCAGCTGAGTTACTTAGCCAAAATCTTCTGCTTTTCAAAGAAAAAAAGCTTTTGGCATGGTGCATGCTCTGAACGAGCTATGCAGTTCCCGCATTTTGTGGCTTTTCGAAAAACTGCACGTTTTTGTCAGATTTTTCCGCTTATTTTAAGGAAAGTTTTTTGCTGCAAAACAGGCTGCAACCAGATAAGCCGATTTGGATGATAAATGTAGCTAAATGATTGCTCTTATGGAAATACGTTTAAGCTTTATGAGTTTCAGAAGCGTCGGAAAGAAATTTAATACTAAAGCTCCGGCTAGCTGATTGCACAAGAATCATATGTGCGGGGCTTTATGCTTACCGCTTCTAGCCTGAACACGTGCAGTAAAGGTCACAGTTTTTTGAAAGGAAAAAAATCAGAAACGTTTCCCCTACCCGAAATAGTAAAGTTATGCCCATGAAAACACTTCGTCGAATAACGGCGATTTTGAATTAAAAAATGGCAAATTTGAGTTTTGGGTTTCCGGCACATCGTCCAACTCCACCCATTTTTTCCAAAGAATTTTTAAAAAATTTAAAGCTTTGTGTAATGTTGGTTTTCCATATTTTTTATATGGAACGAAGACTGGCTCTTTCAACTGAAATTAGGAAGTTGTCAGTGTCTTTTAGAGTAGTCTACCCATCTCAGTGTCTTTTAGAGTCGAGAAATAAAGCTGCAAATCCACATCCGATTACTTTGTACAACTTTTTCTTGGTATTGTAGCAGATGGTGGTATAACGCCGGTTCCGACGGTGTGGTTGCGTTTTGGACTAGGCGCGGGATGTTTGGCTGTTAGGTTACTCGTACTTGGATGGCTTGAAAACTGGTAGCAGGCTGGTTCAAGCCGACCCATTGGGAAGTGCAAAAAGGTTTGCGAAAAGATGAGAAAGGAATAAGGCAGTTGGATGCAATGGATCAGTCGGCTCAATTACGTACACTGAGTCATTGTGTCAAATGCAAATGACCGGTATAATTCAATTCATGTTTTGCCCTATGATTCTTAGGCTCCGATTAGTCTTTTAAAGCAGCCATCTGAAAACGTACTGTGCACTGCCTACAGTAATCAGATTAATTGTAATATGTAATTATTATGGTTCATATTGTGTTACTATGGCTTAAATGCTTAGAGATATTTTCCTTTACGAATTTCTTTTTCACAGATTAAGCTGTATTTCTGCGAATACTTAAGGAGCACGACGACAAGATGTTTTTTTGGATCAGTGTTGTGGTATTGTGGTTGGATATTAAGTACTAGTATTAACTATTAACATTCTTGAAACGATCGAGAATTGTTTAACGTTATTATTAAAAGCATACTTTCGACAGATATGCGGTGGTATTACAAACAACAACTACTACAAATTTGTAGAACACTGGGCATCTAGCTAAGGAGCCACAATTTTGAATCACATGCATGGCTCGTTATAAGTGGCAAAGTGTGCCATAGTTTTGTAAAAGCATCGGTAACTTCCATATTGAACGAGTATATTTCCCTGGATGATCTCCCTAAACTATGGTCCGATGGGAGTCGATATTTCTGACCACGATTATTTTAAGGACATTTCACAAAGGTATGGCCCCACCCTAATTGACGAACCAGTGTTGCAACATGATTTCTGCTACGATTGAAAGGGCACACTGCTATTAGAGTAAGTAATTCAACTATTGAGTACACTGTACTACATCGTACTATTATTATACATTGTATATAATTATAATTATACTACAATACATTGTACTACTATTGTTAGTATTTTAATGTCAGAGACCGCACACTCGAGGCGGTAGACACCTCTTGTGGCTTTGCTCTGTCGCCCGCCCGCGCACGGCTACTCCATTCGTGCCGCGCTATTACGCTGCTCACTCAGCGTATACTTTGTCTACGCTGACCAATCAGCGCATTTCCGCACTCTTGGGGGCGGAGCCCAGCGCCTACGAGCGATTCCATGCTTTACGGCATCAGCTGTTGCATACCTGCAGCACGCTGCATCAGTACACTTTTACCGACTTGCGCGCTCGCAGCTACTTTTCCACAGCATACGCCGCATTGGCATTTCTGTGTTGTTTTGTGGTTGCTTTATTGTTATCACAATAAAGGCATATTTTGCCCCCATTTTTCGCTCTGCTTCCGTGTCACATCTGACATGGTAGCAGTATCGTTCGGTTTTCCTTCCCGGAATCCTCTGATCTCCCAGTGAAGGCATCATATCGGTCGAACTACGCTGATCGCCTATAAGTAGGCCAGCCAACCCGCGACCATCATCTCCTGCATCATACGGATCTCACTGGAGATCCGCAGCGCGACGGAATACTCATACGGGTCAGGTTCATAAGTGGACCTCCCGCAGCTTTGGCTCCCCGCGCAAAAACTGCGTTGGGTACGTTCCAGCTGACCAAATAAGCGCCCTACCGGGTCGCGTTGATACGGGTCAGGTCTATAAGTAGACCTCCCGCAGCTTTGGCTCCCGGCGCAAAAACTGCGTTCGGTACGGTCCTGTAACTCCATTACGCCCTATCGGGTGCGCTAGCGGCCCTTACGGTTGACAAGGGTGAAGGGGATCGACGGAGCAGCAGTTTGGACGAGAAAAACTCGGTAAGACCAGACTGTGACGCTTAGGTTTTCGTAGAACTTTCGAAAATTTCGAGGTTTCCGCGTAGAACCCGATCAAAAAACCCTTCATAACTTTTTAACCGCTTATCCGATTTGCTCTAAAATAGCTTTTTCGGATTCCTCGTGAAATTCTGTCCTAAAAAAACTAAACAGAACTCTCGAGAAAATTTTTCCTAATTTTTTACGAATTATCGGCGAAAAACAACCGCCATTTTGTCCAGCCGGAATTTTCGCGAAAAAGTCGCGTGACGTCAGCGTGGTGATTTTCCATAAAATTTCGACCAATCAGAACACGTGGGAAACTTCCCCGTGTTATAACGTCGTAGTGACTCATTCGATTTTTTTGAATTTTGCTCACGGCACGCTACTCGTGACGTAGAGCTTACTGCAAGACCATTTCGTAACTGACGTCACACTGGTCAGTAAGTAACATAGGGCCATAGGAAGCTAACGCTAAACCTGAGCTCTAGCGTACCTGACCAGCCCCGACCACGCGACCAAACCCAACGTTCCGGTCCGGACCAAGACCAAAGAAATTTTCTAAGTCCCAATACCATGGGCCAAATCGAAAGCGCCTTGGCCAAGGTGATGCCATACACCAGCCATGAGCAACTCCAACGGAGATTGCTCAGTCCTATGGACGGCGCCAACCCAACGAATATAAGAAGCACTGCGAGCTACGCTACACGAGAGCCAGGACCTTACCGGTTCCGCAGCACCAAGCCAAACAGCTCTGACCCAGACGAGCCAAACTCGGCCGGCCAGAGTTCGGTCGAGGCCAAAGCCAGGCGGCAAACAATCCTGCCAGTCGACTTGAGACAAGGACGTTTGACGCCACCCGGGACGACACATTCCAGGAGGCATCCGATGGTTTCCGAGGCCAACCAGCCTCAGGACGGCCAACCTGGCGCCGATAGGACGGCCCAAGCCAACAGTGTCCTCGGACTTGGCACAACAACCGGCCATACCTGGCCCGGGCTAAGTCCAACCTGAGGCGCCAACGGCGGCCACAGGTGAGGACAAGACACGCCATACCGACCAGGCCAAACAACTTGGCCTGTCCAACCTTGATGTCCAGGATCTGACAGCACGTCCAACCCTACCGGGTTCGGACCAGGTCCAACCTAAGGCACCAACGGTGGCCAAAGGTGGACGCAAGGCCAAGGGCCAAGCCAAAAAGGCTGGTCCAAAGGCAGACGACCAGGGCCAACAGCCCATGAGTCAGTCGCCCATCATGTTTGACATCGATGGCTCTACACAAACAACGCCATCGCCGACCAATGACGTCATCGGCGCGTCTGGCCCGTCCAAACCGGACCGAGAGCCAATTGTGGACCTGGCACAACTGAACAGGGCCACAGCCAGGATGGACCTTAATCAGCCCACCTGGGACACACACAGCGCCAGCGTCAGCCCGCCAAAGCTGATCCAGGCAACCTGGCCTGAGAGTCGACGAAGTCGACCAACTTCGGACCACTGTACGGACCTGACCAAACAGCTGGCGGACATATAGCCGCCCTAGCATCTGAACGTTGGATGCAGGACGAAGTCTCTAAGCACAAAGACCTTGCGTCCAAATCGGACGCAGAGGCCAAGCGTGTCTCGGCCATACTGGCCCAGACCCAACTTGAGCTAACTCAGCTCAAGTTGTCACCATGTCCCAACGCTGAGCGAGACCAGCTCGGCAGGAAAATCCACAGCCTAGAAATGGCTGTGGCGGGACTTGAAGCCCTGCTCGCCTCTACGAGGAATGAGCTGGCCAAAGCCAAGGATGACTTGAATGCGGCCCGGACACCATTGACGAAACCGATTCAGAGGCGGACCGCCTCTCGAATGAAAATGAGCGTCTAACTGACGACTTGGCCAACCTGCAGGACGAAATTAACCGCCTGCGGAACGGCTACAATCTTCTTTATGAGAGCCACCAGAATCTCATGAAGACTATTCAACAGGGAGGACTGATGAGCCAAACGGTTCAGCAGAAGGAAGCACAAAACGTGCAACTCCAGCAACAGATTGTTGCCCTCCAGAGCCAGCTCAATACCGAAGCGACCATTCGGGCACAACTTGAGCAAAACAGCGCCATTGGACATCAAAACTTTGTCCAATTGGAGCAGGCCTTCAACCAAGCCAAACAGGTGATCCAGGGCCAACATGACCGGATCATACAGAGGCTAATAACGCCGGCCTGGTCAAAGACTACCAGGCGGCCACCAACGCATAACCGAGCTGAACGAGGACCTGGAAAGGCTAAGCACGGAAAACGCCTGCTTAGATGCGGAAAAATCACATCTTGAGAACTTACATTCCGAGATGTCCGCGGAACCACCGTCCTATCACACCTTTTCCGGACTCGATACACAACGCCGACAAGAAAAGTCGACGAGGCTTTTGCGGCAGGGCCAACGCTTCTACCGCGAGCCAGTGTATCACCAGCAGAACTATAACGTTAACATGGCTGTGGAAGGACCATCGGTTGGACGTCCCCCAACGGGGCCAACCATACCTGCGCCTCCCAGCCCGGTGGACCGCGGAACATCAACGGCGACAGTAACACTGCCGCCACCACCAGTCCCGGTCACCACATCAGCCACTATCGGTCCAACGACCATAGTGACGCCTGCAACGCAGACTCATCCGTCGGCGTCAAGCGGGCCAGGCTTTGACCCAAGCCAGACGATACCCAGCCACAGCTATTTTGGGTCAAGGCCACAGTATCCGTCCTTGTATCCATCAATATTCCCGAACATGGACTTCAACTTTTAGTCCACATCCGGCCACAAGCCAGGCTCAGACCAGCGGCATGGATCCGAACCGGACCAGCCTGCCGAGCCCAATGTTCGGGACCATCGGCCACACAAGGACAGATGGGAGGCCAAAGTGGTACACCAACGGTGTCACAACCACTAGTAGGCCAACTAAGCCTATTTGGCCCTCCTATCTCGGCGGCAGCCCAAACGGGCCAAGCTCAGCCACAAATGGGCCAAACCACGCCCATGGGCCAAAACGTGCCCCAACCACCAGGCATACCGCCAACAGCGGTCATGCCACCAGGACCAGCAGCCCAACCAGGCCAGGGCCAGAATGCGCCCATGTTGGTCCAGCTCCCGAATGGAGCATATGGATGGATGTCCTCTAACGGGGCCATCCAGATCACACCGGGACAGCCAATGTTGGCTCAACCCCAGCAGGTGCCACAGATGCCACAGCAACACCCGACACCTGCCCCGTCGCCACCGGTCAGTCCTTCTCTCTCAACAAGAGAGCAAATTAAGGAAATGGCCAAAGAGATGGGAAAAGCTACCGCAAGAGCTCAAGTCCGCACCGCGTTGCCAAAATTTGATGGTAACAAAACCATGGTGAAAGGATGGCTCGCTCAGGTCCGACGGATCTGCAAGCAGTCGTCTGATCTGAACCAACCAGATCCGGACTTTATGAGCCGAATTTACATGGCCCTATTGGACGCTGTAAAGGAATGGTACACTGGCCAAGCCAATCGTGAAGACGAGGACGGCTGGACAGTGGAAGAGTGGCTCCAAAAATTTGCCACTCGATATGGAGATGACAACCAGCAGGCCACTGCCATGGGGGAAATCACACACCGGTATTACCAGCACGGATCTGAAACCCCAGAGCAGTATTACGATGCCCTGCTGACTCTCCAGACGCGCGCCGGCCTAGACGACACGATGACTCTTCACTTCTTGCGAGAGAATGTGAAAGAGACGGAACTGCGCCGCGCTTTAGACATCCGGATACCGAAGTCACCGGCAGAATTCCGGGACTATGTCCGGCAATACACAATGGGAAAGCCGGAGTACGAAGGGAAGGCGGGCCGCGGATACTCAACAATCCGAACGGCCATACAAACGCCATTAGCCCAAGTCGTACCACAACAACCGGCACTCTATCCTCCGCAAGCGACACAAGCCCAAATTGAGGCAACATACGCCGCCATCGCGGCCCTGAATTTAGCCTCCCCACAACGTGGGAACACACCGCCCAACGGCGGTAGTGGCGGCTATGGCCAGGCCCTAAACCAGGGCAACTACGGTTACAGCCAGGGCAACAGCGGCGGAGGACCAAAGGGCAAGTTCTCCAAGGGCCAAAACGCTAGCTTTAACGGAAACCAAAGCGGCAACAGCCCCGGAGGACAAAACCGAAGCCCAGGAGGCCAGAGTGGCCAACGCCAGACTCTGAGCCCCGAAGAGGCCCGCAGACAAGAGGACATATACATCGACAGAGTCGAGCGTATGTTCGAACGATGGGCCAAAGATGGAAACATCACTTGCAGCCACTGCCTGTGGGGAAACCACCCAAACAGGGCTGTGGCTACGCGAACAGGCCATATGGCGAAAATCCAAACCGAAAATGGTATTTGGATTGGCGAAATCGCTATCAGAAAGGCTACCCTACCGGGTCAGCCAATCCTAACCGCCTCGGCTTAGTGCCACCCAAACAGCCCAGACCACAACGTGGTAATGGGGGGAGTGGCAGCCGAAGGCAGTCCACCGGCTCAGGAAATGGGTCTGGTGGCGGCAACCGGCAGAATGGTCCAAAGCAGGGATACCAGACGCCAGCCAATGAAAGGGCAGCGTTACCACCCATATCGGACCAGCTGGTGAAGCCAAATGGCAAAGGCGGCGGCGGCCTTAGCCGGGCCAGCCCAACCGCGGGAAACGCCTAAGGTCGGGGAGTATCGGCAACTCACCTGACCTAAGACCGGAACCTAAACCGCCGGACATAACGATAACGCCTGTACAGTTACTAACCCATATGGATCCCAAACTAACCCAAACGGCTCAACAGCCCACTAGCGGATCCAGGCTTTGCGCCAAACCAGCGCCTAAGCCACCTGGCTCTAAAAATGATGCCAGGCCGACAGTCGCACTGCAGGCGACCAAGTCGATTTTCGGAGCCTCACCTAACCCCAAGGCAAACCGACCCCCAAAACTCGGAGCCTCAACCAACCCAAAGGCCAACCGAATACGTGGCAAAGCGAGACGTCGCACCACGAACATGACGTATCCACAATCGGCGTCAGACACATCCTCCGACAGCGCACCGGAAGGATGTTCCGTACAAGATACGGACAGCGAGGTCGGATCCCTAAAAGACTGGACAACCGAACCTCTCGAGGCGTCTACTCCTCGGATCTGTGAGCTCCAGAACCGTGGACAGCCCTCGGCACCACACCAACGGTGCGAACCATCACCAGCTCACGGACCTTCCTTAACACCAAAAACATGTTTTCGACCCTACGGGTAGCGGAAACACACCACAGGAAGATTCTGTCCAACAGGAGCCTCCATCACCTCACTACGCTCCTGACGATCCAGGACCAGTGTCGCTAATCCCCATTATACCGGTGATGCGCGAAGTGACAGTTGGCTTGGACGAAAACCGCAAACCGAAAACCGTCAGAGCATGGACACACAAAGTCCACATTGGACCAGTCCACACGCTCGCCATGCTGGACACTGGAGCGGAGACATCCCTCATCAGCCAGCAATTCTGCACCGCCAATGGCATCAAAACAGAGCCATTAGGACGGAACACCAAAATCTTTGGTGTTGGCGGCCAAACCGCCTTTGTGGTCTCCCACTGCTGCACCGTACCGGTGACACTGCAGGGATACAAGAGCCACCACACGTTCTTCGTCCAACCGACGTTAACGGACGTGCACGTATTACTTGGATGCGACTTTCTCCACTCCAAGTTTACGTTCATCCTTAAGCCAAACGAAGAAATCGTTTGGGACGCGGTAAAGTCTATCCCGATACCAGAGGCACCGGGACCCGATGATGAAGTGAGAGTTAATCGGCTTGATCACCCGAAAAGTTCTCCTTCTACCTGCAGGGAATGCCTGGACACCATTGAAAGCCTCATATGGGAGCTGCGCGTCCATAACGCAATTGAGCGTTACATGACCCAATTCCGTGCAGGCATACTTAAGCCAAATCACGGGATAGCAAAGACTATCCCGATACCAGAGGCACCGGGCCAACGGCCGGTGCCTGACAGAGAAATTAAGGAGAACCTGGTCCAGCGATACAAGACTTGGTTAACAGGAGTGAGAAACTTCCTGGAATACCGCGCTGGCCGACTCTTTGCCCTAGAAGAATGTTGGCTACAAGAAAAAGGCGCACCACTAACGTGGCCGCAGTTAGCCGACCAATATGGACCATTCGCCCAAGAACTGGATGACTTGGTCCAAGAAGGAGCTCTTTGGGAGGACGAACGTCTAGCCCTAGTGTGGGAATACAGGGAGTACCACATGGAAGCTCCGAAAGCACTCCAAAAGATGTGCACAGATCTCTTCGAAGAAATCATAACACTTCGAAGACGAGTGGCCGAACATCCTGACTTAACCGTCAGCATATGGCCACAATACGACCTGAGCCTGACTAACGTTAGGACAATACCGGAACCATTGCCAGAAGCAGCACCGCATATAGCGACAAAAGTGCGCTTCAACGACGGCCCACACCCAGAACAGGGAGGCCATCGAAGGGACACCAGCCAGAACGAGCAGGACCCTTCATCGGAGGAAGTCCAACTGACTTGTCCTCTATGTGGAGACGGCGTTGAAGCAGTAATACGGGCCATACAAACCCGTTCGGCTCAACGGTGGGCAGGAGGCCGACCAGCCTCGCCACTCCCTAACGGGAGCCGTCCAACCACTTTGGCGGAACCGGACGAACCTGAGAAGCAGGCAATCGCAACCGGGAGGCCAGAGATCCAAACAGTGGATCTCACAGCCAAACCGCCACCAACAGTGACCGGCGGCGTGCCAACCTCTAACGAGGACAATGGCCAGCCAAAGCCTGAGCAGGACGATAAACCCATGTCTACCGACTCGGACGTCCAAAGCTCAAGTGACTCACCGGACACGGACTCCGACAACCAATCGTCGGAGGAGTCAAGTGATGAAGAAGAGGACACAGAAATTCTCCAGCTCCGAGCCGAGGCACCGGTAATCCGCAAACTGCGGACCGAACGTCCAACTGACGGCCTTAAGGAGGAGAGAGAAGTTGTCTTCGTCCACCAGCGGTACACTTTACCAGCGTACTCAACCTGCTTGATCAAGGTCCGGTCCTATCGGACTATGGACCCGGGACGGCCAATCCACTTTAAATCGCTGAGACGACCACACCGCTTGGTCTTACCGATCGAAGCAGAGGTCCAAACTCGACATGGCGAACATGCGTGGATTCAGGTCCAAAACAAGTCCCTGAGAGACCAAATCCTCCGCAAATGTGCAAAGATCGGCCATATGTACTACAGTGACATATATGAGCCGGACATCAAGAAGGACGATGTAGATTGGTTCATTCCCAATGCCGACGCCTTACCATGGCCAAAGGTGGCAGGGAACAATCCAAACCGGTACCGCACCATTAACGACCATGCTATGGTCCGGGCAACTGAAAAAGTGGAACTCCCACCGGAGTCCATAACCCCGGTCCAAGTTAGCATCGACTTTCCCGTCGACCCGAGACAAAAACTTATGTACCTCGGAAGCCAAGACACCAAACGGAGTCTGGCCATGCTCGACGGACCAGTCCAGCATAATGGCACTAGTTTCACCATGCTGGTGTCAAACTACTCCAAAGAGCCCCATATACTCCGGAAAGGAGTCAACATGGGCCAAGTGGAGCCATACGAGGAAATCTCGGATGACGATTACGTCAAAATCAATTCCCTCCAAACCGGAGAGGAAGATCCAGAAACGGAACGCGAAATCCGCGCCCACATCGCCAACGCACATTTTGGCGACCACCTGACCGAGGAGCAGATTGCTCTACTCCGTCAGGACTTATGGGAACTCAGGGCCATATTCCCGACGTCCAAAAAGCCTTATGGCGACGTCAAAGGAGTGACCCCACGTCATAGAAGTTGGCGACGCTGCACCAATCAAAATGAACCCAACCCGAACGAGTTGGAAGGGACGAGAGTTCATAAATAAGCACGTCCAAGAAATGTTGGACCAAGGCGTCATTGAACCGTCCATGGCAGCGTGGAGTTTCCCAGTGGTCCTCGCTTCAAAGAAAAACGGCGACGGGACCATGGGCACCAGGTTCTGCATAAACTACATAAAGCTGAACTCGGTGACCAAAAAGAATAATTATCCATTGCCCAATCCAGACGAACTCCTGGATCAATGTGCAGGCAACGCCTATTACGGCAAGGTAGATTGTCAGTCCGGATTCTGGCAAATTCCTATGGACCCAGCGTCCATGGACTACACTACCTTCGTGACTCCAGAAGGGATGTTCCGGTTCAAACGAATGCCGTTTGGCGTCTGCAATGGGCCAGCCACATTCCAAATGACAATGGACAAGATTATGGCGCCGGCCCGCAAACAAGGCGGCGTCTTCGCATACATCGACGACGTGATATTCTTCGGCAAGACATTCGAGGAATTTAGGAAGGCGTTCAGAAATACGCTCCTTTGCCTCAGAGACGCCGGATTCACGATAAAACCGTCGAAGTGCGAATTCGGAATGGAAAAACTCCAATTCCTTGGACACATCCTCAGCAAGGACGGTGTCCATACTGATCCCGAGAAGGTAGCGGCCATCGCCGAGAAACTACCGCCCAAGACCAAGCGTCAACTTCGCTCGTTCCTTGGACTCGCCAACTATTACCGGAAGTTCATTCAGGGCTACGCCCAGAAAACTTCCAAAATGTACGAACTCCTGCGAAAGGAAAGTTCAGTCAAGAACGACTGGACTGACGCCCACACCGCCGAGTTCAATGAAATCAAAAAGGCCCTAACGGAAGCCCCAATATTGGCTAAATTCGATGCGACCAAACAGACCACCATCGAATGTGATGCAAGTGGCGCTGGCATCCGAGCCATACTCAGCCAGAACTCGAGGCCAATCGCCTACGCAAGTCGTGTCCTACATGGCGCTGAGAAAAACTACGGCGTGACCGAATGGGAATGCTTAGCCGTAGTATGGGCCGTCCAAAAGTTCAAGCACTACATTGACCACGGACCTTTCACAGTAAGGACGGACCATAGAGCCCTAACGAACCTGCTTAGATGCGAGTCTAACCGGCCCGGCATCAATCCTCGTCTTACTCGATGGGCCCTCGCCTTACAGGGACGGGACATCACTATCGAGTACAAACCTGTCACATTTTGTGACAATGCTGATGCATTGTCCAGATGGCCACTCGAACGGGACGATGACAAAGGTCCACATGAAGAGTTGGACCAAGTCCCTAATTTCGAGGACTATAAGGACGAGATCCCAGCACGCATCATAAAGGTGCGCAGGCTGCAAGTCACGGACGAGGACCCCGCACCGAATGGGACAAGCCTCTCCTTCCTGATTGTAACGCAATCAGTGACTGGAACGAATTCAGCACGGCGGACATACGGGTCATCAATGTACTGGCACCCACACCGGGAGAGCCAGAGCCCGAGGTCCCACCGTGTCCAGAAAAAGTCACGGACCGCACCGCGCAAGAACTGCGACGGATGCAGCACCGTGATGCAACTCTGGCTAAGAAAATCCACGAGTTGGAACAACAAAGCGAAATGGACAAGAGGTCCAAATTACCTGAATATTATCAGATGGACAAAGGTGTGCTCTGCCGACTCACCGAAATCAATGCGAAACTCGAAAGGAGATTCGTTGTCCCTCTATTTATGCGGAAAAACATTATCCAGTCCCTCCATGATGGAAAAACAGGGAACCATTTTGGATACCGCAAGACCATTGAAGCAGCCAAACTCCGGTACTATTGGGACCGCATGAGCTGCGATATACACGACTACATCGATCGATGTCAGACGTGCATCTTTGGCAAAGTACCGCGGCGAGCTACCTACGGTAAGCTGCAGCCGACCGAAGCTGTTGCGCCTTGGTACCGCGTCTTTGCTGACTTCAAAGGACCCTTACCGGTGACTCAAACCAAGAAGTACCGGTACATTGCTGTGGTGGTCGACCAAATGACGAAATTCACCATAGCCAGGCCGACCAAAACAAACTCGGCCAAGGAATTCGAGAAGTTCTTTGTCGAAGAAGTCGTATTAAAATACGGCATGCCACACACAATGCACTCCGATCGGGGCACGCATTTTACGGCAAAATCCTTCGCCAAAGTGGCGAAAATCTTCGGCATCAAGCAGACCTTCGGATCCGCATATCATCCAGAGGGCCAAGGCCAAGTCGAACGCCAGATGCAAACGATCTGGGACGGAATTCGAAACTTTGGCGGCGCCGGCGACGAACATCGTTGGCACCGGGCCCTACCTTACGTGATTTCCGGCATGAACCGTGCCGTTCACGCAACCACCGGATTCTCGCCATACCACATGCTGTATGGACGAGAAATGACCATACCACAAGACGTCCTCGCTGGGACCAACGTCCCAGAAACATTTACGACTAACGAACGTTATGTCAAGAGGATGCAGCAGCGCCTGAACCGGGCGCATGAAATCGCGAAAACGCGGATCGAAGAAGGATTCCTCAGGGACGCGGCCATCTACAATAAAAAGAAGTCGCAGGCCGAGTTCAAAAAGCGGGACCTGGTCACCCTGAAGAATATGATAGACGACCCGACCAACCCAAACAAGTTCGAAGGCGTCTACATCGTCATCGGCATACCCAAGCCGAATACTTATTGGATCCGAGAGCGGGACACCGGTGTAGAACACACCGTATGTGTCGATCGCCTAAAGCCATACCTTAATCCGGACGGCCCAACTCGCAGAATCACACGCTCAACTAAAAAGAAGGGCGGCGACGCCGAACCGGAAGGTACAGAGTCAGGAAGGTGCACTACCAAGACAGAGCCGGGAAAAAGCAAGGATGCAGCTTCCCCGGCAGCTCCTCCCGAAACCAAACCGGAGGAGCTGCTGAGGAAGCAGAAGCCTGGAAAGGGCCCGTCCAAGAAACTTGTGGCGGAGCAGCAAAAGACTTTGCAAATCCCCGGCTATGGCCCATCTGACCCAAAGACATCAGACCAAGAGCCACCAATAAAACGTGGCCCAGGCCGACCTCGAAAGGCCAAACCGGATTTCGAGACACCGGCGCTTCAAAAACTTCAAAACCAGCCGTTAGCCGTCATTGACCCGACTTTGGCCCCGGCGGAACCAGAAAAAAGGACATCCGCTACGGACAAGCCAGCGGTGACCGAGGAGCCAAAAGTGGCCCCGGCGCCTAAGGAAAAGCCCAAAAGACCAAAGACGCCTAAAAAGCCTAAGGCAACCCTTACGGCGCAGCAAGTCCTAGAAGAGGACGTAGTTGCTGAAGACGAGGCGGATAAAGACTTGCTCACCCGCATAACCACAGGACGGGAAAAATCTGAGAAAGTCTCAAAGGGCAAAAAGCAGAAGTCCAATACGGTCCTACCGGACGTATCGGACAAGTCCAGTACAGTCCCACCGGATGTACTGGACAAGACGGTTGATAAGGCTGGACAGAATGACCTTAAATAATATCTGACATAGTGGACTTAGAATTAGTCTAACTAACCATAAAATCTTACGATCGTCTCCGTGATCTGCTACCGAAACTAACCTAAAACTAACTAACTTAACCTAAGACCAGTAGCTTAAAAATAGCTTAATCTGGTCCAATAACGGATATTCGTTGTGGTAGCTTAGAAGTAGCTAGCCGTACGTTAAACTAAGTAAGTAGGTAGGAGTCTAACACCGCGTGATTCATCTCGTGACAGCGCCCCATTCAACGATGGAAGGACGCCGCCGCCGCACTGATCGTTCTGATGACTCCGACCGAAGTAACCGCACACACCCATATTCACGACCGGAATCCCGGTCGGGCGGATCCTCCACTCGGTCGTCTAACCGGCCTCCGAGTGTCCAGGTACCCAATATCAGAGCTAACTTAACTGCTGAGCAGCTGGCGACTATGTCAGTTGGCCCAAATCCCCGGGCCGACACACCGCTACCGCGGGACCAGCCTCTGCCACCTCGAGCCATTCCGCCACAACTTTGGCCGCCAGGGACACGCTCTGATGTCACTGGACTCTTGGTGAACGCAGCAGTAGCTGGCAGCCAGCCAAGCTCTACGTCGGGCCAAACGGTCCGTCGTTATCCTCACGGCCGTACTGGCCCACCTCAACCAATCTTGTATGGTGGCCTACCGACCACTTCGGCAAATCAGCCGGTTTTTACAACTGCGGCAGTCGGGCCAACGGTCACGACTACGCCGGTCCATACTGGACCGCGGCCACAGATTACTCCGCCGCTATACAACCCTCATTATGGATATCCACCATATCCTGCGCCTGGACCTTCAAACCAGCCGCAGCCAGATCCAAACCAATGGCGATACCCACCACCGTGGATGTATCCGCCAGGACCTTATGGATATCCACCGCCTTATGGCGGATATGGAGCATACGGCCAACCGCCGTATAGCCCACCTTCAGCGTGGCACAACCTGACCCTACGGGCCAGGCGCCGTCTGATCTATCCATTGAACCTCCACGAGCAGGACCGGAGGCGTACGGAACTCCAGCGCCGCCGGAAACCCCAGCCGGGCAATATCACGGCCCGACGGGCTAAGGATTACCCATTACGGGTATTCGTGGACGGACGATTAACGGTCTACAACCGGCCAGAAGAAGTTCCACCAGAATTGGCGGCCCAACTTGGCCTAGCCGAAGTGGAACCAGCGGCACAGCCATTCTCAACCAAGATGAATTCCGGCGACTCGCACATGAACTTAGCGAGGAAATTGCGACCCGCCAGGCTCAGAACGAGATATTCCCTTTGCATGACAAAACCGGTCAGGCATTGCTGGCGGCATCTCGCAGGCTGAGGGACCAGCTGGAACAATATCGGACGGAAAGCCAGCTGAGGACCGAAGGATCCGCAGCACCAACGCGTCCGCCACCAGCACCATCAGCCCCACCGCCCCCATTGAACCCAACAGTCGTAGTTACCACTACGACGGGGATCGCCCGCACCACCAGTGGCTCAGCCTACGTCTACCGACGAGGCAATGTTAACGGCCACTGGACTGGAACCACGCGAACCAGCGTCTTCTCCGTACGACCTGAGGGCTTATCCAGACATACCGCCTCTGGAACGCGAACTTCACGCGGCGGAACTCCTAGAGGAGGCAATCCGCAAAGCCATCAGTGGCCTAAAAGGCACCGATATCGCAACCATACGGAGAAAAGTCGCGCTGGACTTAGAATTCCAACGCGTCCTGGAATACATAATCAGGATCCGACGGGCCATGCTGTTTTTTTTTTTATGGACAAGCCATTAAACACGGCCAATGACGCGCCAGCACTGCGCGACTTCCGTAACCGGCAGTACCAGCTTGGCCTGATTGACGAAGCACTTAAGCGCGTGTTGCCCAAACCTCGACCGGGGCAGCCAACACGCGTCGGACAAACTGGACTCCTGACGCCAACGCAATCTTCAACACGCCAACCGGCGGAAGAATTGAGGATGCGCGTCACGAGAATTATGAGGATCTCGGCCGAACGATTTGCGGCCGGACCGGCACTTAGTCGACCAGCCAGCCCGTCGGGTACAGAAACCGACAGCGACATCGAATGGTTCGACATGCCAGATCCAACCCCAGTACCAGGGCTAATGGCCCCACCCGACCATTTGGTCGCGCCAGAACGACAGGTCCAACCTAGACCAGCCTCACTGGCGCCGCCACCAGAAACTGCGGAAAGGTTGGCACTCATTGGAAGGGCCATCGTCACACCATTTAGACCGGCTTACACGGACGACTTTCCGTGTTAAACCAGCCGGATAACGCCAATCAACCGGCCCCTCGAGCCAATCAACCGGCCCCTCGAACCAATCAACCGCCCCAGCGTACTATACGCCAACAATGGGACGAAGACCAAGCAGCAGCGGACCAACGGTTGCGCGATGCTGACACCGGTCCTGTTATCATGACAGCACCTCAAATACTGAGCCAAAGGCACTTGATACAAGATGCCGAAGATGTTTATGGCCTGTTCAACAGAATAAGAGAACTTAATCCGCGTGACCCAGAAACGGTCAGGCTGACCCAACAGCAACAAAGCTTATCCCAACGGGTAGCTTTGCTCAGGGAACTTACACCGAACAACACGATGCCTACCGGCGACTCGTTAGTTGTTGTCGACCACACCATAAGATGGATCCGTACATTCATCGAAGATTACTGGAAGGTCCACCGACCTGGCCCGTCAACAACGGCACGCCACAGTGACTTCGATCCAGTGAATGAATGGCGACCATCACCAGTACCGGCGCCAGCACCTTTGGCCCTAACATACGAACCGGTCGCCCCACCATCAGTTGGACAGCCAATTCCAACCGAGTTGGCCCAGGCCCTAACGGTGCCTGGTCCAACATCAAGCCAACCAGTGGACACTGCCACACCCGCTAAAGCGGATAGTAGTACAGAAGTCCCACCGCAGGACGTCGAAATGGACGTGAGCCTGCCCGATAATACTCTTGAGCTTTCCTCGGAAAAGCCGACTGAACTAGAGTCGACACCAGTCCAACCTGCTGGTGAACCGACAAGTCCAATGGCTGTCGATGCGCCAACGGCGTCATCACGGCCCACACTGAAGCCAATTGAAGGCGACACATCTGGTGGCACGCTCATTGTCCGACCAACGGACAGGAAATCCACAGGAGGACGGCCAGAACCAGCCACTCCTGCCACAACGAGCGGCCCACAATCGCCCAGGTTCAAAAAGAAGAAGAGGACTCCTCCTGAAGCAGAAGAGCCTCCTTCACAACGGTCACTCCCACCTTGGAGAGGACCAAGAGAGAACCTGGAACTGACTCGTCCAACCAGGCCCACTCTACCAGCGTGGAGTGGCCCGCCAACGGACTTAGACGTTCCCGGCCCTACCAGGCCTGGCCCGTCCATACTTAAACCAAAGAAGGCGGAACCACCGACTTTGACACTTCGTGGCCTAACGACCAAGAAGAAAAAGTCGCCGCCGAAGAACTTTCCTGGACAGGGACATGTGCTTTCACCACCGGAAGCACCAAAGATCCCATCAGGAACAATCCAGCCATTGCGGGATGAACCTCCAACGAGGCATCGTATACGATTGGCTCAGACAGAGTCATGGGATGACCCGCATAACCGGGCTGTTAGCGAGATCATAGAAGTTGATCTTCGCTTAAACCTGACTGAGGAGGACATGCGCCAGCGAATTCGTGCCGGCGATCCCACATTGACGGACCGTGAAATTGACCGCATCAACCGAGGTTGTCAATTGATGGTCCAAGAGCGGACAATCCTCATCAGAAGACTGATGGCCATGCGGAGCAAAAGCCAGGCCCTTCGCCAACGCAAGCTGCCCAGCGAAATCATCGAGCACGCCATCTATATCCGTGGCCCACACATTAACCCAAGGGCATGGACAGTTGAACCGCGCCCTCGACCAGGCCAGCCAGTGGAAGACGAACTTCCACCGGAAGCGGCAGAAAGTGAGGATGAACATCCTCAGATGCCAGCGGCCTTTTGGGGCGTCTCATCCAGCGAAGAGTCAGAGATCGAAGAAGACTTGGACGAAAATGTCCAAAGGGCGTTATATGAGACCAGTCAGGTCCGGCCACCTTTAACGAAGGAATCGCCACGCCGTAGTCGATCTCCATCAAAAATGACTTCTCCTGGACGCGCCACATCAACTACGGCGCGAATGCCCAGTATGCCGGCCATCGAACCGGCGCCTGCCAGGTTCACACCGAGCCGGCCAGGCAAATCCCCAACCAAAGAGAGGATGGACACCACACCTCCTCAGCAGCAGACCATGACCATTACTGTGGAACGGATCGCAGCACCTACGGTGTCTGCAGGTTCATCACTTGAGCCAGTAACGGTCACGGTCAGGACTCCTGCACCAATAGCCGCAGAATCGGCCAGCATAACGGTGCAGACAACCCCTGCTGTCTCGGCCCAAGAAACGGAAGCCGACTCGGCTCTGATGCCTATGAGTGCTCTCACTCCTACCGAGCAGAGACACTTATATATCCATGCAGACAGCAATGAGCGACGGCGATACCGATTCCTGCTCACAAAGAGACAGGAGGCGAAGGAGCAGAATAACATGGAAGAATTCGAAATGTTGTCCGAGATGCTCGCGCCATTAGTTTACCGCATGGTAAAAGATTATCGGGCCCGCCGCAACCAAAAGGCCTTTCCCCCCACCGGGGCAAGACCCAATGATGACTGAAGCTCTGTTGTCAAGCGCCCCACTGATCGTGGTACCGCCAAGGACACAGCAACCCTCAGCTTCAGAACCAATGGACACTTCTCCGTCCGGACCTGTGGCTGTACAGCCAGAACCGGTCCAACAGGAGGAGCCACCGAAGGCCACATCGTCGACACAAGAATCGGCAAGCCAAAGTCAGTCCGCAACAGGGCCAACGGCCGCTGTCCCGATAACACTGACGGACATGCCTGCCAGCATCGACGACATACCTTTTTGGCCGTCCAGTAACATTTCCCACAACAGGGACACTGGAAAATTTTGCACTTGGCATAGGCGTTATCCACTCAGCTAACTCCCACCGGAGTAAGCAGCCAAGGAAAGCCAAGAACCCAGAGAGGGCTAAACCACCCTCTCGTCCAACTTCTTCACAACCGAGGGCCAAACCAGCCACTCGACCAAATTCCCCTCAACCGAGCGGAAGTCAGGCGGCCACACCTCGGCCAACGGCTAATCCAGAGGCCGAAAGAAACCGCCAAAAGAAGCAAGCGGCCAAAGATAAAAAGAAAGAGGCCAAGATCGCCCAGCTGGAGAAACGGCTGTCAGGCGATGAAGAAGTCCAAGTCCTATCGGACAGTCCAGAAAAATCAGCGGAGCCTACACCAAATCGCCCACAACGGGACGAGGAGCATGAACCACACTTCAGGGCAGAACCAGCCTCAGAAGAAGTGACGCTCCCCTCGCCCTGGGACGATGAGGCCGAGCTACCCCAACCTGGACCGGAAGCCACACACATAGAGATCCCAGCGGATCACTATATACGGTTAACTGTGGCAGCCGCCAGGGCCATGAGGCGCGCAACAGGACGAGACATGTACCAATGCCTCGTCTGCGTCCTCAGATCTCGCCTACCGCCGGCGGACCGCGTACTTACGGCACCCTTTATGCGGCGGATGGTCTCTCGCATCCTGTACATGGGGCTTTTGGCCCGCACACATCGCGATTGGACCAGCATGATGGAATTGCATGTGCCCCATCGGCCAGCAGGACTTTCCCGTACCAGGGATCTCCCTTTCCATCAGATATGCAGGACCATCGCTTACCTGCATAATCCAAGAGGTTCCAACCTGACCGACATCGCCAGGACACTCAACGCTCTCTATTACCTTGGAGAGGAGAACCTGGACAAGCTTAATACCAGCTTGGCCGATGAATTAATCGCGCTGGTCAGAGAAGGAACTCTGGAAACAACCAACGCACACCGGGCGGAGCCAATACGCTTCACCATTCCGGGATTCATCCCACAGAAGACCCAACGGTCTCTGTATGTCTCGCATGACGTTGAGACAAGATGGGATCCGGACCGAAAGAAAGCGGTTGGACCGCCGAAAGACAAGCTGACCGGCAGAGCCAAGGAGGCTTACTTAATCTCCCAAGTGGCCAAACTGCCCGGTCCAAAGAACTTGCCGGCCGAAAAGCCTCCTCGACCATCGGTCACAAGAAGAGAAAGGGCTGCACGGCAAGAAGATGAAGAAGAAAGGCGCGAGGCCGGAATCCGGTCCGTGCCAAGGGACACTGTGTCACTGCCAAACGCAGCTGGCCAGTCCAGACCTCCCTCACCAGCCCCATCAGCCACATCAACAAAGAGTCGAAAGACTACAGCCAAAAAGGCTACGGCCACAAAGGCTAAGGGTTTTGGCGGGGACAAAGGATACCCGCCACTGGGGCAAGACGTATCGGACTCTGAGGACTCCAAACCGGAGGACTCAGAGGAGGAACAAGAAGAGGAGCCGGACCAGGACCAAACCATGGAATCCCAAAGGTCCGACTCAGACGAGGATGATGACCAGAGCCCTAGCAAACTTACCATGGACATCCCACCGGACCATGACATGAACATTCCACCCGGTGATGAAAACCAGCCACCTAACGGTGATAAGGACATGGAAGACCAGGGCGGCGCAGAAGGCGCCGGTCAAGACCAAAGTGGCGCAGAAGGTGCCGATCGGGAAAGTCAGGCCAGCGTAGAAGACGCTGAGCCAAGTGGTAGTGGTGCACAGCCCGAACGGGACAGAGTGCGAGACTCCACCTCACCAGAATCAAACGACGGTGAGATCCATTGGACTTTACCCGACCCATGCCCGGCCAAACCGCGCATTGACTATGTGCCGCCACCGAGAACCACAGTGGCGAGAAAATGGCCCGGCGGAGACCCTTCAAAGAAGCCGAGGATCTCCAACACGGACGAGACATGGGCCTATATTAAGGCAGCCTTAAAGGCGTTGTCCCAAACGGGTACAACCCTTGCAACAGGAGGACTGGCCTTCCAACTTATCCAGAAATGGAATGGCCCACCGGTCACCAAGTCCAAGGTGATGAAGTATATACGAATGGCCTACGAACAAGGAGCCATTCTCCGGACCCATCTGCCTAACATGCAGATGTTTTACACGTTCCCACCGGAAAGACGTGACAATGCGCCTCAAGGCTACTGGGAATGGCGAAATGCCATCTTGGCGGTCCTAACCACCACGCAACATCCCTTGGGCCTGACAAGAGGCGAAATGGCTAACCAACTCCTTGGACGATATAACGTCCAAATTTCGACGTACGATCCCCAGCTGATTGATGGGAATGAATATCCCCCTAGTCGCCCGACCGGGTTGTACTATCTCAGCGAGGACATACGATACGTCGTCAAGAAGATGCTACGCGAAGGATGGCTCGAACAGACAGTTGACGAGCCAGAAGCGCAGCAGCGGTACCGGATGAGAAACAGCCCACCGGACCGCTATGGCCCTCGTCCCACCGAATCCGCCACCTTGGCCTCAACCAAGTCCAAGAAAAAGCGGCGTGTCCATCAGTGACCTAGGCATAGAATTTGCATAGGGTCTAGGGTGGGATCCCGATATAATTCACCGGGCAAGAAAAGCCTAGTTAACAAATCACATGTAAAACCATAGGGACGTAATTATAGGGCGTAATTATCATAGGAACCAGCCATTAAAGCGGACTTTACCCCATTCTGCAAGTTTCATTTCTGTTACCACAGAGAATGGGACTTACACCGCAGCAGAAGTATGAACCGCGATGCTCGGACTGCAGACGCAACAGCGGCGATAACTTGACACATTCTAATCGCCGGGACAATTCCTCACGGGAGTTGTTCCCCTGCGCATACCACCTGCGACCGGGCTTCCGCGATGAGAATGACCGAGCCTACTGCTTCTACCTAGAAGTGGTCAGAGGCAATTTCGACGCATACTGCCACATGACCAGCCGTGATGGAAGCCATCTGTTCCCCTTACTGAGGGACCATGAGCAGATAGAGATCTACGATCTCTACATGCAACGCAGTGGCGCCCGACAACCTGGCTGGAGCAGCACCGGAACTCCGATCCCTCCACTCAGCCAATCGGCTCGAGACAAAAAGGAGGAACGGGACCGTGAACCTTGAGCCCGTCACTCGGGTTCTGACCAGTCCTCAGGGCGTGGCCCAACGGCCACCCCATAAACTCATGGACACCAGCAGCGGCCATCGTCAGGCTCTCAATCCTACGGATATGAGATGCCTAGACCTATGGAATACAACCAGATTCTCGAAAACATCAACAAAGCTATGGTTGACCAGGTGGCCAAGCAACTGATGGAGGGTGGATTGCTGGATGCCTTAAAAGGCCAATACCAGCCAGCGCGTACTGAGCAACACGCGCCACTGGCACCGCTACCGGGGAACCCAGATGACTTACGCCACCAAATTCAGAGCCGCAACCAGGGTCAAACTGGCCGCCAAAGTCGTAGCCAGCCCGAGGAGCGCCGAACGCGCACATCACCCGGAAAGCGGAGCGAGGCGGAGTCCAGCCTGGTTGTCGCTCAGACCACCAAGCGATCAGAACGAAATGTCAGCTCGGTGGCCCATAATATTAGCGTCCAGATCCCGATGGAGACAGAGTCCGCACCGCCGTCATCGGACCCACCGGCCCGACAAGACGCAAGCGTGAGTGCTACGGACTTTGATCCTTATAAATATGCCGAGGACCAAGGCATCAATATCCTACCACTTCCCCACCGGGAGGTGACGGATTACATCATGAGAGCCATCCCGTACCCGAGGGACAGACGGGCTCAGGTCAACGCCATGGTCCAGAATCTACAAACTTTCGTCATCCGGTCCGGACGCGAAATGGAAATGCAGAAAAAGGAGTGGCCCCGTGATTTCAACATGGCGGAACACATAGAAAACCGTGAGGGCTACCCTATGGTCCGTGACAATGCTCTATCGAGCATTACGGACGTAAACTTACTCGGACAGCCCATCACCAGACCGGACTGGAACGACTTGTGCCAATTGCACATTAAGGACGACCAACTTGACGTCGTCAAATACCTGGCCCAGTTTGTCCTACCGGACGCAAACGCCAGTTTCATCATCGCAGCTTGCAGAGCTGCCATAGACATCCCGTGCAAACCGGCTGACCACAGGGATGATCCAGAGACACAAACTTACTCTTATAACGGCACGATGATACGCATCTTTGCCGCCAGACTCGGCCACCTACACTGCCACTGGGAACTCGAAGTTGCCTACCGGCAAGGGAAAATCGTCCCCCGGCTATTGACCCAGGTGGCCCTTCTGGGGAACCAAATTCATGAAGTCGAAGCGGGAGTCAAAATCCAGAGCGCCCTGAATATTTTCAGGAGCCGCGCCAAAGATTACCGCTACCGACAGCCAACGGACTTCGACGATGCTGCGGAAGCGTTCGTTAACCGAACGGCAACACGGAAACTTCCAACGAAGTTTCGTACTCAGCGATCCTCAACAGGATCGTCCGCACACGTCCAGACTCAGGCCGCAAACTCTGGCCAAGAAGCTCAGCCGACCAGCGCCTCCAGCCAACCACAAGATAACCAGACCGAACAGGAACTGGCGGCCATGGAAGAAAGCGTCGTCGACCCGCTCAACCCTGGGCCAGGCGACGGCGACCAGGCCGGAAAAGGAGGGCAGTAATAGGCTAACAGCCATTCCTGCACGTCGGCCCTAGAAGTGGACCGGCATCGGCTGGATCGGATTTTAACAACATGATGGGTACAATCTAACGGTTGTAGCCCTCACCCAACAAACGTGGCTTACGGCCATGTATCGTTTACCTCACCGGACCTTAATCCCTGGATCTTAACCGGATTCCCCGGATTGGCTCTGGCTTAGCGGTTGGGACCATGAATTTGGCTCGGCCATCCCAGACCATCCGACGGAGTCCACCGGACCGAACCTGGCGCGAGCTAAGTTCCCCGGCATGGAAAGGATCCAGCGCCCACAAGGCGGCGACGGCCCGCATAGAAGTTGCGACAAAGCCGTGGATCAAGTCCTGGCCCATAGAAGTTGGACCAGGCCCGCTGTGTGTCCAACGGACCATATGCGGCTCACGAGTCTAATTGCCATACCAGGCATTGGGACAAGTGAGTTTGGGAGCCACATAGAAGTTGTGGTATACCCTTTGCATGCCATGTTCAACATCCTCACCATGGACCGCCTAGAGGCTCATCCAACAGATGCACCGCCCCGAGGCCAAATGAGGATGTTCCTAGTCAGAAGACCAACTCCCTTGTGGTAAACGCCTACCGGCGCCCACAACTTAATTTATTGGAGTTTGGCCAGGCCAACCTGATGTTTTCGTCAGACGCAACTTAATTTTGTTATGGCCACGGTCTCAGGGAAACCTACCTGACTCATCGGACATGGTAGCCAACTCATGGCCCACGGCCAGTGAGACGGACCGACTTTGGCCCGCCATCAACCTTGGACCGTCGAAAAAACGACTAAGTCCTTTTGGCCCGGCATACACCTTGGACCGTCGAAAAAACGACTAAGTCCTTTTGGCCCGCCATACACCTTGGACCGTCGAAAAAACGACTAAGTCCTTTTGGCCCGTCCAACGACGTGGCCCACCAAAAATCGGCTAAGTCTTTTGGCCCGTCCAACGACGTGGCCCACTGAAAATTTTCTAAGTTTTTTGGCCCGTCCAACGACGTGGCTCATCAAAAAACGACTAAGTCCACATCCGAGGGCCAAACCTGGACATACAGGACCCCAACGTCCCACACCAGCCGGAGGCGAGCCAAATCACAATGGAACCTCGTATCCCGGCCCAGAGCATGTCAGAGACCGAGTTTGGACCGCCCTAACGGGTTTGATCCATCACATCATCTCGGTCCTGGGACTTAGAAAATTTTTCCATTATGGCCCTCCTGGACTTAGAAGATTTTTGGCCCGAGGCGCATGACCAAACCGGCATGCAGGGCCAAACCCGACCAAAATGGACCGCCCTAACGGGACTGGTCCAAAGCACTAATTTTGGCCATTGGGAAGGATTCCGACAGGACTCCCACTCCCGTTACATCAGGGACAACCCTAACGGGTCAGGTCCAACAGAGGCACGTCAGACCAAAGCATGGCCATCCTAACGGAATTGGTCCAAGCACACTAATTTGGTCACAAAGGCACCTCTCCTGTCCAGAGGCATCACTCTGGCCCATCATGGACCGCCCAACCGGGCTTGGTCCACCATACATTAACAAGGAAGGGGACAACTTGTCCTTGCGCATGCAACCGTGCCTTCCATATACCGCACCGCTGGACTTACTCTACTGGACCCCTGTGGACATCTCTGGGAACCGTCGCCCCGGATTCACAGGACCAGAACAATCCTAACGGATACAGCGGACCGTTGACTAGGACCCCTGTGGACAAGCTTGGCCCTGTGGTAAACCTAGTCGGAATAAGCCATTTTTGTCTAGTTTTTTAACCATACCTGGTTTTTCTAGACTTTATTAACCAAAGAAATTGATGTTTTTATTTAGCCATTAACCAAAGGAATTGGCTTTGGGATCTCTAACTATGATCTTTACTCTAATTCTCACTGAAATTGTGATTTTTCTATTTCAATGTTTAACCTATGAGCCTTATAAACTTTATTTTTTTACTTGTTCGACCAAAGCAAGCCTTCAACCACACCGGAACCCCCAGCAACCAGAGTGCACTCCAGATTTCGGCCGTTCGGTGCACTGCACCGCGGGTCTGGAGCGACCGACCCTACCGGGTTTGGAGACAAAGTGGCATCCGGCCCTACCGGGTATCGGATCCTGGCACCCTACCGGGTTGGCCAGGGGCAGAGTCGGAAACGCAGGAGGAGGAGGAGCTCCCACTCCCGCCCAGAGGCATGTCAGAGACCGCACACTCGAGGCGGTAGACACCTCTTGTGGCTTTGCTCTGTCGCCCGCCCGCGCACGGCTACTCCATTCGTGCCGCGCTATTACGCTGCTCACTCAGCGTATACTTTGTCTACGCTGACCAATCAGCGCATTTCCGCACTCTTGGGGGCGTAGCCCAGCGCCTACGAGCGATTCCATGCTTTACGGCATCAGCTGTTGCATACCTGCAGCACGCTGCATCAGTACACTTTTACCGACTTGCGCGCTCGCAGCTACTTTTCCACAGCATACGCCGCATTGGCATTTCTGTGTTGTTTTGTGGTTGCTTTATTGTTATCACAATAAAGGCATATTTTGCCCCCCATTTTTCGCTCTGCTTCCGTGTCACATCTGACATTAAGCAGAGTTTTTTTGAAAGATAGAAAAAAACAGAATAAGTTGCAGTAATATACAGTACTTATGCGGGTGCTGTATCTTGGCTACGAGTAATTCATAGTACCGTACTGTACAACGTTTTGCGTAATAGCTGCTGGCCTGTACTTGCCCAGACTTTTATGCGGTGCAAGCAGTACGGCACTGTTTGCCGTATATCAATCTCAGCGGGCTCACAGTTCATACAGAGTACTCTGTATGTGCGCCTGAAAATAAAACGCCTCCCTGTAAAACAAATGCACAAGGCGGCAAGCGCATGCTAGCAGCACAGCAAATTTAACACCGTTTGTGTTACTAACGACAAATTTGCTTACGGCACGGCGTCGGCACCCACCTTCACCGACTTTCACTTTCTTTATAAAGCAAGCATTATGTTTAGGAGAAGCGATCAAATGTTACCACTGCCTGTACGTGAGCGGAGACGTTCCAAATTTTGAGGCATGGAAAGACAAAAGAACGAACTGTCTTAACAGCAATTCCACGGAATGTAATCCAGGCATAACCAGCTGTGAAAACGTAACGTTATTTTATACAGGAAGTAAGTGGCATGATCTTCTCGCCTGATGAAGTTGTTTTGTGTAAGAATTGTATTTTCGTGAAATTAAGAGACGATTTTGCTAGCCCAGTATTTACGTTCGAGCAGGTTCACCTCACGCCGCGGCTTCAATTTCATAAGCGCAAGTGGTCATTTTGTCACATTATGGTCGGCAAATTAGCCTTTTTAGGCATTCAGTCGCACCCCTTTACTTTTATGGCAGTTGGGTCGCAGGTTATGCGTTGAGTATTTTGCAATGTTTGGGCCTTTGGGGTCCTGAAATCTAAGAAATCCAAAACAAATCGAACACGATATTTGGGAAATCGAAGAAAGTTAAAAAATCATTTGAAGAATTTTGAATTTTTAGGTATTAAAGAAAAGAACAAAGTATCTCTGCGAAATAACGCGGTAATATTCTATGTTAATATTAACTTTTAACTGGGCGTACAGACAATCAACTATAGCGCAGTCATAACAATAGCATTCACGTTGCAACTTCCGTTGCTGAGTCCATAACAGTTGGGCATTCACGAGATTCCATAATACAATGCACGCTCACTCAAACATCTAATCTTCAAACTGCGGCAAATCGGCCCTAGGTTATTTCGCCACCCAAACTGCCATAGAATACCTCAGTCCGGGCGCAGGTCTGGCAAGGCCTCAGCCGAAGCCGTTTGAGCCGCGGCTAAGCCGGCTTCGGCTGAGCCGCCTCAACCCCAAATTGTAGCCGTAGCCGATGCTTGCCGAGCCGATTGAGCCGGCTCAGAGTCTCAGCCTGCCGTAAGCCGCTGTCGGCTAACGGCTTGCGCATTGTAGAGAAATTTTTACTAATTGGAATTAGTAGAAATTTCTAATCAGAAATTTCTAAGTAGAGAAATTTCTAATTAGAAAATGAAATTAGAAATATTACTTTCTAATTTTACTTTAAATTAGAAAGTAAAATTTTAGCTCTTTCGGATGCTTGAAACTTGGTAATCTTATGAAAAAGCACTCAGTTTTCGTGTAAGAGATCGTTACGTTTTCTCCACTAAAAATTGGTCAAAAGCAGTTTTTTTCATAAAAAAGAGGGAAAAGCACGAAAGCTTTGCTTTCAATTGAAATGCTTGCGTTTTTCCCCGCAGAAAAAAGCTATCGGCTAAGCCGGAACCGGCTTAGCCGGCTCGCGTCTGAAGCCGAGCCGTTTGAGCCGGCTCAGGGGGGTGAGCCGATACTTAGGAGCCGGCTCGCCATTTTAACCAGCCGCAGCCAGCCGATAAGCCGTTAAGCCAGCCGTTGCCGTCTCTAAGTTAGGGCACAGGTCTGGCCGCAAGGTACAGACAGGATACCAGTGCGCAGTATCCTACCGGCTCTAGATATTAGGACCCGAAAAGCCATTGCGATTTCTAACTAGAGTACTGCATCCTTACGGTATGCAATACTCATGTACTGTATCGCTGTGTCCGCAATGTATCTTATGCTGCATCGCATCATTATCCTGTATCTTTACGGTATGCGTCGGTATCTAATGATGTACTTCGCTTTGACCAATATTTCGAACCTTTGCACTGTACGAATCAATATTTCTGACACTCCGCCAAATTCACAGCCACTCTAGCGGGCGACTACTTGAACAGGCTAAAGACTGATTGAAATGCGGCTAGAGTCACGTAGGCTGCAGCATGTAGCATGTAAGCTGATTGAATGCGCTGAGACCAACACGGGTAAATGTGTGTGTTAGGTGTTAGAAATGTTGATTCGTACAGTGCAACCGTTCGAAAAAAATTTGTCAAAGCGAAGTATCCCTGTATCCATGCGGTATCCGATGTGTATCGCTGTATTCTTACGGTATCCAGTGCTGTAACGCTGCACCCTTACGGTATCCAATGTGTATCGCTCTATTCGGTATCCTATGCCGTGTCGCCGTATCCTTACGGTATTCAATGTGTATCGCTGTATTCTTACGGTATCCTATGCTGTATCGCTGTATCACCACTGTATCCAATGCTCTATCGCTGTATCATCCTGTATTCTACCGGTATCTAAAGCTGTATCTCTGTATACTTGCGGTATCCAGTGCTGTATCGCTGTATCCTTACTGTATCTGATGCTCTATCGCTGTGTCATCCTGTATCCTTACGGTATCCAATGTGTATCGCTGTATTCTTACGGTATCCTATGCCATCGCTGTATCACCACTGTATCCAATGCTCTATCGCTGTATCATCCTGTATTCTACCGGTATCTAAAGCTGTATCTCTGTATACTTGCGGTATCCAGTGCTGTATCGCTGTATCCTTACTGTATCTGATGCTCTATCGCTGTGTCATCCTGTATCCTTACGGTATCCAATGTGTATCGCTGTATTCTTACGGTATCCTATGCTGTATCGCTGTATCACCACTGTATCCAATGCTCTATCGCTGTATCATCCTGTATTCTACCGGTATCTAAAGCTGTATCTCTGTATACTTGCGGTATCCAGTGCTGTATCGCTGTATCCTTACTGTATCTGATGCTCTATCGCTGTGTCATCCTGTATCCTTACGGTATCCAATGTGTATCGCTGTATTCTTGCGGTATCCTATGCTATATCGCCGTATCCTTACCCAACGTGGATCTCTACTCTAGGTGCTGTTTTGTGGTTCATATAATTTATGTGGCACGCTTTCTAAAATAATGTCAACCTTTCGTTAAAAAAATAATCAACTGCTCCGAAACTGATTTGGGTAGTACTTACTAATTACTGCTACTGGTACTAGTAGCGATAGTAATGGTAAAGTGTTTCTTAGGCAGAACTTTTTGCTCGCGGGAAACTTTTCTCGTCGAATCAGGGAAAACTCCATTCACAATGAAACCCAAAATACGAGATTTATTCAAGAAGTCTAAAAGCCTGTTCGAAGCATTACAGAAAGGGCTACCAGTAAGAGCGTTCCCAATAACTTCTGTGCGTTATTGATGGTAAAGTGCCTACAGGAGTGCTACCAGATTAATTTCCGGTGGACTTGTCGGTTTAGCGCTAATGGTCATGCACTCCTTTTTGGTGTTACATATTTGAACAGCAGTGTTAGGAGGCTTTTAATTTTCAGCGAGTACATTTCGGTATGACATGCAATATTGTTCGGAGCCATGGGCTGATAAAAAGGAAAGGAAATGTGGACCGTTTAGAGGTCGGGAAGCCAATGGTACAGGATGTCGCTGTGATACGAATTTGTGCAACGCCTTTCCTAAAGCTGGTACGCAGTATTCCAGATCATAATCAAACCACTTAATTATCAAACCACTATTTTTATAACCGGGTCGGTGTTTTTGCTGACTACGGTTGACCAGTTGCAGCTGAATCATCAGACAGTAATAACCAAACAAATAACCTATGCCGTTGCACAGCGCTCAACAACTCTGGTCAGTATGTACACCAATTTTATCATTTTAAGTTTGTGTAGCATTTTAACCGGCTAATTATCAATATCTTTCTGGCTGCTTAGAGCCACTGATTTTTGGGCACCCCATTCATGTAGGCATTTTTTATATCCTGCTCAGTAGCGTAGCGGTTTACAACGCCATGCCAGTGATTAGCAGGATAAGTAAGTAATTTTTAACGACTGGATGGTGGAATGCCGGTTTGGCGTTCCCGGACCTCCTGTTGGATACAATGCCTTTACGAGAAAGTATCTAGGCACATTTGCTGGTAATTACTTTTACGCAGTTCCAGTCGGGACCTCAGCGATCGAGGTTTCTGATAAATCTGCTGAAAACCGAAAACTGAACGCTTCCGCTGAAAACTCATAAACTTGGCTTTTTCACTCGTACATTCACAATTTTTCAGAATCGACGAGCACAAACAGTAAACTTCTCATCAAATAATTTTTCGAATGCATTTGTTTCTTTGTATCATAAGTATCATGCCAAAATGCCATTGTAGCACCGGCTCCGATGGTGTCATCATACTCTGGACCATGCACGGGACGGATTGCTATTTGGATACTGCTTCTCAGAGGGGTTGTAAACTGTTTAGAGATCCATTGGTGAGTACCTGTACAGAACTGGCAAGATGATAAGGAGAACTAATGCAACGGCTCACTTGGCTTAATTCCGCACGTATTAATCATTCAGTGTTTTAAGTTTTCCTGGGTAGATCGCAAAATTATGTTCTGCCGTTTGCATCTGCTTCTTTACCTTAAAACTCGTGGTAGCTGATTCAATCACACTTTTGAATTGCAGTTTGTGGTATGCGTACTCCTTATGGTAAACCTGAACTTAAGTGCTGTGTCTTCATGAATGCATATGAGTAATTTCTCTTCCTCTCGAACGCAAAGCACGAACATTGTAAAGCCATATCTCGAATTTTATAAACAATAAACAATGTACGAGTATATCAACCACTTCTCGGCAAACTCACTCAAGAAAACCAATTATAATCATTCAGTTTTGCTTGATTCTAATTTTGCATTGCGAGAACTTTCGGACAGTAAATTCATTTGCGTCAAGCTCGGCAGTTGTTCTGTAGTTTATGATAATAACTGTGAGTACCACTGCATCTGTTTTAATAATCTGACGAATTGTTTGCTGAAACAATCAGATTTTTCAAAACATTCTGAATCGACCGGAGCGCCGCGAAAGTCCTTTAAATTCAAGAACATTCTATTTACACGGCTAAACCAGCTGATGTTGCTTTAACCTTTAGGGACATCGGCTGTCTGTCGTGCCTGATGACGTCGTAGTGGTAGTATTTGGTGGTGGTGTTGCCATCGTAGCATACTGCACCGGGACTTTGCTTTTCCCGTTACATTTGTTGGTTGCACACATCAGAACTTCAGCCTCAGTCAGTGTTCGTGTCCTGTCGGAAGCATCTAACCAAACACGACTGAAGAAATCCCCAGCACAATCTCGATAATAGTACACTGAATCTGTGGACAGAAGAGACCTTGCAAGCACATAACTTAAAATAATTGTGAAAGCTACTGGTTGATTCTGGTATTATGGAAAAAAAACTTCTCAAGACCGCAGGGCGATGCTTTCGGGTCTAATACGTACCAATGGCATGAGTTTTAAAATTTAGCGGCTGATTGAAATGCCGCATACTGACGCAGGACGTTGCCGCCGGATCGCACGTTTTCAGAACATGCTCTTGCGCGTCCCGACATTCAGCCGTTGTACCGCTGCAGGAATAACATTGCAGTGGTTCTTTGTCACCGGTAGTGCCTGAAGTAGTTCGACATGCGACCTAATTATGTTGTAATGCAAAAAGCAACAAGTAGATCCTCTTTTAGCCAATTTATGAAAGCAGCTGGCTAACCTTGGAAAACCAGCATACATAACATGAACCACGGACTCCATAACCACTCCATCATCGTTGGTCTAGGTAGGCCGTGCGGAGAAGTTCTGCGACTGATCTAAAAACAAACATGTTCGGTCGTCTCCCTAAGCGTTGCAAACTCTCTCTTGGCAGATGAATTCAGGGAGACATCGGAGAAACTAAAACGAATTAACCGAAGAAGAATACGTAGTTTATGCATAACAGGGAATACCGCTGTTTGCGGGCTGAGATAAGCACTTGGGTTCACCTTTACAGAAGAGTCCGCGAATAAACTCACGCTCTACAGTTTCCATGGTACATTAGATGTGAGTACTGTGGAAGTGGCGTGCCGTGAACTGAAAAATGAAGTACTAAATAAATAGAAATAAATAAAGGAAGAAAAATATTGGAATTATTTTGCAGATTCTTATTTGACCTTTGAATTACTGTGGCTTACGATTCTATCGTGCCAATGAGCTGCAAAACCGATATATGCCGTACTCCGAACGCTTCTTCTTATTTTTCTTTCGCATTCTCGTCTGAGTTGTAATACAGTTTACATGGTAGAAATTAATAAGTCTGTTGTACTCAATCCTGCACATATTGCTGTTGCAATTGCAATAGCTTTAAATGCAGTGCTTCTGGGATTAGTCATATATTCTGGGACGCATGGAATTTGGAATGTCCGAGCTGCAAAAGGTAAGTTTCCGCTTCTTTATTTTATCACGCAGGCTTAAAAAAGGATGTTTTCCCGGAATGCGCTTTCCTTTAATATCATGTTGGCAGTGGCTCATAATATCCATGTGATGAACATGATTACTATTTTATCTGATGGAAGTGAACCGATATTGCGCCGTGCTGGATGGTTGTTTTTTTTTCTCCGTACTGCTAATATTTTTTTTACAGGAGCAGCCAACAAGTCCGAGCTGATCAAGTGCCTGCCTCCTCTTCCGAAAGCTGGCGTTCGTGGTGCGTAATTTCTTTGCAATCTAATTCTCGCTTTTTTCTGTGGTGCTCTTCAAAAGAATTTATAACTCGATTAGGTAGGTAGACCTAATCTGTGCTTCACCACAAGTAACTACACGAAATGTTGCGCAAACACAATACAGGTGCGAAACAGAATTGCCAGAATTTCTGCTAAGAAAATGTGTTTTGTTTTGTAGCTGGCGAAACGGGGAACGTACCTGCACCTACAGCTAACACTTCCGCATCGACAGGCAGTACTCTATCCTCCCTAACATGGGGCCGCTACGAAGTGACCCACACCTACGTCATGACTGTCGACTACTCCCACCACAACATCTTAATTTTCAAGCAGTCCAACAGTACCATCCAAAACGCGTCTATAGTACGCTTCTACTACCAACCGGCGCTTTTTCTCGATGAAAGCCGAATCAACGTCACTTTTAATTACTTCACACAACAGTATGAAATCCGCCTGTACGTGCTCATGTGGAATCAGGCTTTTGAAGAGCAAATCCGTCGACAGATCCGTCAACAATACACAGCCACAGATTTCCTCCTGAACATCATCCCGGTGGAGAGCATCCGGATTAAACCAGTGGGTTTGAACAGAAAATACCGGTTTATCGATCGGTGGATACCGTACGCCAGTCAGCCGCAGTACGTGATCTTTCGCTTGATCTGCCCGACTCAACCAGATTGCGACGAGATCGCTGGTAACATCCGCGAAGCACCCAGTGCGTTTATTTGGAATCTGCGCGTACAGTACAGTTTAGAAGGACAGCACAGTGTCGGGAAAAGTATCACGGTAAAAGCGGAGCATGTGCAACAGACGTCGATGTACGCAGCCATTAACCAAAAGCTCCCGCAGAAGAACCCGGTGTACTTAACATCCGACGATGCCAACAAGCTGTCTACGGAGATTGCCAACAATATTCAGGGTGTGGAGATCGAAGACGAGGACTACATCGCCGAACAGAACGCTCCCACACTAATGGCGTTGATTAACAAGGCGCTTCAGTTCGTCTCGAATAACACCAAAGATTTCGATAACAACACATGGAATTCGGTGTTCTGGAGCGATGATAACAGCCGCCCCGACCGCGTGACCCAGGAGACCAACGATGTGTACTCCCAACTCGATGAAAAATCGAAATCCCGGTTCAAAAATGAGGTGGAGAGTTCCACCTCGAAAGGGTTCTCGTTCGAGTTAGGCTTGACCTTTAAGACAAAAGGTAACGCCGACGCAAGCGGCGGAGTGGGTGCGAGTTACGATACCAGCAAGGTGCAGATGAGCCAGAAAGAAGTCGATCAGCTGAATCATCTCCTGCAGGAAGCCAAGAAGAAAAGCACGTGGAAAGGCGAGAAATTCGTCCCCAAACCGATGGACGTGAAACGCATGAACACGGGGAATATTAAGGTGGGGACAGAGCTGTCGACCACAAACCTGCGGGTCAGCGTGGCGACCTCCATGTTGACGGACGCCATCAAGCTCGTCGACGTCAGACCCGGTGACATGTCCTCCATCTTTTCCAAGAAACAGTCCAGCAACGAAGTGTTTCTGGTGAAGGCGAAGACCGATTACACCCGGTTTACGAAGGCGGAAGCCGCCAGTATCTGTCAGGTTCTCAACGCGGTGCTGGCCAGTGTCGAGCAGCTGGAGAGTGCGTTTGTGGCGGGTGGCGATTGGTGTTTCACGGGACATACTAATGCAACAAATGTGGCGGCGTACCCAGGAGGCGTATGCTACGCCTACCAGACGGACGGTTCCGGAAATACCGTGTTGCCGTTGAAAACACAGACGGTAACGTGTGGGAGCCTGGAGAAGTATCACAGAAAGACCTTTGTGTATAAGACGGTGGGATCTAGTGGCGACGTGGGTGTGGATTCCATGCGTTTCGGGGCAAACTGTTGGGGTTTGCGGCCGTCGAAAGGGGAGAAATTAAAGTACAAGAACGATGTCATTGTCGTACTGCCCTTTAACTCAACACATTACAGTCAGTATTATGCATAGTATTCTGGGTCGTTCTCTGAGAAGATCAACGTGGAGTTCTCGTATCAGAGTACTGTGTTGTAAGGTCACTGTAATCAAAAGGAAAATGCGTGGTTATCATTTTACAGAAGCACACAAAGTTTTTTTCACCATACAGAACAGTTTTTTACGTTCGCAATTTTTCGTTTCCATGGCGTAGAAATGCTTAAGCTAGAGGAGTTCGATTATAAAGATTTTTGTTATAAATTCGAAAGACACAAACAGACGAACAGCATACTAATACAAGAAGGCCACTTATCTGTACCTGCATTGTACGATATTCCAATGTATTGTATGTACATCCATCACACGTTATTATTCCGTTTGTTACTTTGTACCTTCAACAGAACCCTATTGAATCAGCCACTCCTTAAAACATCAATAAATTGTACAAACAGTACAATTAAGTGTTCTTTACAAGGTCCTGCAAGCCAAATTTATGGTATCCGTTTTCAGAATATCGAAGATTTCAAAAATCGCACGCATTAGGCAGGATCTTATGCTTACGAATGCGGTGCTTACAAAGTGGTCACTAGGTTAGCTCCAGTTCAAACACAGGCATTTTAGTCTTTGATATCACGCCGCACTGGTGCAGTAGATGTGCTTACACTAATGGCGCTTGAAGTGTAGACCATGGTTGAATTCCACCCAAAAGCCGCCTCCATGATATACTAATTATGGACTTCGGATTACCCGTCCCCTCGCTGATCCCCTCGGACTGCCAACCTTGTCATATAAGGCTTACTCTGTCAGATTTGGCTTGGGAAAACTGCCACCACAAAATTAGAGACAAAATTATCTTTTACAAATTAATTTAGTCAATTTCTAACAGCTGCGCGCTGGCGCAGTCAATACTTGTAAGGCTGTACGCATATTTGGCATGCCTTCTGTTACGGTACTATAGTTTGCAAGTTCAACTGTACAAGGTGCAGTACGTGTATTTGACAGTGTTTACGTTTCCTTCTATGTACGAGTATTAATTAAATTTTACCATCTATGGAAACATTAGCTCTGCACAGGAAGGCAACCAGTAATGCCAGTAAACGCTTGTGGTACTCCACCCAGTTGTAGTAATGCGGTTTCTGTCAGATAGAACGGCGGTGATTCTCTTCTATTATGTCGTCCCTGGGGTACTCCTTTGCTCATTGGCGGTTAATATTGCACTGAGTGTTATTGTGGCCTTAAACTCCACAAAGCACGATTCGCCAACACAGACTGATGGTAAAACTCAAAAATATTTGTCACTCATTTGTTGTGCAATATACGCTGGACTTTTACGCTGTTAAAGGTTCTCCCCTATTAATGTTTTGATTGCGAGCTGCGTTCCAGTTGCTGCTCATAGACTCCTAGTTAACGGGAATGCTTGCAAAGAAACGAGCAAATTAATGCGCTGATTGTTTAAGCTTTTTTTCTTTCAGGATCGAGGCATAACTCCAACAGAAGTGCTAGCATTCGAGGTACCGTCAGAATTTCATTTTACGTACTTTTTTATCGTGAGAAAAAGGTCACATTTAGATTTATCAAACTAAGAGCGTGGGAAAAATTTAACGCTGAAGGTTCTCTCATTACATATTTTTGGTTTTGTAGGTTTTGTTTTTCTTGAAACAGTTGTGAATTTTTTCAGCTGGCGCTGACCCGACTGCAATATACTGGGGACGCTTCGAACCCACGCGTACTGCGCGTCTCTCCATACCCTACAAAAACTTCCGGGTTCTCATCTACGAGCCCGCGCCCTCCGTCAACGAAAATCCGTTAACCGCGCGCCGTGACCTGTACTACTACACTCCCGCCGCCATTCTAAATGTCTCCTCGGCAGTTAGCTCCAACAATAAATTCGCTGGAAAATTCCAAGTGGAATTCTCGATCCTGATGTGGGATGGAGATTACGTGGCACACATTCGGAGAGAGATTTCGGAGCGGCTCAATGTCCCGAACCCAAAACTACGCATCATCCCTATTGAGGAAGTGCGTGTTGATCTGATTTCGCCGGATTGGAGCAAAACCTACGAGATAGACAACGACTGGCGTCCTTATTCTATGGCACCGATGTACGTACCCTTCCGATTCTTCTGCACCACGAAGAACGAATGCCTGGATCTAAAGGACGATATTACCCGTGACCCGGAGCATTTTTTATCGGACCTGGTGATGTACTACAATCTGCAGTCGAAGACCAGCAGCGCCCGCCGACTGACGGTCAATGTGGAGTTTATCAGTACGGGAAAATTGTTCTCCGAACTGCGGACCCGCTTTACCGGTTCGACGGATGTGTACCTGAGCGGCGCGGATGCCAAAGAGCTGACGACCGAAATCGCTACTAACCTCTTGGCGGCGGAGATTTCCGATGCGGATTTTGTGGATCAGGAGAGCTCACCCAAGCTGATGCAGTTGATTGAGAGCGCACTGGAGCTGTCCACGGAATCCAGCAAGAACTTTGACGCCGCCAAATGGCGTTCGGTATTCTGGAAGGACGAGAATGCCCGACCGGATAAAGTAACCTACCGGCTGAATGAAGCGTACTCCAAGCTGGACCGCGAATCGCAGTTGCTGATAAAGGAGGCGCACCTAAGGAAGGATGAGACGAATCTGTGCTTTAACCTAACGGGAAAGTACCAGAGCGGGAAAGATAAGGACAAAGATAAAGGTAAAGGCAAGGATAAAGACAAAGGCAAAGGTGAAGCGTCCAAACAGCTATGGCACGCTGGCACCGATGTCGGATTTAGCGATCCATTCCACCATATGCGCAGCAAGCGAGGTGCTGGGGATTGTGGATGCCCGCCAATCCAGTGCAGTTGTTATATTTGTGGTTGCAATACCAATGTTATGCAGCTAGAACCGAAGCCGATTACGACCACCACCCGGTCGACCACCACCACCACTACCACTACCACCCCGGTTCCCACCCGGCCGCCCCGTCCGACTCACCCTCCCGGCACCACCGAAGAGGAGGAGGAGGATGACGAGGATTCGCCGACAACAACGACCGCCCCCACAAACACGACGGCGAAACCGAAGGATAAGGAGCGTGATGTATCCGGCACGCTGAAGGCCTGCATACCGCAGTCCACCCAGACTAACGACACTAAAGCCCAGGAAGAGTTCAACAAGTATTTCGAGGAGAGTCGCAATTTCTCAGAGTTTCAAGGGGAAAAATTCGAAGTGAAGACTATGAGTCTGAAACGATTGAACCTCGCGTCGCTGGTCAGTCGCACCACGTTCCAGACCAGTTCGATTCGGCTACAGACCGTCCTGGCGGTTATGCGGACCAATATCAATCTGGACCTTGGGCAAGCAACCCCGGTTACGCAGGATACCGAAGACTCCGAGACCGAGGATGACGATACGAGTCGTTTAGGGATCGGGAAGGACGTCCGTGAAGTGTTCTTCGTGCGGGCCAATGTCACATCGGCCGGGTTCAACCCGGCGCACGCCGCCCACATGTGCCTGGCCTTCAACAGCAGACTGGCCACCGCCCGCGATATGCGCCAGGCGTGGGTGAACGGCGCCAACTGGTGTAATCTCGGCCACATTAAGCCCGAAGGCTCGGCTTGGGCGACGGCAGTCTATCCCAACCGGAACTGCTTTGCGGATGGAGTAAAAGAGACGTACGCGCCGGAAGTGTGTATCAGCGACCCGAACCGAGTCAAGGCATCGCTGCTACAGGAAGTCATTCAAGTTATCCCGAATCCGAGTGATGGCAGGATAAATGAGACGTTTGTCAACGGGGTGAACTGTTATGGTATTAAACCACAAGATGGTGATGAGATTTACTATTCGGGAATACGCATGTTGGTGTCATATTTCCGAAATGGCGTGTATATGCAACCGTTTCAATAAAACGAATATCTCGCATACTTCATACATGCAGAAATTCTGTGCGTATGTATTATGCAACCGTTTCAATAAACGAATATCTCGCATACTTCATACATGCAGAAATTCTGTGCGTATGTATTATGCGTACTAATGCAGTATGTACGAGCGATGCTAAATATGTTACAGTCGACGTCGAAAGTAAATGTTGTCACCCTTCTGCTAGAGGAAAACAGCTAAAGGAAATCTATTCACTGTCGCGTTGCTTCTAAAATTTTTGAGATCCTGGGAAATATTTTTCCGATTGCACCATTACTTACAGTTATTATCCACACATTTGTTCTCTAAACCACAAAATATCGTACGAAAGAACCATGTTAATAACGCGCATGGACGCTGCTTACCTTACATTCTTCATTATCATCGCTGCATTCGTCGCCCTTTCACATGGTGCGTACAGCTTGAATTCTTTCTTTGCACGAGGTCTTGAAATAACCTCGGAGATATTAAGAAAGTTTTACATTACCCACGAGTGTAATGACGAGAAGATTTTAAATTTTTGCAGCTGCTGCTGCCGAGAACCGTCCCACATCGCTCTTCACGCTGGAGGGATACGAAGTGGTGCACAGTTTCGTAAAGGTCCTCAACGATACCAAACACCACATCTACGTTTTTGAACCGAAGAAGACCGCGAAATTCCCATCCACCATGACTCGATACTTTTATGCGCCTGCCTTATTTCTGGATGTTAGAGAACTGAGCGTCCGACATAATCCCTTCAATAACAAATGGGAGCTCCATATGCCGGTGGTCATGTGGAACCCCGCCTATGAGGAGTACATCCGCGAGAGACTCAGCAAGCACTCAAGCGCGCCCAAGTTCCTGCTTAGTATTCTGCCTCTGGAGAGTGTCCGCATGGCGCCAATGCAATTACCACCACCCTTGCAGCAGGTAGATCGCTGGCAATCGTATGGGAATCAGGCGCAGACGGTGATATTTCGGCTGTATTGCAACGATGAGCGCACGTGCAAGGAGGCCGTGGAGACGATCCGCGGTGCGGCCGGGGCGCAAGCTTTGGATTTTAAGGCACAGTTCTTATTAGACGGAGAGACGGTGACGGAGAAGGTCACGCTCCTTAAAACCGAGCGTAGTTGATAGGTTTTCGGCGTCCATATTGTACCGTTGATTAGTCGAAAGAAAACGTTATGGTTTTTCCGCGCTGGGTTGCATTGATGGCTACTGGAAATTCAGAAGCAAGCACCTGATTTTGGCGAGCTTTTCCGATTGTCGTACATCGACGAAATCAAATAGCGCGACCTTTAAATTTGTGTATGCATCCTTTTATCCTCTGTCTACAAATTCTTGCCTTGATTCCATAAATTATTTTTCTAGCGGTGCTTTTCTAGTTAGCTTTCTAGTAATACGGTTAAACAGCAGAAAACTTATTTGGTGGTACCTATTTTGACTCGAACTTATTTGGTGATAACTATTTGGATTCATTGAGAATCTGCGAACATTGTGGCGGTGTTGTTGGTCACACAGAATTAAATCTTTGTAATACCTGCTCTCTGTATACATCATGAAAAATTCTTTTAATAAAACGTGTTTTATTTTTCCAAAACAAAATTCACTAATAAAACAAAAAATTGATAGTAATAAAAATACGTATTTGAAGTACTGTACATATATAATTATTGAAGTATACTGTATATAATAGTACTGTACTGTACATAATAATATGTATACGAAATACATATTATTACTAGGAAAAATGCACGTTAGCGTGCACTGTTGTTGGCGCAGCAGTTTCGTTACGATACTACCAGTAACTCCTAACAATTAACATAATCAATAAGTTTGACTTACTTTAACCAACGTGCAAAATTTTCGTAATGACCTTTCGTAACAACCTTTCGTAACGGACACAGAAACATTTTTGCAATTGCGCTGAATTAAGAGGACCTTCGCTACGCTCCGGTCGATTATTATGTATGTACGTAATACATAGTACAGTACTTAAAAAACGTACAGTACTTCAAATTTTGAAGTACTGTACGTATTTGAAGTACTGTACATCTGACGATATGTGCGTACCGCGGCACATGTTTTCCATGGCTACAACGCAAACAACAACAACATGGTGTAATATTATAGAGTAGCGGGTGCAATCCGCACAGTAGACATCATCCATCAAAATAAACAATAATGAATTTTCCTTTAAATCTTGCCCAGTTGACTGGTCGCAATCCGATCGCCCCGCAAAATGATACCGAGAAACAACTTATTTTGCAAAACGAGCAGGACAGCCTGCGCCTCGAAGCCCAACGCTTCCTGGCCGAAGCCCTGGAGAACCGTAAAACCATGCACAACCTGGAAATCGATCTGGCTGTCAAGAGTGAACTCCGCGACCAGCTCGACGCGCAACTACGGCGTCTGATGGTGGAGATCGACTCGGAGAAAGCCTATATTAAAGCCGCCGGTCAGAAACTGGTCCGTTTCCTTATCGATGACCAACAAGAGACCGATGAGGAATCGGACAACGAGGAACCCGATTTTGGCGAACTCGGCATGGAGCTGCTGTGCAAGGTGGCGCAGGAGACCAGTGAGAACCTGAACAAGGTCCTGAAGAATATCGACAAGATCAACAACAGTATGCTGCAGTTGAATACCAAACAGGCGGAGTATTTGGAGCATGTGCAAGCGCTGCAGAAGATGAAGGACCAGCGCCACAATTTAATGCAGGAGCTGGCGCTGCTAGAGCGCATTGCGATTTTGCATCAGGTCGGGATTGATATGGAGTCAAAGCCCAGTCAATCAGCGTTCCGCAGGATCACCAAGTTCTTTGTGCGGCCCGGCGGGCGAATGTCGCAAACAGAGGTCGCAAGGCCGGGAAGTTCTGGGCAGACGCCGACTAAATCTGTTCCCGTAAATTCTGTACAGACACCGACGAAATCTTCCCTACCCAACCGGTGATAAAAGACCACATTCGTAGCGTTGTACTGTCATAAAATTTTATCTTGGAATTTACACTTTCGTTTTTTCTGTTCTGTTACGGAGTAACGGTGTAGGTGTAGTTTCCGTTGTGAATCATGTTGACAATTTTTAGAACAAAAACTCGTGCCTTCAAAATAAAAGGTCATTTTGTTGTACAAAGTTAGAAAGCGTTTGCGATAGCTCCTCCATGTAAACCAGTTTTTCAGCCGAAATCTGTTTTGCGCACAAGCGACGCACGAAATTGGCCTTGTAAAAAATCATACGACTTTAGTAATTTTTTTGCTGTCCAAAAAAAGGTCCGAAATTCTTGCTGCCCAACAGCTGCATACGCAGCCACAATATCCCATTTGAAAGCTAGAACTACAGAAATTCAAGCCAATTCAAGCCATGAAATTCAAGGTTTCTGCGGAACAAAATACAATTAAAAAAAAACTAACGGTACGCAAAAGCATCGCATTTATTGAACATGTACGCCGTGTTGAACAGTTTCATGGGATTTTGATGTCCGCCGGAATCCTCGGCGCCGCTCCACGCTACACTGCTCCAGCTCCTGCTGGTAATGACGAATTTGCAGCTGCAGAACACTGCTGGCTTCCCGTTCGATGTTGAACTCATCCGTCACGAACTGCCAACTGCTTTCCGCTTTTACTAGTCTACGACCGTTTTCAAGAATACTTTTAAACAATTTAATAATTCGCTACAACAAAAAATTTATAAACTTACCGATCGGACAAGACTTCGACGTACTCCTTGCAAAGCCGAAGAGTCTCGTAAAACGGAGTAAATAAACCGGCATCCATGTGTGCGTTACGCGGGACATGTTCATCCAGCGAATTTTCCGGTAAACTTCAACAAGATTCCGATCAAATCAACTAATAATTTTGCTCTGAGGAATTCTGCTTACCTACTCTGTCAGCGAATCACACGAAATGGTATCACAATCTCCGCGCTTTGCAATGATATCTGGCAAGGATGTGGTGACCTTTGTGTTGCGTACCGAGTTTATGCAGGCATGGTTGGTCAGCTTCAGTTCCTGTATCTGCTTCTCCATATCGATGATTTTCTTTTGCAGGTCGGCGCTCTGCGGCGGATCTTTAAGCGGCGGAATCAATGGCAGTGTAATTGGCGAGGTCTCCTGCACCGCATTGCGCAGCTCGGTGATGGTGGTCTGGAAATACTGGATCAGCTCGGCGTCCTTCTTGCAAGTCTCCACCACGTGCTTGTTGAACTGCGTTAAGCGGAGGTTTTCCTTGCTCAGGTATTCGTTGCGCGCTTTCTCCGCGGTCAGCTTCGATCGCGCATCGGTGAGTGACTTTTGCAGAGAGGCGTTCTTCTCCGTAATTTCCTTAAAGGATTTTAACAAATTAACTGGAAATAAATATAATCAGGCGGGAAATAATTCGGTTGAAATAATAATTCGGTTGAAATAATTCGGTTGAATAATTCGGTTGAAATAGCGGTTCGGTTGAATTAACAGATAACTAAGATAAAGAAAGTAGTTGGATCTGATTTGCTGTAAATAAATGCAAATACGTATTTACATTAAAAAAATTGCAAAACACTACATAAATCTAGAAAAAATTTGTTTTGAAAAATAATTAGCATCCAGGATTTCGGATGCATTAGGAGAAACTTACACTGAACATTTCTCGCGCTCGGATAATTCTTGATACTTCGCGTTATATTTCCCAGATATTTGCTGCGGCACTAGTCATCGTCGTTCAATTGGTATATGTTATGGGATAATCTGCACTGTTTAAAAACATGCCGGAAAATTACTTTGCCTTTGAGTAACTGGATCTGCTCGTCGCGTCCACGGAACGTGGGATGGTCCTCACGCAGCAGGAGATTAACATCGGCGTCCGGGCCTAATTCGCGCTCCAGCAGCCGCTGCAGTTTGGCGTTGTTCTGTTTGAGCAGCGTCGCTTCGTGTGTGGCGACGGAGCACTTCTCCAGCGCCGTCTGTCGACGATGATGCCGGTCTATGGAGCTGCTGCTGCTGCTGATGGAGGTTTTGACCTTTTCCGGAACGGCTTCCTGGAAATGAATTAAAGAGGAAGCAAAGTCTCCAGTATAACCGTGAGTTGTGCTTTACTTTTGGCAGCGAGAATTGTCGCAGCTTCTCCTCCAGTTGCTCGTTATGGGCTTGAAGCGCCGATTTTTCTTGAAGGAGCTTCTGAACTTTGGTACGTTCCGCTTCGTACTTCGCGGTGACATCGCGCTTGGCTTTGGCTAATTCGACGACCTTTGCTCCCGTCGCGTTGAGTTCACTGGGATCTTTAATTTATGGAAATTTAATGTGTAAAACGGTATACGACCGTAGCTTGCCAAGATGTCTAAATCAGTGGTAGTGTTACTGCGTTTTGGAAATGCAATAAATACAGTATACAATTTAGCCAACACTTCGCAGTTACAGTTTTTTTTTAAATAGTAAGAATTTTTTAAAAATTGTAAGAATAAATTATAAGGAATCCTGAAACTAATTTTGCAACACTTAGATATTTTGTGATAAAATATAATACTGTTGAATGTTGATGGATTTGAATCTAATGATAAAGGTAAAATCAAGATTTTAACGGAAGTTTGTGAAATTGCTAAATAATTTTTATCACATATAAATACATATATTGACATATATAAAATTACTGATAAATTTTACCTTTCAGTGAACTGCACGCTAAAAGAACGTACCTACCGATTTAGGCTGTGATTCCCTAAGCGCTTTGACTTCGTTGTTCTTCTCTACGATGCAGCACATCAGACGTGCGTTAACATCTTTCAGCTCGCGTACCTGCTCCGTCAGGTTCTCTAGTGCGATATCCGCCATGGATGGCTGTACGGCTTCCGATACAGACGGACACGTTCCTTTTAGAGCCGTGTTGACAAAACTCTCTTCCAGATTTAAATCCTGCTCGAGCGGTTCCTCTGCCAAAAGCGTAATATATTTCGCTGAACTATGGGAAACACCTGCCTGATTCATCGTAACGATTGAAATCAAAATAACATTTTTTTTGGCAAGTATTTTAAATTACTCTGATCGTCATTTATTTACAGCTACTGTTTATAATTGCTGTACGTTAATCGTAATCGAATCGACAGTTGTCATGGAACAGTTGCAGCTTACGACAGCCGCGTCGTTGCACAGTCTGTTGTGAAGATGCTTCAGTATGTTCACCCATCGTTTTCTGCGGGGTACTCCGATATGTCGCATTTTGCATAACGCCCCGGTGCAGACTTATCGTCTCCGCGTTCTCAGTTTGCGTGCGTATCATGGGAAAGACTTTGTGCGATGTTTATCGACCAGTTGCCACCGGTATAACGACGCCGAGTGTTCGGCATTTGGAACATGCGTGCCCGCAAAAGTTCTGTACACGCATGAGCCACATGTGCCTGTTAAACTCCGTTTAAGCAGGTTCGTTGTTATCCTTGTAACTTCTCCCATTTTCTTGATAACAACATTGTTACGTTATCCCGCTATGAATTTCTGGAAATTCGGTATAAAAACTGATCGATTTCAGTGGATCAGCCGCTGATGCTGAGCCAGCGTTGATCGTTCCGGAATGGTTCGCCAAGAAAGCGGAGGAGCATGCGTCGTCGCCCGCCCTGACTATGTACCGCGGTGGGACGACGACAACGTGGACGTATGCCGAGTATATCCAAGATGTGCGGACGGCCGCCAAAGGCTTTATCAAACTAGGATTAAAACCATTTTATAGCGTCGCCACGCTGGGCTTTAATGCGCCCGAATGGGTTATCTCTGATCTCGGAGCGATATTTGCTGGGTAAGTCCACATGTTTTACTATCATGACCTTTGCTCTGAAGTGGAAACAGATTTAGATGCTGTCGCTGTCTTTTTTTTGCTAAAGGGAAATTGTCCTTAATTTCCTGTAATGTTGCATACGAAAAAGTAATTAAAACTTTTCGTAAAGAAAAAAAATTAGAATTACAGAAAGGTCATTTCCTCACCTAACGCTAATGCTCAATTTTATGCCAAATTAAAAACCAGTTGCAGATATTTTTAGTGTTTTATATACCCAGAATATGCGGAGTTAGTTACAGGCGCGGAAGAAAACGACATTGCTACAATAATGGAATTTTTATTTGCTGTCGTTTTGTGGTTTGGTAGTGGGTTATCCGTGGGCGTGTACACCACCAACACCCCCGAAGCCTGCCGTTTCGTCCTAAAAGCCGCCCGCGCCAACATCGTCGTCGTCGAGGACGACATGCAGCTGCAGAAGATCCTCAAATACCGCTCCGAGCTCCCGGATATCAAAGCCATCATCCAGTACACCGGGGAACCCGACCGCCGGGTCCGCGACATCTACAGCTGGGAGGAGTTCATGGCCCTGGGCGAGACGGTGTCCGACGCCATCCTGGACAGTCGCCAGGCCGCCATGGCCCCCAACACCTGCGCCACCGTCATCTTCACCTCGGGGACCACGGGGGTACCCAAGGGCGCCATGCTCAGCCACGACAATCTGATCTGGACGGCCAATTCTGCTATCCGCGACGCCAAGATCACCGGGAAGCAGACGTTCGTCAGTTATCTGCCGCTGAGTCATGTAGCTGCCTATCTGGCGGACGTGTTTCTCCCGATTGTCACTGGTGGGCATGTGCATTTCGCCCAGCCTAATGCGCTGAAGGATAAGAACAGTCTGGTCAATACGCTGCGGACGGCTAAGCCCACGGCGATGGTGGGGGTGCCGCGGGTGTGGGAGAAGATGGAAGAGCAGATACGCGCGGCGATGACCAATCGGGCGGTGTTGAATGTGTTGTTTGAGCGGGCGCAGAAGGTCGGGATGCAGGCGTTCCACAATCGGCAGATCGGGTACGCTAAATGCTTTATTCACTCTGCGGCCGCTTTAAAGAATAATAACTTGCTTCGCTCGTTCTGGATTAATTTCGCTGGCTCGTTCTATTTGACAGACAAATAGATCTTCAAACAAGCGAATCTAATTCAGAAAAATCTAAACTGTCTTTGCTGCTGGTGCACACCCGCGAGCGAAGCGATCCTATTTTTCAAGGAAGCGCGATTTTCTCACTGTTTGTAAGGGAAAAGTCGATTGCACTAACAAGGTTGTTTGTCAGAAAGGCACCTCCCCTGGAATGGCTGTGGACCAGCTGGATCTACAAGATTGTCCGTAATCGGTTGGGTTTAGACCGCTGCACGCATACGTGCTCGGGTGCCGCGCCGCTGATGCCGGAAACACAGGAGTTCTTCCTCTCGATGGATATTCCCATCTATGACATTTACGGCTTAAGCGAAACTTCCGGTACGTGCCATCTCGCCTTTTTGTCTGAACCGTTAAAATAATCTTTGGCTCGTTACAGCGCCTCACTCCTTGAATTTACCCGGCGAATTCAAACTCGGCTCTGCCGGAAAAACATTAACCGGAGCGAAAACAAAGATCAAAGAACCGAATAATGATGGCGTCGGCGAAGTAATTATTGTGTTTTTCTTCATTCGTCAGGAATTTAAATTTTTGCAGCTTCAATTTTGCCAAGAGTAAACATTTTTTCATATAAAATACCTAAGTAAAAACATGGTTAATAATATTGTTGAATATAAAAGTAACTGTTACAAATTAATAACTAACCATCAATAATTATTGTTGCTTATTACACGCAACACGAATAACCAAAATTTTTTAAAGTGCTTAAATAACAAGGCAAACTTAGGTTTTTCAAAATCGTGAACAATTCTGAAATTTTCTAAATGCAGATTGGTTAATAATTATTAATTCTACTACGATTGATTACGCTAGATATTTTTGTTGCAGATTTGCATGTACGGGCGGCACATTTTCATGGGCTATTTGGGAATGGAGAAGCGGACCAAATACGCTTTCGACGAGCAGGGCTACTTCAAAACCGGCGACATGGGAATGCTGGATGAAGACGGCTACCTGTTTGTCACGGGACGGATCAAGGAAGTCATCGTGACGGCCGGCGGCGAGAAAGTGTCTCCCATTCCCGTGGAGGACCGCATCAAGGAGCACCTACCCATCGTGAGTCATGCCATGCTGATTGGCGATAAACGGCGCTTTATTGCCGTGCTGCTGACGCTGAAGTCAGAGATGGACCTGAAGAAAGGTCAACCGTTGAGTATGCTGACGGACACCACACGGGCGTGGTATGTACCGAATAATCAAGTCACTGTAGCCAAAAACAATGCTCAATAATTAAGAAATTACCTAGCTTTTAATAAATTGGTTTTTTAATGTCACATGACCGTAGTAGATAATAATAATAATTTAATAGTAATATTATTAATAAAATAAATAGCAGTTTGGTAACATACCGTAATCATTTCCAACTGTTTACATTTTTTTGGAGTTATAGTATCTTTCATTACTGAGCGTGACGTAGAAAAATCGAACACAGCATAGTTTCTGAATAATGTTATAGAGAACCTTCGATTAACTATTTATTACTTACCTTAGTAAATTCAAAAGATATTATGATATATTGGTATTAGTTTGCATATATTTGCAGGATAAAAGCCAAAAGCGGTGCGACGATAACAACCGTGGAGGAAGCGCGAAAATCCGAACCGCTGCGCGAGGCCATCTCAACGGCCCTGGAAGCGGTCAACGAGAAAGCCGTCAGTCGGGCGCAGCGGATCAATCAGTTCGCCATCCTCCCGGTGGATTTCAGTATTCCTGGTGGCGAACTCGGTACGCTCTACTTCAGTGCATTCGTAACACAGTAACTGAATGTGCATGCAGTTCGGAATAACTGCCCGCGTAATTAATCCGCCCTAATGGAAAATGTTCTAACCAGCCGAAATTTGTTGTAGGACCTACGCTGAAAGTCCGCCGGTCAGTTATTGCCAAGAAGTACGAGTCGCTGATCGATGATATTTATGAGCAGTCGAACATTAGCGAGAAAGACGAAAGCTGATTACTGTATGGCTTTCTTATGGAATAGAACAGATGGTGCGGCCTTCGCGGATTGTTTCACAAACTTGCAGTTGAGCAGTTCGTTGAAATCCTGTCCGCATCATGGTCGCTCGAGAATGTCCACGATTTCATTGATCGATTTTCTGTAAAGCTTTTAACCGCCGAGTTGATTGGTTATTTCTGTTTTTTTTCGTACTTAATCTGGTGTAGCAGCTAAATAAAGCACAGAAACAGGCGATGTGAAGCATTTCAAATAAAAGTTTTGTTAATAAGAGTCTTTAAACAACGAAGCAGCGCAACAACATACAGGGTAAACTGTAGGACCGCGTAAAGAATCAGTATGTTCAGCAATTGATTAATGATTATTGCTCGGTAGATTTTGCGTCCGGTTGCTGGGCTCAGTTTGCACTCCAGCAAGACAAGCCCAGTAAATACTGTGCAGTTCAGAAACTCAGTAAATATTTATGATGAAGAAGTCCATAATCATGCAGCTCTTTACTTGGATTCTACTACTGTGCTCAACGGTATCTACTTTTCCGGACCCAACTCGGGATTATAGTCGGGATTATCCAGATATCCCAGGAGAAACCGCTCCACCGAGTACGTAACTGTTATAAGTACTTAATTTAGTTATTATTTGGATGTCAATCAATATGGCGTGTAGAAAAAGTGGCTTCTTATACAACTTTGACCAAAAAATAAATTCAAGAAAGTTATATCGCTTTTTACGTAGATCCATGACTGTATCTGTGTTTTCACATATAAGTAATAATCGTTCTAATAACCGTATTCTGAAATTTCGAATAGGAAGAAAGGGGTACGAAGTTGCTACGAAATACTCATTGTCAGGCAGATAAAAATACCACGTACGGGCCAAAGGTCATTCGAGTAGTAGTGAGTTTATTAGCTATACGACAAAGTAAAGAATAAGGCAGAGCGGAACAGTAGAAATGGATGTAATTTGTGTGAGTAGCGTAAAGCAAGCCGGTATGAATTGGCAAAAGTACAATATTGATGACAAAGTCTAAATGGGTACGTAGATTAATCACACAGAGAAAAGTGCATTACGTAAAAGAGTGTTCTTATTATCGCTTTGTTCTAGTAATTTCTGGTATTTTTCTAATAAAAACCAGATATGAAGATTTATTGGTTGCGATAAGATTATCTTCAATGGTTATGTAGGATGTGGGATTGGTTCGCAAGATAAAATACATTAAAATACACTGAAATAAGAGCATTGAATCTGAACAGAATTGTTGCAGCAATAGACTACACCCCACACCGGTTCTGCCGGGAGGATGACCCGAATGGTTGCAATGAGTGGTGCAAACGCAAGGGCAGTGTTCTTGGCATATGTTATGGAACGCCAGCCAAGTGTTTGTGCGAGTAATGCGGCGTGACCTGAACCGAAAAAAGCAAACTTGGGTCGGACGTTCGTGGCAGCATTACCTGGTTCTCTGCACCTCTTCTGAAGCCTGGCTATAACAGCAGAAATTTGTGTTCCGCTGTCAGGAGGACAACACGTAAATTTCTGGTGCTTAAGAAGATCCTCGGTGATTTTTCCTGCCAGACTTGACAAACCACAAAAACATACTTTCGGTCGATGGAATAACAGCCACGGTTTCACAGTATATTTGTGCCATCCCGCACGAACCGGTTCCAGATTATGTCCTAATGTCACTGGCTCACTGCTTGTGCGACGCCGACTCTTGCGCATCCAGCAAGTATTTGCTAGATCGCTTTCCTAGTTTATTGAGATTTTCTTCCAACAACGTTTTAGAAGCGTGATGTTGTTGTAGCACCACGAGGACCTATATCTAATTATTTTACAATGTCAGAACCGTCTGCAACCATTAATGCCCTTGTGGATCGAAAACTTGACCGTACCAACAAAAAAAACTGTAAAAATCCGACAATGGTTTCGCGTTTCAGTCCATTACTAGTTCAATTTGGCATACCAATACCTTCTGTTCGCATGGAGTGCCGTATGTAATACGTATGCGTAGTACAGAGATGGCTGCGGTGCTCATCGGTGAGCATACCCACTCCACGGTGACCCAGTCAGCACAACGCCGAGATTCTCAGAGTTGCGACTGTATTTACGTATCTGCTCTTCGTACGCACCTCCATTCGATGATGTCCAGCCCGGTCCCATTCGTTTAGTGACGGCAGAAATCTTGCCAAAAACGCATGCGACCAAAAGCACTTCGTGCGGACTACTTTACCAAACTCAATGCTTTTTTTATCATAATTATTTTTAATTACAATTTCTATTGCTAACAAGGAGTTGCTGAAAGAAAATGGCGTATCGACAGCAGATCAGAAACGCTTGTTATTACTGCAATAACACCTAGTTTTTAATGTTTACATTTTAATTATTAAGTCGTATACCAGCGCTTGCATGTTCACTGTACTTTGGAATCAGGCGGAAATTTCTCAGGAATCAGACGGTCTGCAGTTTAGTGTATTCCATGAGCGTACTTGACAAGATTATTCCCAAGGGAATTGGCAGTGTTCTTCTGATCACGGCGGCGCTGGTACCATGGGGAATGTCGATGAACTGCTACTAATGTATGTATCAGGATGTAGCCAACAGCTCATGTGTCGATTCCTGCGACATAAACGAGACAACGCAGGCAAAGTTGTGCTATGCGGTGTACTATCGTAACCGGGACTTCGTTGGCAATTTGAGTTATTCCTGATGTGGCAAGCCTTTCGGCATTACGCTGCCCGCTAAGATGGTACCGCCAGCCTGTATGCTTCTTGAGAACGTTGATCGTTTTGGACATAGCGGTTGGGTGTGTCTGTGTGATTACTACCTGTGCAATGTGCCGACTCTACCGCCTTTCGAATGGATGCCGCCGGGCTACAAGTTCCCTTTACCACCCGGCACCGACAGCATGGATGTTACGAATGTAACCAGTCTGCCGAAATCCAATCAGGGACACAAGGATGCCGAGAGCGGATTAGGATTACTTTCCGTATTAGTCACATCATGGGTGCTGATCATCTTTGACTGTAGCCTCCATAGTTTAAGCAGCGGCATGATAATACAGGGGACACAATGACACAACAGATATCAGTGATGATTACATAATTCTGGGAGCCCGTATAGTCATTCAGAGCGAATAATGTTCAGAGAAATCGAGTTTGCAATGGATTCTCGTGTTCGACTAACACGCTAACGATGAGCGAGTAATGCAGTCCAACGACAGCAAACCAGATGGAAAAACACTTAAAATTACGATAAACGCTCCCTTTTGCTGTTATTGCGCGAAAACGCGGGGACGAAAGGTTTATTCAAAATTGATGCAGTTGGAAGCTGTAAGTTCTGCACTGGATTAAAGCGAACTTCGCCATACCGCTCTACAGAATTTCAACGTACCTGTTTGTTTTCCCGTGTAGAGCCGTTGATAGGTGTTCAATGGTGGTGTTCGGTTGTTGGGTGTTCAACGCAAATACCGGTGGTTGCACTGCCGTGCCGCACATCGAAATTTAATTCTGAAGCTAGAAACTATCGGCACAAGACATTTCTCCACCTTACGGAATTTTCTTCGATTGTGCCGACTTAAAGCAACTTCAGTGATTATGTTTGTGGTGAACAGACAGCCCTTCGGGCGGCGCAGTAATCACGGTAATGTGGCGATTAGTCCCGTTCATATCCGGCCATCGTCATGCTAGTGTGGTGTTTGTACATTGGGTAAACATTAGTTGATAAAGCAACGCCGATTCTTAGTAACATTATGGCCTCGCGTCAAATGCGTGTCTTTGCGGAACTTTTACAGAAACTGCTGTGAATCATGACTGTCTCTTGTTCTGTGGTTGCTGAGCAGTCAAGCGTCCGCAGCCCGTACAGCATCAAAGCGTCATGCAAAGCAGACTTCACCAGCAAGGGTACAAATCAGCCAAGCGGAATTAATCAGAAGCTGCATCATGCATACCGGCATCATGCATAAAGTTCACTGCGAAATAACCACGGAACACTGAATTCGGTGATTTTGTGCAAAATCGTGCTTGGTCTTCAGAACCTGAGGATTTCTTGTTCGTGACCGACTAAATTAATATTCACTTGTCAATAAATAATAATGAAACGGTTTTGTGTGGTGAGTATGACGAACCGATTGATTACTGCACTATGATGTTGCTGGTTTGAATTCCCTTATGGCTAACACTGCAATATTTCGCCGCAGCAACGTCGTAACAAAAATACGAGTAGAATGTGATGCTTGAAGGGTTAAAAAATTGAGAATTGTGTGCGCTGAATGCGCTGTGGACCAATGTGCGGCAGTTACCTGCTCGGCGAATGTCATTTGACGCACTTTAACCAGGTCGTGAAATATTTTGTCGTGAAAATGAAGCCAGGCATCATTTGAGTGTCTATTAGCCTGCAAGAAGCATTAAATTATTAGAACAGTATAAAAACCAACTCGTAGATTAGCGCTGCATGAGTGCGAAATGCAGGTTTCGGGAATTGTAATACCTTACATAAATTTAATAATAGGCAAATAGTGTGCGATACATGACACTGTCTTGGTTCCCACTTACATATAAATAGCGACATGTAGTCCCACGCGTGCGAACGACATAAAAGTGACTACAGTAGCGGCCGATGTGGTTGCCGAGTGCGTAATATGGTTAGCTTGTCACTCGTGTGTGTCTGCAAGAAAACATCATCCAGTTAGCAAGTTCAGCGGAAAATTTCTTCTCCTAGCTATGCGGTATGGCGGAGTTACAAGTACGGGATACATTCAGCATCAATCAAGGCTATATTAATAATGCCAAGACTGTGCAAAGATTAATCAACGCTGCAGTTCTAGCGGGCGGGAAAATATCGAACACTGATCGTTACAGCACCCGGTCATTTTATTACAGAACCGAAAGATGGCATCAGGTGCATCAAGACCTGTAGCCGGGTATTTCTAACAAGGGTAGGGCAGACTTTTCTGACTTGGGAGCTGCACATAAATAATCGACGCACTGACGGTTCTCGAGCGGGGATCGTTAAGCCTGCAAGCAGAAAAACGTGACATGTGTCAGTTGAAATCCGCATTTGTCCTTACTCGTTGCTAGGTGCAGACATGTCAGTATTGAGTGGCCGTTACAAGGTCAAGGTTATAATTTCAGCAAAATCTGTTGTTGCGGCATCTGAGTACTATACGGCAAATACATAAAAATTAGTACAAAAATATTGCGATGAAAATAACAGTTCAGCATGTTATTATTCGCCAAAAATGGAGGAACAAGTTTAACGACGATCGAAGAAATACATCCGTATTATGCAAATTTTTATCTGCTTGGTGATACTGAATAATAATAATATTATTATTGTAGACAAAAATAGTGCCCATAAATAGATTAATGTAAGTATGTACCAGCTTTCAGACATCAACATAAAGATTATCAGAGTGCGGGATAACTATTGTGAAATGCGGGATTGCCATTGTGAAGAAAGCGCTTGAATACGTAATATTATCAATTTTACAGACTAATATGTCGCCATTTAAATCAAGAAGAAAATAATTACTGTACTGCTACGTAATTCTCGGCTGTAGCCTGTGACTTCATAATTACGCACCACTTACGCAATAATTACTACAACATTATGAAAAAATTAGCCTACTTACCATAAAGTTTAAATTTACAAGTTTCTTATTATTTGCTTGGCGGTACTATAATTATACTGTATTTTTCAAGTAGCGTACGAGGAGATTATTTCAACAGCTTATGGCCGTCAAACCCCAAAGAATCGAGGCGCAATTTGAAAATGTACACTGTACAATTTTACAGTATATTTTGTATGTGCATCTTGCTTTCGAATTCAACGTCCGCACATACGAGTTCGAATGCTATTACCGTGTACTGTAGATTAGCAACAAATAACGTAAACATTGGCATTATTAACAGTAAACAGTGACGGTAAAAAAAGTAAACTGCTGTACTTCACTTATATAACCAGAAAACATGCACAGAAAACTGCGTAACGTGAGCCGCAATCCGTTTAAAAATCGTCTAAACTCCCGCATGTGGTAGATTATCTCAAATTGTGCAGCAGCACCATGGATCGCTGTTAACGCTCCCTCCACAAAGGTCATCGCGCTGATCCCGGCCATGGCTCCGGCCGTACAATGACCAAAGTCGCGGCCTTCCATCCGCAGCAGCAAAACCCCGCCATCTCCAGAACCACCCCCTCCCGCCGGTCCAGAGTCTCCCGCTCCGTTCCCTCTTCAAGGAGAATGCCGGGACCATCGCCCGCAGCGCCATCGGCGCCCTCCTCTTCATCCCCTTCTGGCTGGGCTTCATCCTGTGCCTGCTGGTGGGACACACCGTCGGCTGTGTTATGGCCTTCTTCGCCGCCAAGATCCCGCAGCCGGAGACCAGCGACCTCCTATCCGCGCTGGATGCCCTGTGGATCGGGCAACCGGTTAAAAAGGACACCAAGATCCCGCCGCCCGTCGCCCATATCCTCATGAAACTGGGCGACGGGATCGTCATGAAGGATTTCGTGGATATCCTAACGAACCGCCTGCTGAATGTGAAGAACCCGCGCGGGTTCCCGCCGTTTTTATATATGCGGTTCCGGCAGAGATTGTACTCGGTCCCCAATACATCCCGGCATCTCTTCGCCTTCTCCCCGCGCTTCGACATCGCCAACCACCTCCACCAGATCCCGTCGGAGATCGACACCACCGAGAAACTGATGGAGTTCGTCAGTAATATGACCGCCGCGCCGTTCGAAGCGGATAAACCGCTGTGGGAGATGCACGTGCGGACGGATTTCGGTCCGGAGCAATCCGGGATCCTGTTTTTCCGCTACCACCAAGCGATTACGGACGGGCAGTCAATGGTGCAGATTTTATGCCGGGATCTGTTGGACGCCGGGGACCAGGCGTACCAGCACATTAAACCGCGGTTCGGTGGGATGACGTACGCGTCGCATTTCTGCCAAGCGGTCTTCATGGCGGGGTACATGTTCTTCACGGATCTGGTGTCGAAATCCACGCCGGATTTAAACTGTATTAAATACCCGGAGATGCATTTGAGCGGCCGCTATGAAGTGTTCTGGTCGGAGCCAGTTAATCTCTCTGTGATGCACCGCTTGAAAGCCATCACCCGGACCCGGTTTAATGACCTTTTATTCACGGCGTTGGCGGCCACACTGCGGACGTACTGTAAGCTGCACGGTATCAGCACCCCGGCGGATATTACGGCGTGTTTCCCGGTGGACCTCCGCAGCACCAAGGGCGAGACACTGAACGACGTATCCCTCGGGAACCGCTTTGTCCTGGAGAAGATCCGGCTCCCCGTCAGCCAGGAAGCCGGGATGCCGCGGTTGTGGCGGGTCCGGGACCAGATGCAGGCACTGCGCTCGTCGTACCGCCACGTCGCTTTGGACTTCCTGTTTAAAATTCTGAAGAAGGCGCTTTCCCACCGGACGCTCCAGGCCATGTGGCACCGGCAGTACAGCGGGTGTACGCTCCTAGTCAACACTCTGGCCGCCCCCGAGGGGCAGTTGACCCTCCAGCGGTACACCCTGGAGGACCTCCTGATGTGGATCCCCCCGCCGCACGGGATGCGCATCCCGTTGGCCATCAACGTCATCACCTGCATCGATCAGGTGCAGTTGGTCGTCGTGGCGGATACGGGTGCGCTGAAGGACGCCTACTGGATAGCCATGGATTTCCCGTTCGAGGTCATGGCGCTGGGGAATCTGCTCAAGACCCGCCGGGTTCCGGAAACCAGTAAAGGGCCCGTGGATGAGACGGACGAGAGCAGTGAGCACGCTGTCCAACAGTCGCTGCACGCCCTGGAGGAACGCCTGGTTAAGATTTACGGGCAGCTGCGCCAGATGCGGAAGAAGCGGGAGATCGGGGAGGTCCCGGCGCTGTGGAAAACCTTCGAGCTGACCGTTTCCGGGTCGTCAAGTCGTCTGGGGGATGATGATGACGATGCGAGCGATTCCGGGAGTGAGAGTGATGATGAGTCATCCAGTGGGAGTTACTCGTCCGGGGATTATTCATCCGCCGGGAGGACCACCGAGAAGAAGCCCAAGAAGAAGAAAGAACCTCCAGCCGCACCATCGCCGGCGGCGGAGGACCCCGAACCTCCGCGGGGGCCCCGGCGACCGGTGGAGCGGAGGATGTCTAACAAACCGATGATCTTCAGTGGGCAGCGGTTGTCCCAACCGAACACGGAGCTGGGTGAGGAGCCGGTGGATGGGCAGCAGCAGCGCCGCCGCAGTGTGGGACCGTTGCTAAACGCACCGCCCCCACGACCGGGCGCCGGGGGCGCGGTAACGGCGCCTGGGCAGATCCGGCAGTCGTCGTTGCCGCGGGCGGGAGGGGCCGGGATGGGAGGAGGGCCCCGGCGGATGTCGGCCGGGAAGGTGGGAGTGATGGGTCCGGGTCAGCCGAGGAGGCAGTAATAATCCATTTTTTTGCGTTTATTGTGTCTCATTTGTCGAGGTTGTGCACGATATATTATAGGATTATTTCATTATTCAAATAAATAATAATAAGTCAGTAAAAAACTGAACGTTCTGTATATTTATTTTCCGTAATAAACTGCCAGTTGTGGTGTCCTCTTTTCCGGCTATGTTTTTCTTTCGTACATACGAAAAATGTTAAACTTATCCTAACTTAATCCAACAAGGTCACTAAAAAACCAGTCCGATAAATTTTGTATGAAAGCCAAGCAGGTCTTGACGAACAGCAAACCAGTTTTCGCTTTGGGGATCCTTTTCCGGTATATTCATACAGAAGTACGGCAATTACAATGAAGCGAAGTACACAGTCCATCCCATAAATAATGACCACCTTGCAGCCCCTGCCGGCCATCTCTGCCCAACGTCTCGAGCAGCTCCACAAAGAATCCCTCGAGCGTCTGGAACGCCTGCACGCCGTGGTCAAAGCCTGGAAATGCTCACACTGCAGTATACCCTCCCCTCCCACCGCCACGCCTCCGCTGGACGGGGACCTTGCGGTGGTAGCGCGCGAACACAACCTCCCGATTGCTAGTATCCGGCCCATCACATACACCAAAGAAGACCACAGCCAAATCAATGAGGAACTACAGATTTTTATGAGCAAACTCCATCTAAAAAGCCACGATAAATGGGAGAAATCCTTGCTGTGGCAGCAGACGCAGGTGGCCGAAGATCTGGTGGAACAGCGGGCCAAGGTCACCGGGCAGTTGATGGAGAGGTTGCGCACCACGGAGGAGATTGTCGGGCAGTGCGCCAAACAGCGTGTGGCACTGCGCAGTGCGCTACGGGAAGCGGAAAGCACCGCTGAGCAATGCGACGCAGAATTGGATAACATCGTGCATCAGCAGAATGACGTACTACACAAATGTGACCTTTACATCCACGACATCGATACGGAAATCGAGCGGCTGAAAAGCTATGCGAAGAACCAGTTCTTCGTCGATCAGAAAAACTGTCAGATGTTATTGGAGCATCAGCGATTAAATGAAGACAATTTTGAGGAACTTTACGGGTTTGAGAAAGAGGAGATTATCAAGCAGATGCGGATAATGAAAGCGGATCTGGGAAGAAGGGACGCTAAAGATAGGAGAAAGTTTGTTCGAAAATTAATCTGGCAGATTCGGAATTTGCGGTATGAATCGGTCAGTCGGGAAAAAGAGCTGATGCAGTCCGATATGGAAAGGTTCGAAGGGAAATTGGAGTTGCTGAAGAATGATGTGGCGTTTATGCAGGAACGCTATATTAGCTTAACGAGCGTCGATCCAGACGCTGCAGAAGCTGACGGAAACGACGTAGTTGCTAAGAACTGAGTTAAACATAGAAAATCGATTTTTATTTTTTTCTCGATCGCCTGATTTACTGTACTTGTCATGACGTTTTTTTTAGTGGGCGTAAGAGTTTACCATTTTACGGGTTGAATTAAAAATGGCGTCGGTGTTACGTTCGTGGTGGAATTTGATTTTTGCAATTTTTCTTATAACTCCGTATTCGCTTTATACGACGATCCAGGTGACGTGGTGATTTTAACCCATGAGAATTTTAGTGAGAAGGTGCTGGATAGCAGCGATGTGTGGTTCGTGGAGTTCTACGCTCCGTGGTGTAGTCATTGCCAGAAACTGGCGCCGGAGTACAAGAAAGCCGCCACGGAGATGAAAGGCGCGGTACACTTCGGGGTGGTAAACTGTGATGATCAGAAGACGTTAGCCGAGCAGTTTAGTATCAGTGGCTACCCGACGATTAAGATCTTCGGGAGGGATAAGAAGGCGCCCACCGAGTACCAGAGTATGCGGACGATGGAGGCGTTGCGGAAAGCGGCGCTGACGGCCCTGAATGAGCTGATGGAGGGCAGTAAGGTCGCTAAGAAGCGGGAGCCACGAGTGATTATGGACACGCCCGAGGAAGAAACGGGAAAACAGGTCAGTGACCAGGAACCGAAGGGGAGAACTTCTGGGGAAGAAACGGGAGCGGTACAACAAGGGAAGGACAGTGAAACAAAACCAGGCGAATCCGATAAACAAGGCGGTAGTGAGAACGCGAAGCCTGCCAAGCCTACGGAAAGCGATAAAGCCAATAAGATCAAGCCTTCAAAAGCTGCGAAGAAATCAGCAGATACCGAAAATGTTCCTAGTATTTTGGAATATGTCGAACATGAAGACGAAAAGGTCGATCAAAAGGGCCAATCAGCCGACAAAAAAAGCAAGCGTGAGTAAAGAGAATACGGAGAAACGAAAAGCTGAAGTAGACGATCGAGAAATGCCTCGAGGTAAGGAACGCAAGCAGGAAGAGCCCAGCATTGACAAACCAGAAACCGAAGCAGGCGACAAAGAAGGAGAAGATCCGAAGCCTTCTGAAACCAAGCCGAAGAAGCGATCTCAGGAGGATTCCGATCCGGAAGAAGGAAGAGAGAAGAAAAAGGTCACGAAAGCAGAAAACGAAGATAAACCCGCTGACACTACAGACGACACGGAAGCTGACGATTCACTAAACGAAGCCACACAGGAGACTGAAGGTACCGCCGAATCTGCGAAAAAGCAAAAAACCACCGAGACACCCTCATCGGACACCGAGGAGGACGCTTCCGGTGAACCATACGCGGAATCGCCATCCGGAGATTTATCCGTCATTACTCTTACCGACGAAAACTTCAACAGCACCGTGGTGTCCAGCGAGGAACCCTGGTTGGTAGAGTTTTACGCACCCTGGTGTCAATACTGCCGCAAATTCGCTCCCGTTTACGAGACCATCGCCAAGAACCTTCAAGGACAAGTCAACGTGGGTGCGTACGACTGTGACGCAGAAGAAGTCATCGCCAACGTTTACTCCATCGGCAACTTCCCGACCTTAAAGCTCTTCCCACCCGGATCCAAGGACCTTAGCGACGTCATCACCTACGACCTCTCCGACATGACAGCGGAGGACGTCCAGAAATGGGTTAATCTGCAGTTATCGCAGCTGATCCCCGCCCCCGCGTTTCTCAGTTAACCGATCAGGCCGGGTTTGATGAGGCGTGCACCAACGTCCCGCTGTGCGTCATCGGATTCCTGCCGCATATTCTCGACTGCAACGCCGCCTGCCGGAACGATTATCTGAAGATACTGAAGAAATTGGGGGATAAATATAAGAAGACGCAATGGGGTTGGTTGTGGGCGGAGGCTGGCGCCCAACCGGAGTTGGAGGCGGCGCTGGGGGTGGGCGGTGCGGGGTATCCGGCGTTGGCGGCGGTCAGTACGAAGAAGAGCCGGGTGGCGACGCTCCGCGGGGCTTTCTCGTTTAACGGGATCGACCGGTTCCTGGAGGCGCTGTACATGGGCGGGGAGACCACGGCGCCACTGAAAGGCCAACTGCCGGCAGTGAAGGTCGGGGAGGAGTGGGATGGGAAGGATGGGCTGATGCCGACTGAGGAGGAAACGGGAGATGAAGAGTTGCACCAGCACGAGGAGTTGTGAGGGGTTTAACAGAAAACAGCCCACGTTGGGCTTTGTTCTGTCGTCACCATTCGCTATCGTGCGATCCGCATGGGCTAATATTCTTGGTCTTTCTACGACCACGTTCCTGGATTTCTGCTCATGAAGATGATGGCTATGCAGTCTGGGAGGGGCAGTTGTTCTTTTCCTACATTATAATATTAAATAAATTGTTATAACTGGTCGCGATATTAAATGCTGTTTACAGTTTCTGGTGTACTCGTACGCATTTAGCAGCAGAAATTACTCAGCATAATTTCGGCGTTGATATTACGAGTAATTTCGGCGTTGATATTAGCAGTTTGATCGCAGCTCGCACGCATCCCGATTTCCAGCTAAACAAAATTGCTTAGCAACTTCTTACAGAAGCGCAGTTTAATGCCCTTAATATCAAGGAAAATCATGCAAACAACTTATGCCAATACGGAAGCCAGTGTTCCTTCGTACTTTCTAGTTTCTGGCATTTTTGTAATTGTTCTCGTATCTGCGGATTACATCTCATCCGATTATAGTGCATTTTTGGTCATAACATTCTTTAGACATCTTAGCTGATCCAACAATATGATAGGGTGCATACAAATAACATAATCAAGTGTGTCAATGCGAAAAGGATTATCGTAGGTACAACGGATTATCGTAGGTACACCGTACGATGGATTATCGTAGGTACGACGCATGATTCCAGCGGCCCAACCCATGTCCGCAATGCGACAAACACCGTCGCGCCGCAGCGGTCGCGGCTCCAACCTGCACATCCCGCACGCCGCCAAGACCTCCCTCAAACAACCGGACCTAACCCACCACACCGCCAAACTCCAGCATCTCCGCAAAGAAGTCCACCGGCTCAGCAGCGTCATGGCGCCGCATATCGACGCGGCACGCCAGGGCCAACCGCCTCCCGATGGCGGTCATCATCCGCACCTGCTCAAAGAGTTCGTCGCCATGATCGACACTAGCCACACTGACGAGCAGGCGCTGCAGCATCTCCTGGCGCGCGGCTTCGATATCGCGCCGATTTTAGAAGCCGGCGCGGATTTTGTGGAGAAACTGCATCGTGGCTCGCTGCAGATTGCGCACCGGGTGTCGACGACGGTCCCGGGGTCGCCGCGGGTTAATGAGGAAGGAAGACCGGGGCGCGTGGTGAAAGAGGAGACGAAGACGCCGTCGCCGGAGGTGCCGCGGTATGCTGCGTTGCATGAAGATCCGGCGTTGATTGCTAAGCAGTTGTTGGAGGATTTTCCGTGTTTTGATCCGCTGCATCCCGTGACTCCGGAGACCCTCCGGGAGATGCTGGGCGAGTACGAGCGGGACCACCAGATGGATGGGAAGGCGGAGGAGATCCTAAAGGAGTTTAACGCTAGCAAATCCATGCTGCTGTTCTTGGTGCGGTACAACTTTCCCACGCTAACTCATACATGGGAAATTATAGCGATAACTGCAGATACACTCAGTTTTTAGTAATTTTATTTTACATGATTTAAATTTATTAATTATTACATATTTAATATTTATTTATTTAATTCGCTTTTATTTTAATTTATTCTAATAATAATTTATATACTCAATGTTTTCACTGGCAATTTGTAACATAGTGTAGAATTTGTTCATATTTATTCGATATTTATTTGTTTAATGTTCGCATAATTCTATTATTTTTGCTGCATATTGGTACTTATTAAATATGGCATAATCCCATTACCTTTTAACTGTTATCATAATTCCTTTTTCAACAATACTTTTTTAGATTCAATACCTTGTTGACCTTCAAGTTATCATAACTCTTTTTTTTAGCAGTAATTCGATTTTATTTACTGATAATATTAGTTTTACTATGCTCATTCTTATTTCTCGAATTTTTACCACTTTTCGTGATCTTCTAGAAACTTCAATGGACGTTCGGCATCAACCGTCACGTACCGTTCATCAACTTAACCACACCTTCTCAGCGCTCCATCTTTTATTCCAATGGACACACCGGCGTCGTGTACACGTACGAGCAGAACGGGGAAGCCGTGGATCCGACAGAAATCTTGTTAGAAGGACTGGTAAGGTTTTGCCGCTACGGAAAATCTGTGGTTAGTTGCATTAACCAATGTTCCTGCAGAATCAACATATCACCTGTATTGCCACGACAAAGAACGGGCGATGGCTGGCCGCCGGGGATACCGGGCCGGATTATGCCGCTATCGTCTGGGATCTGCAACAGAACGCGTAAGTTTCGTTTACCGCAGTAATTTATTGGGCCACCGTTAACGAAAAAAGTTTGCAGTTCGCCTATTAAGATCTTTTCGACGCCATGCGGGAAAGATGCCTACGGCATCGCGTCCATGTGTTTCGCTCCGTCGATGCGGTATTTGGCAATGCTATCAACCGGTTCGCGGCAAGTACGTATTTAGCTAAAATCGCAAAATACAAAAAACAAAATACAAAAAAATTAAATTTAAACCAGTGAAAATTTGTAAAAAAATTGAAGATTTTTTTATTTTTGCCAAAAACATGTTAATCAAAGTATTATAATTTTTAGAAACTTTTGTAACCTTTCGGTTGTTTCTTTCACGATAATTTTTCTGAAAGGTTCTGGCCATCTACGAATGGTTAGTCCCGTCGCAAAGCGCGATGGTCCCCGATGAGCCACTAGTGTTCTACGAACTGCCCAACGGGGAAACCTTGCAAACGCACCTGTCCTTTAATCCGTCCGATCAGGAAATGCTGATGACCTGCAGTAAGGATCGGCTGATACTCTATCACTGGGTAAAAAGACCGGCTGTTTTTCTTCAGTGCAGCCTCATTATAATGCGTGTAATTTCCCGTGCCTTTGCTTTTGATAGTAGCATCCAACGAAATCCAAATCCGCCGTGCGTGTCTGCATGCCCGACTTGGGAAAGGTCAGTTTTACAGAAACTCGGTTCGAGTAAGCAGCTAACTGTACACTCAATCTACAGCTAAAAAAAAGTTAAAAGTTAAGTTTTTAGTTAAGTTTAGTTTTAAGTTTAGTTTTAAGTTAAGTTTTTGGTTAAAAAGCTAATTAGAATTGAAAAAATTTCTGTAGAATATGCCTTTTTCGAATTACCGTTTGATGTGATTCAATTGGAAGAATTCTATTTTTTTAACTGGCTCGTACCGATACTGTACAGTGTAAACTGTAAACTAAAATATTTAAAAAGAATATAATATATTATAGTGAGATATGTGTTAAAAATCCTCACAGATTCCGGGTTATCATCCTATTGGCGATATCACGCGCGCGGTATTCGTGCCGCACACCACGCACATTATCATCGGCACGGTGAAAGGACTGCTCGTCCTGTTCCGCCAGCGCGTCACGCACCGAAAGATCCTCCCGTTTGAGCAATATGTCGAAGTGGTCAAAGCCTATGCTGCCGTGGAGCGGGGCGCCGTCACCTCGCTAGCGTGCTCCGAAACGTAAGCAGAACATGTGCAGCTCGAGAGAAAAGCTGATAAGGTTATGGCTTTATGTTACAGTATTGTGGCGGTTGGTGATTCCAACGGTACCATCAGATTCTACGATTCCAATCTTCTGATACTCTACACGTGAGCAGATGCAAACAAGCTTCATTTTTCAAAAGTTTTTTGTAGTAGAAAATAAATTCCCTGTTGTAAACTCGGATTTGGTTGTACTTTGTTTAATTTGTTGTATTTAGTTTTTTACATGTGTTGTAGTTGTGAGGCGATTGGTCTGGGACAGATCGACACGATTTCCTTTCCGATGATCCCTATCCACAAAGAAGTGTAAGTTTTCTCCTAACCAACAAAAATCTGTACGAATCAATCCATGACAGCATTCGCCCCGCAGATCAACGAAATTCGATAACAAACCAACGTTCATCACCGATTTTCTCATCGGCACCAGCACGAACTGTGTGGCCAATATTACTACCACCGGCAACGACCAGTTCACGTCCCGCATTATCCGCGAAGAACCGGCAAACGCGGTACTGAGCTGTGCTGTGCATCCCAATGCGGCGCGGCTGACCATTGGCTGTTCGGAAGGATACCTGACGTGCTGGGATTATAAACACAAGAAGGTGGTGGTGCGCCGACGGATCCAGCGAACGGGCTGCAGCGGCGTGATGTATCACGATATAACGGCTTTGGAACACGATCCAACCGGGGTTTATTTGGGTACGAGGCAAGCGGCAACTCTTTCCCATCGCTTTAGTAAATTTTATCACTTTCACCGCTGCATCTTACCCGTGTGCGGGCGCTCACGTGATATCGTATCTATTCACCATTGTAATCAGCGCTTACTTAGCCGGCGATAAAATCTCACCTGCCATCCTTCGCTATATTCTTTATCAGTCTGCGTAATCAACTATAGCTGCAAACCGGTTTAGAGTTTAGACGTGAAACGGCTGAAATCAAGTATCACGTGAGCGCCTGCACACGGGTAAGATGCAGCGGGGAAAGTGATAAAATTTACTAAAGCGACGGGAAAGAGTTGCCGCTTGCCTCGTACGCGTATACGTGCATCTACAATTTGCGTTCGAATTTTATTTATTTTGTTTTAATATTTTTCCTAAAATTTCAAATTTTTTATCAAATTGTTTTTTTCGCTTTTATGATAACATTTTCTCTCTTAATATTTCTGTTGTACCAGAATATTTGGTCTCGGTCTGCACTATTTATTTAGATGATTTTTTCTCATAATTTGCGCATTTTAGTTAGCTTGAATGCTTGTAAGATTTTCTTAGTAATTATTCTCGTTGATTTTTCCGATATTTTTATATTATGTTTTCTGCCTCGACGGTTTTCCTTTTATCATTCATTCGGTTTTTCTTAGCAGAAAGCTGGACGTTGTTGTAGACATTTTCTTTACTGTAATAAGTTAGCAATTTTTCGAATTTCTGCATATATTGTAGTTTCCCTTATATACCAGTATGTTTTCCTAACCTTGGGCATATTTTCGCGATTCGTTATAACGAGGACTTCTTTCGTTTCTTGTTGTTGCTGATATACAAAATTTGTTTCAACAGCGTGCGGCTTTTCTACTGGCGAAATGCGCATCGTGAAATCCCTGGATATGGTCGATGAAGAAGGTGGTTCCTTCTGTAATTCGATTGGCAAGGTCATGTTCATCAGCTTCTCCTACGACGGATTATTTCTGGCCACTGGCGTACGTTACACTCGCTTCAACGGACCAATTTAATATCATTAGCCCGCTGATTTGTTTCCAGGATGACACGGGCGTGGTATGCCTGTATCGCAACAACACCGGAGAATGGTCGCCGGCATGGCGGTACAGCGGCTGCCAGCGGGCGCATATCGGCGCGGTGCTGGCGCTGAGCTTCGTCCGGGAGCACGGCTGCGATAAGGAGCGCCTGTTCAGCTTGGGCGTGGATAGCTGCCTTGTACGGTAAAGAGACAGTCGCATCAATACCTGAAAAATCGTTGGAAAAACTGAAGTCTATTAGGTAGAGTACGACCTGGATGCGTCGCACGGCGTAGACCTCCTGATTCTGTACCGCGAACACACCGATCCCGAAGCGGAGACGTTTGCGTTTTCCTACTATCCGCCGGCGCCTAACGAGAGCTTCTTGGTCACGTCCAATAATAAGGTTCAATATTTATAAAAAAAAAATCATGATCAACACTGCAGTAAAACGTCCAATAATCACTGAAAAATTGGTATTTAAAACGCTGGATTCATATTTCACTGTTTTCAGTATAAACTGAAGCTGTGGAACATCGCTACCAAGATGTGCCGGAAGACGGTTAACGGTCCACTATTCGGTTCGCCGATTATGGGGTACCATGCAGCACCTTGGGCATCAAATGACACAAAAAAAAACTGATCGTGTTTCACTGGTTTTGTTGCAGGATGACGGTACTTCCGGCACGAAGCGACGACCAGCCACCGTACGTTCTCTGGCGGAATGCGGATTCGCTGGGATTGATGGCGCTGCCGTTGGACGGCAATCCGTATCGGTACTGTTCGCGGCGCGTGCATCCACTCGGTGTAAGTGTTCCACAATTCCACAAGCTATTACAGTTTCGTACATTATTAATAATTTAGCCATAGATGTACTTGTTCTAGTTATTAGATATTTGAGTTTTAGTTTAAATTGGCATGTGCTAGCACAAGTTGCAATAATAGATTTAGCACATTATTTTATTTCGGTTTGTCGAACCGGGGAACCTAAATCCTAATAATCCAAACCAAAATGCTAACCACAATCCTCAGTTCCTTATAATACTGTTAAAATCCGGTTTGGATACACGACGAACCGGCTTTTTGTGCTCTGGCAAAACCGTTTTTTCTTGTTCCGCATGTGACGCATTAAGTGCCATTTGCGTACCGCCGCCGGCAGGGGATAAAAGGTGGCAGTGGCACCTGCCACTGGCAACTGCCACCGGCAGTGGCAGTTGCCACTACGCGTTCTGGCAAGCGATAAAACGTGGCAACTGCCGGAATTTCGAAACGTGATGGTTCTGCCATCCAACGATAATCTTTTGTAAAGTACCTAAAAAATTCAGAATGAAGTAGGTCGCTTCTATACGATTAACCTCTTGCCACTTAAGCGTGACATCGTAAAAGCAGTTCCTACTGTACGCCTCCTAATGCCGTGAGCGCAGGAACGCTTTTAAATACCAAGTGTCCCAGAAAACACCGCGTTAATCTTCGACGTCATAATCATCTTTAAACGGCGCCTGCTATCGGGGCCTCATGGTAGAAGCAGGGAATCACAAAAACTGGCCGTTCAGTACTCACGCAGTGAACAACGGCGATCTACACGAATCGAATAATTTGGGAGGACCTAATGGATAAATGAATGATCAACTGTATCGCTTCCAGTTCCAAATAAACACGGCTTACATCAAATATGTTTAATAAACTTTACGAAAACCAGCGAACTTGTAGTGTGCTTCGTTAAGCCACATGACAATGCCTCGGATGCGGATTGCTTCAAGCACATGAAGTTGTTGGTGCAAGCAACATCTCAAAAAAGCTTTTATAATTATCGAAAAATTGTCTAAATCTAAGATTTTGTAATTTAAAATCAAATAATCAAAGGCTCAACCAGAGCCACTGTTGTGTCGAACGCTGTTGTACAGAAAATCAAGCACTTATTGTTCAATTATGAATGGGACGGGACATGACGGCGGCGTCAACCGATTTAGAAACAACGGCGGTCGCACTGACATTTCGCAGCGGACAACAAGTCGCAGGCCTTTTGGTCCCAGACATATCACCGCAAGGCCATCTCGTTTTGCGACGTTTCGTCGAAGGACATTTCGTCGGTAGGACTTTACGCCGCGAGACTTTCCGTCGCATAGCCGTTTCGACGCAAAAAAATTTCGTCGCAAGGGCATCTCGACGAAGCGACATTTCGCCCATCAGATAAACGATTTACTAAGCTGACTAAAAAGTCAGCAGAGAGAAAACTGGAAATCAAAACCAAATGAACAACCTAAGAAAACCTAAAACCTAAGGAACCTAGGAAACCAAAGAAACCTAAGGAACCTAAGAAACCAAAGAAACCTGAGAAACCAAAGAAACCTAGGAAACCCAAGAAACCTGAAAAACCTAAGAAACCTAAGAAACCTAAGAAACCTTAGAAATCTAAGAAATCAAAGAAATCAAAGAAATCAAAGAAACTAAAGAAAACCTAAGAAGGAATAAGGCAACCTAAGAAAATCTGAGAAATATTAAGAAACTTAAGAAAAATAAGAACAAACATTAAAAAAATTAGAAAACTAGTGAGAATTAAACGCGGTTAATTATTTTGCGGTAATCAGTCGCATCGTTCGAAAAGTCCCAAGACGAATTGTCCGCGACCAGACGTCTTGCGTCAAAATGTCGCAAAGGTAAAATGTCTCAAAGTATAAAGTCCCAAACCGAAGTGTCCTAGCGTCCGAATATCCGGCGACGAAATGTCTTCGCGGCGAAAAGTCGCGCGTCGAATTTGAGTGCGGCAAAATGTCACACTCCCAATCGTCCGGGTGCGCAACAGGCACCTTATGCTCAGAACCGTCAATGTTCGGTAGCACCTTGTCGTGCCTGTGGATATCGTAGCCGACGGCATATACATTTCTCTGTTTCGTTCTTTAAAGCATTTTCATCGTATTCGGAGATATGATGAATGAACAATCTGCAGGCACTGATTTTCCGAGCGCTGTTAGAAACTGCTCTTAGTAATTTTCTGGGGGTTCTTAAGTTCAAACGTGCAGGAGTATTGAAATGATTTCGTCGACCGGCAGAATTATGATGAAATCGCACCCGGACAACTGGAAGTGTGACATGTCGCCACACTCAAACTGCAGCCATCAATGGAATTGGAAAGGTAGTGGCAGCGATTAATGTATAGCCATATGTAGGCACTAGGCAGTTGCCAGTTTCCACGTTTTATCGCTTGCCAGAACGCGTAGTGGCAACTGCCACTGCCGGTGGCAGTTGCCAGTGGCAGGTGCCACTGCCACCTTTTATCCCCTGCCACCGCCGCCGCAGCAACATCCGGCGGAAACAGACCTTTATGTCCTGAATTATGTGTAGAATGTCTGTATTTTGCAGGTTACCTGTATGAAAGTGACATCCAACGGGTGCTTTGTCTTCACTGCCGGTGGACTGGAGGCTGGCGTCCATATGTGGTCCATTCATCCAGAGTACGCTTCTGTTTCCTTCAGCTGCTGCATAGTGCATACCCGCATTCTGCAGTACCTCTGCTAAAAAACCTTTGATTATTTCCAGAGTTCTCGAAGCCAGTCTGGAGGGCAAGAAGACCAGTTTAATGCCATTCTTTGATCTTCTGGAAGGCGGATTAGATGGGAAATTGTATCGGGATATGGAGGAGTGTTTTTGCTATCTCCAGCTAAAAGCGTAAGAAACATCCTTCACCATATTTTGTGCTGGGACTAACAAGTGCGTTGTTTGATAGTCAAGGTATGGAGACGCGCGAAACCCGTCGCGTAACCGACCGTTTACCGTTGGTCGAACTCTCCAATCTCTTTTGCTATCTGAGCTACTACCCATCCGAACTGGAGCAGAAGAACATCATCAACGAGATCAAATACAGCCAGTTCGCGGCAACCGGGTCGCTGGTGGACGAAGTGGACGTTGGAACTGTACTAAAAAGTAAGGTTTTTTAATATAGAACTAGAAAAGCTGATGCCTCGTTTTTAAACATAAGGCGCAAATGAGTCCTCTCAGATGAAAGCGAGTGCTGACAGTTTATGCGCATTGGGAATGTTCCATATCCACTTGTTCCTTGCTGTAGTTATTTTGAATCTGACTGGTCGTGTTCGATTTTTTACGTTGTACGATAAACTGTGTTCGGTTTTGTTACGCAGCGTTTGTAAACCATCGCCCGTTGTGGGGCGTCCAGTGCCCGGACGTAATCAAGGCCTTCGCACGTTTCGGCTTCGAAGAACTACGGACCACGGTGCGACCAGCACAGCTGTTGCAGATCCTGAAGGGCGGCGGGGAGCGGATGGCCGAGGATGACGCCATTAAGGCCCTGGGAATTCTCCTGAACCTGCGGCCGCCACTCGGGGACTGGGAGACGGTGGGCGCCGAGCGGGATTATTATCGGCCGCGGGCGCATATGCCGCGCGAGCTTACTGTACAGCAGATCATAGACGAGGTTTTTGTATTTACGAAGCAAAATTGCTTTATCGGGCCAGACAACAGATAAAATTAAAGATCCAGTATTTATTGGTGTGCTAAGCCGTAAAGATTTGCTGGCCTGTATGCTGTTGCTGCTTGCAGAGGTTTTTACAATAAGAACAACAGCGTACGTTGGGTCCTAGTTCCAGTGAATATCAATACTACTGTACGTTGTGATACAATGGCATTAACAATCTTACAAAAGCGTTATTATTTTGCTAATGTATGCTTTAGTAAATTAGTATCCAAGCAACAGGAAAAGAAGCTGTCAAGCTATATTCTGCGCTGTATGTTTATGCAACAACAACAACAAGCCATATACGCCAAAGTACTTATAATTTACTTTATGGATTCAACATGTACGAAAACCCTTGCACCAGTACTTATTTGCATTAAAAACAATCGTTGGTTCTCTATTGATTTGTGTACATCCAGTAATCTACCGTATCTCAAATGGACTCTAATAGCCTGCTTAAATCACCGGTTCCTCCGGAACACTTGGTCAAACATGACGCGCCCGAAGTGTTGATCGAGAAGCCGAATGTTGCCCGCGCTGGGGTAGGTCTAGCTTGTGCATCGGCTGCTTGCGTGTGTTAATGGTAACCTTTGATGCCACGCTAGCTGAAGCACGGGAAGACAGCACCAGCACCCGACGAACCTGTCGACGAGCTCGGTTACTTTCTGCCCGTGCTGCCTAAGTTAGAGCGGCGCGATAATTACAAGACCAACATCGCGGCGGTGGAACCGATTCTTGACTTAATATTGCCACCAAGGTAATTCTTCATTTTGAGCTTTTTTTTCACCTCGATAAGGAGGCGCTGTTCGTACAAGAAATTTTTAATAAGTCAAATTTATTCCTAAAAAGCAGCGTTTGCGAGCGTACAAAAACCAAATGCAACGAACTGCTTTAATCGAATTGCAACGAATCTTGTCTGAACTGCGTGGAGCATTTTTTTAAACGTACTTAATTTTTAAAATTTTGTTTAACTAAAAATGACTTCTTATAAATATTTCGATTGGTTTCTTAGGTTTGACAACTGCTGAAAGTGTCTTTACCATTTTTTAGCTTGCTTTATTTTTTGCCGTTTAATTCAGTATCTTTATTTTATCAGTTTGTTTAATCTTGTCTTTTTAACAGGGAATGGGTCGACAACGGATATCAGTACACGCAAAAAATCTCCCGCGTCCCGGCCAGTCGCATGGACGTCATCAATCTTCAGGAGAAATTGGATGCCCGCCTGGAACATCTGCAAGCGCGCGATAGCGGGATCTGCCCGATCCGTCGGGATTTGTATTCACAGACCTTCGGTGCGTCGATGACGCAGGTAATCGGCGCTCGTTATGGCTTTATTAAGGTCATCCGATCAGTATAAAGAAATGAACGGTGGCTTTCGTTGTAGACGAGTTGATTCGGGAGATTACTCTGGAGAGTCCTGAGCGCGGTCTCATGTTCCTGCGCATCCGCGATGAGATCCGCATGACCATGGCGGCATATGAGACGCTGTTCGAGCGGGGCGTGGCCTACGGCGTGCGCAATGCTCTGATGTTTGAGGAAGGCAAAGGCGACACTGAAGAACAGGTACGGGCATTTTGTTCAGCCTGAATAACTCGGTGAACTATTACGGCGAAAGTCCAAAGAAAAATGTTAAAATAAGAAAGGTAGTTTACGATTAGTCGAGTATTAGGTGTTTACAAATCAGCCAACCAATCGAAACTTCTTGCGCACCCAAATCCTTGATTGCATTTGAATTCCCAAATGAATATCGCAGAGCGGTATCGTAAAATGAAAGTTGGTATTAGTACTGTGATGTTTTGTTCTAAGGTATTTCCACTGATTTTTTTGTTTATTTTAGGTGAAAGATCTAGAAGAATCCGATATCGAACTGGAGCGGCAAATCAACGAGTGGAAATTGAAGTGCGAATTCCTGGAACGCAAGAACGCCGAACTGTTGGAGCTGGATGACCGGAAACACCATGAACTGCTTAAGTGTGAAAAACGCCCGGGAATTTGGCTAAAGGTGACCGCGGCTCGCCACTTGTCCGTTCGATAATATATTTTGATCAATTTGTTCTTTTATAAACAGCAAATTCTGGATGCTGTCATGAATCACAGCCGTGGCGCGGATTTCATGGCGGGAGCACCCGCTGTTGACATCAAAACGGAGCCGAACACCACACTGCTCAGCAGTGAAAAGCACGCCGAAGCAGATAAACCATAGATCCACTTAAAATGGCACAAAACTGCGTTATTTCTTGTTAATACTGTCACAAGTTACAACAACGTCTACGCACGGCATAAAACTATTATCAGTCTGCTGATAAAAAAGTCACGCTGTATCTATGGGCCGTCAAACGAGGCATCTGGCTGCTGTATTACTAGGAAGTGATAAAGCTTTCCTAAAAAATTGTGAAGAATAAGACATTGTTACGATAACTAAACGTTTTCTCATTTACCTGGTATAATGATGACCTCGTGTTTGCCGGTCCGCAGACGAATGGTTTTGACGTTGTTACCGCCCAGTTCGCTGACGGCCATTCGGCTCTCCTGCACTAGCGGGGCGTACATGGCGGCGTAGTGTACGGCATTCGACTGTTCCATCGTGCTGCGAATAACGATACCTAACAGAAAGAATTCATGCATTTGTATAAACAACCTGGCTTTGATAATAACGGTCATATTATCCACATAGACTGCAAAAGCATGTGTTTTGCAACAATTAACACCCAGCCAGTAGCTGTTCAAAACAGAGATTTGAACGATCACGTTAACGGCTCACTGATTTAATTTATTTGAGGTCGTGAACCAATCTTGGAAAATTTAATAAATGGAATTTATTTGTACGTTAATGCGTTGTGTAGTACCATCGGCAGTCATGGCCACGGCTGCTTGCACGCCCTTAATCGTCATAATCCGTTTGAACATCTCATCCACTTCACCCTGCCACGAACGCCACCCGTTAAGAAATTGCTGCCATTTTTTTATCGGAGCGTTTCTGCAGCACTTACCATTTTCCTTGTAGATTTTTTGGTTTTTCGTTAATGCTGTAGACAAATTAATGATTTTTCTGCAAAGAAATGAATAAGGATCCAATTCAGAAACGTCAACAATCAAATCGAATACTGTACTTAATGCAGTTTGCACTTTACGCTGTACCGTACATGTAGGTACAGCCAAAGGTGACCTTTAGTTGCTGCGTGAGCAGGAAATTATAATATGCATCCGTCCACACCGTACAGTATACTTACCTAACTTACGGCGCTTAATTCCGTTGCGGCAGTACAAAGTACTGCACCAACAGAAGAATGCCAAGACAAACAAAGAATTCCGCTTCTTTGACCTTCAGCAGATACCAGCAAATTCAAGGACATCTGCACCTCGTCTAATACAAACGAAATAATCCTTCATTTAGCGTAAATGCATTATATCTGCCTCAATAAAAAAATATTTTATTACCTTCGGCGCTTTAATCGGTCTGCCGAGTCTTTAGAAAATTCAGGAAACCTTCATTTTGCCTTGTTTGTAACAAAGAATTCTAAAATCATAATGAGAGAACAACAATGAGCCAATACTAGGATTTTAAGCGGAATAACCACCTTGGTCAAACCAGAAACGGCGATGCACCGCGCCGGTGCGACCCTCTCCGCCACAACCACTCCCACAGCGCCCCCTCGGTTCCAACCATAGCCACGCCCAGCGTGGCCGCCAACGAATCGCAGACCCCGCCCAAATGGTTCCTGGAACGGCCCAATCATCCCAAACACCTGGATCTCACCCAGTCGACCATCAGTAAGGAGATCCGCGACTGGGATAAGACGTCGCTAGCGGGCGCCACTATCGCCGGCAACTACATCTGCGGCGCGGTGATCGGACGCGGCAGTTTCGGCACCATCCGTATCGGGCAGGCTCAAGGCGAGAAGGTGCAGCATGTGGCCATCAAACTGGAGAAATTGGATAAATTTGGGAATAGTCCGTGTCTGGATAAGGAGTTTAAGTTCTTGAGGAGACTGCAGCGGGCGTCCAGCGGAATCCCGGTGATCCTGGCGCTGACGACGTTCGGACCCTTCCGAGCATTGGTAATGCAACTGTTAGGTGAGCCCAGTCGAACGGCGCCCACAATAACAAATACAGCGATTCTTCCATTTTTCTTGCTTCTTGAGGATAATTCCAACGAAATATTAGATGGAAGCGATTTAGACGGATAATTTTTAAACTGACTTTTTTGTAGTACTTAATAGTTAATAATATCAAAAGTACAACATTTTGTCTAGTATCCGCCTCCCGGTAGAGCTTCAGATAGTGACGCTTTGATTTCAGTTTTAAGTTAAAGAAAATTTTGTAGACAGAAAAACATACTTTTAAAACGTAATAAACTTAAACTTAATTCTTAAATTTATTAAATCATTTTGTTTTATGAAAATACCTGTAGTGCTGAGATTTCTTCATGTACCTAACTGCCGTCCGGCGTAGCAACAACTAGCGACCTTTAAACAAAAGATTTTCCGAATAAACTCTAAACTACGTAAAAATACGCGAGGCTCGATATATCTTTCGACTGAAGAAAAAATGCCGTTAGTTATGAAAATTGTCCCTTATAGGCCCGAATCTTCAGGAGCTCTTCGAGCGCTGCGGCAAAATGTTCACCATCCACTGCGTGTCTCTTATCGCCCTGCAGCTCCTGGACCGCTTCGAGTACCTTCACAAAGAGCGCATCCTGTACCGCGACGTCAAAGGCGAGAACTTCCTCATCGGGTTCCCGGGTTCCCGCGGCCAGAACACCATCCACGTCGTGGACTTCGGGCTGGCCCGCGACTGGTCCAAGAACCCCTACGAACGCCGCACCCCTGCCGGGACCCCACGCTACATGTCCCTGCGCACCCACATGGGCAAGCAGCCCTCGTACCGCGATGATTTCGAGTCCCTAAGCTTCCTCTTCATCTACTTCGCCAAGGGAAAACTCCCTGGCAGGGCATCCAGGACGGGAGTACCGTCAAACGGATCAAACGCATCGGGACGAAGAAAGGCAGTGTGGCTCCCGAGGTTCTCTGCGAGGGACTGCCGCCCGGGTTCTGCAAGTTCCTCAAAGCAGCACGGGCCCTCCCGTTCGAGTCCCCGGGGGATTGTAACGCCTATCGCGCCATCTTCCGGAGTATTTTGAAGGAGCGGAGCGGGGCGGGTTGGGACCGATTAAGACATTCGATTGGCTGGAACAGAATGTCAACCTGGAGTTCGGGTTTGTTAAGTGTAAAGAAAAGAAGGTGGATGTGCAGCAGGGGGATGGACAGCAAGTGGGGGTGGTGCCGAGGCGGATGTTGGGTGGGGCGGATGCCGGGGATGATCAGCGGAAGGATTCGGTGCCGGTTGCCGCCGGTCATATTAGCGCGGCCAGGAAACAATTTTTCCACGACGACGGTGGTGACCAAGGACCAGCCGTGTAAAGCGCCGGTTGAACCAACTAAAAGTAAGTAAATCAGCTAAAGTTGTTATCAAATTTACAATAAAAACATTGAACATTGAAAAATTGAAAAACATTGACATAACATTGAATAATTAAAAAAACTTTTTGTAAAACAACAACAATTCGGCGAACTTATTAAACGAAAAAAATCCGCAGTAAAGCAGATATGCGAAACTAAAATGAGGTGAAGCAGAACTACTTCAGAATTTTATTTTATTAAGAACAATGTGTTATTGGTGCTGCAGAGATTTCGCCGTGGGGCTGCTTGGCGTTCTTCCGAAATTTGCTGATATCCGACCGAGAGCCACCGCAAACTGAGTAATTCTGCCGATGCGGGCGAGCACGGTCTGCCTACGAGAAGCCGGCGCCACGCGAAACTGGTCGGTATCCAATAGGTCACCTGTTACACCGGGATACAAAACTGAATGAGGACACCTGTCGGCTCTTTTTGAATACGAGCCAGCAGGGTTTACGACCTCGATACCGGGATTTCCGCGTTGTGGACAGTATTTTCACTGTGATACGCTTTTTACTGTGCCGGCAAAATACGGCCGCTTCCCGCTGTCGTGTGTGTAAAGCGGATCCAAGGCTTTTTTTATTTCTGAATTTTCTTACAAGTTAGTTTGACAGAGATTATCTATTTTTAGGGAGATTCGCCGGTTCTGTTATTTTTACTAATTATCGTTGCAGGATGTTGAGAAGTTTTTTTACAAATAAAAAAAAACTGTTTATGAGCGAACAGTTTAATGCTTCGCTGGCGCTTGGTGGTGCTCGACATCATGCAGGAGATCATCCATGCTGTCGTGCTGGTGCAGCCGGCGATGTGTCTGTAGCGCCAGGAAAGCCCCGACGTCCGGTGCGATCAAGCGTGACAGAACTTTGCGTTTCTCGCGAACACGTTCTTGAAGTTCGTCGGGTGTAGTGTGGTTTAGCCAGTCGTAATTATAGTCAAAACTGGCGCCGGAATTCTTGATCATGGAGAGAAAAAGGTGGATCAGTAGTTCATAGTCTGGTCGCTCTTCGTAAGGTAACGCGCGAACGTGATCGAGCGCCGCTTGCATCTCGCCGGGGATAATCTGTAAAAGACAAGATTTTATAAAAAACTAAAACGAAGACATGAGCGATTTTAATATTTTAAACTCAATTTTTAGTTTAATATTTTTTTAATAAATAAGTAAACAAAAATAGAAATTAAACTAAAACATGGCAAAACTTTTTTTAATGCAGGCAGCTACCACCCACCGCGGTAAACACTGAACTTTCTTTAATTCTCAGCACTCCATCAAAGCGGCTCTGCTGAGCATTCGGTTCTTTGCTAGCTGGGGTTTTGCGCCAGGGAAGATCCCCCAGGAGAAAGTAGATTAACATGTACATGCTCGATTCGGCGTCATCGCGATAACTATTTTTCGGCAAAAAAAAATCCTCAAAACGTTGCCGTGAAGCAGAGATCAACCTACCAACCTGCGTTCTAGACCTTTATGGCTTGAAATAGTGTCATATAAAGCGTGACCTTTCAGCTGCGTTCCCACCACGCTGGGAATGCAGTCGGCTCCGTTGACGTCCACTTTTCCACGGTGTTTGATGAGTGTCGCATAATCAATCAGAAAAATCTAGAAATATTATATACTACCTTTGTAAATCAAAAATGTAATGGATATGAAATGGGTACCTGACGACTCGCGGATCCGCTGCCGATGCAGAAATTTTGCGGGTTGATTTCACGGTGTACGTAGCCAGTGCGATGGATCCAATCGAGGATTTCAAATATCTGAAAAAATGTCAAGCCCAGTTATTAGATAATTCGTGTTAATTTGAAATTTTTTGATAATTTTGTATCTTTGATTGTGCTATCGCAATCAGAACGTACTTGTACGGCGAGCATGCACACGGTCTTAAGAGTAAATCGTCCATGACAGTAGTGGAACAAATCCAGCAAACTGGGTCCCAGTAATTCCATCACCAAGAAATTCCTCTGCGCTCCTTTGCCAAACCAGCTACAAAATCGAACGGTCCTTCAGTCAAATCATTCACTAGACCTTCGCGCTAATCATTAAGCAGCTGCCTAGCTAGAGTCTCGGTATTCCCGGTCCATCCTTCAGATTTAGCATGCCCTGGGCTTCCCGAGCCAGTGCATCATTTCCATGGGAGAAACTGCACATCTTCACCGCCGCATCCTATTGAATTATACAGCGGTTGAGAGAACCCCGATAAATTAGCGGGTTCTCGCATACCTTCTCGTAATCGAGGCTGTAGGCCAGGTAGATCGCGCTGCAGGATCCCACAGCGATCTTGCGCACACACCGCCATGTATCGGCTATCAGCAGTTCGCCGCGGGAGACCTGGTAGAGGCCTTCCCAGTCCTCTGAACGATTAATCTGCTGCGCGGGGAGAAATACGCCCAGTTCGTTTTGTTTGGCTTGTTGATGAGAGCGGCGCTCGATTTCTTTGCGTAGCACGGAGGTATTTGAGGGATCCGTCATGGTTTTAGCACTTATATGGGCAACACTTTAATTATTCAGCATAGTACTTTGTTAAGCACAGTAATCAGCATGATATTTGGTTTGGCTTAAAGTAAAACGTGTACTTTTTTACATAATGCGGTTGCTAGCTTGCATGATTTCTGTGCAGTCATGCTTTGGACAGCAAGTGTGCGTTTAAGTGCTACAAAAGAGTGTTTCTTCGATCGTATCCCGGCACTGATGACGAATGATCTTGTGGTACTTCTGTATTACTTTTAATATTTCTTCAGATAGAAGTTTATTAACGTCTTATACAAACCGCATACTCTGTTCGCAGGAACAATAAATAGGTACCACCGTACCAGTCCCACATTTTTAACGCTGTACCAAATACGGTAGTATTGTCAGATACCGGTTTGAACACTTACGTTTTCTTAATGAAATGTGCAGATCACTCAAAATAAAGAAACGTTAAACAAAAATTCACCCGACACAAAAAGAAAACTGAATATAGTCCAGCCGGCACAACACATGCAACGGAATGGCGATGGTTTGCGTAAATTGAAGCAGCACGAGCAATAGAAACTGGCAGTTTATAATGCCGCGCTAAGAGAAAACTGCGCAATCGAAATCATCCGTTGCAATCGCCGACAGTCTGGCATAAATCCCCTCCAGCGTACTCTCCACGGGCAAACATCATCCACATTTCGAAGTGCCTACTTGCTGTTTCCAACAATAGCTTCATTTCGCCCAGTCATCCATGCATCGTCAGCAACAATAACAGCTACTATGCTCTTCCCGCTGCCGCCGAGGCGCTATCCTCTCCCGTTCCCCCCGTCCACCGAAATAGTCATCATCGTGCGTCGACGCTTCCGGTTTCTTAATCGCCGCGGCCGCCAGCTTCCTTTTATTTTCCTGTTCTATACACATAAACACGGCTTTAGACATCGATCCACGTTGTAACACATCCGTGAAGTCACTGCTAGTTCTGGTTTAATATAAAGTTCTCTTAAATTAAATGCGCAGCGAACATGTAGTTTACGACATTATTTCTTTCCTTCACATATTATCGCCTAAAGCGCAATCAAGTAAACTTTGCGTCGAAAGCGAATAACATTCTAGCGAGAAAAGCAAAAACGTATTTTAGCAGAGCTACAGATATTTTACCAGAGCTGCAGAGCTGCTGTTTTCTTATTTTAGCGGAGTAATTTATTTAATCGACCCAAAGCGGAGCGAAGGTCCTTTATGTTCGAGAAAACAGGAATTTTGTCGGTTACGTCGGTCATGTCGGTCACGCATTAATAATTTCAGATAACGTATGGTGGAGCACATCCAGAAATATTAAATAAAAAAAGAAAAGACATTATATAAATATGAAAAATGCATTTTCAAAACAGTTTTAATTTGCAAACAAATTCAGCAAACAGTTGGTTTCCTGTTTCGCTTCGGTCTTTTAATGCAAGCCAACAGCGGTGCACTTTCCTAGTTTCTATATTATGCAGTTAGGTAATACACTTGATCTTGGTTTAATTAAGTAAAATTTAAGTTTGTTTAATCCCAGTTTTAATGTACGTATTTACCAGAAAACGCCAACAAGGGATCCACTGTGGGATCCATGCCCACCCTTGCCGGCAACGATCCCCTGCTTCCGCACCACCGGCCGTTCCTCGCCCTCCTCCGTGACCGCCGGCGTGGGCGGCCGCCTGGGTTTAACCGCCACACTCTTCCGCTTCTCCGCTGTTTCCCCTTCCGTACCTTCCGCTTCGCCCTCCTCCCCGGATCCCGGCCGCCCGAACCCACTGTCCGACTTCTTATTCTTACTGAAATCGAAGTTCTTCCCCATCCAGTCCAGCTGGCCGTCGTCCACCCAGCCGTTGGCCTGCATGACGGCGGCGAAGAATCCGCGCAGCCGCTCATACTTGGGCTCCGCGTAGAACTGGATACTGCGGACGTACTTGATATAGTCCTGCAGTTGGGGCGGACAGTTCGCGCACAGCTCGTCCAGTGGGATGGTCTTCTTGCGCAGACCGACGGCTTTAACTTTCTTCTGACGGTCTTTGATGCCCATGCCCTGCCAGGGCAACCGTCCGCGGAGGAAGTAGATGATCAGGTAGCCGATGGACTCAAGGTCGTCGCGGTAGGACTGGGAGCGGCCTTCGTGGGAGCGCACGCTCATGTACCTATAGGTCACACCGAAATAATTATATACCGAGCTTTTACTTACATTTATATTTATTTGTTTATTTATGTTCTTACTTGATTATTTTAGCTAATAAAAATATGGAATGTTTTTAGAAATTAAAAAATTATTAAATTGAATAAAATAAAGTAATCAAACATTTTAAGCCACTCGATTGTTTACTAGAGTAGTTTGTTCTAAATTTATTTAACTAATAAGATCATTATGATTAGCAATATTATTCTGGTTTGCAGTTGTGCTTGCAGGATCGCCCAAAAATATGGATGCCGTAATTTAATTTAACTTTGGTTGATTGATAAAGTAAATGTGACTTGCCCATTTATTAAATATTATTTTAATAATTGTTGTAATAATAATTAAATTTTAAATCATCTATTTGTTTATCAAATGAACAAATAGAAAATTTAAAATTTATTTAGTATTTTAAAACAAGATAATAAGATTTAATTTATTTAGTTTTTAATAATAAGATTCCGTAAATTTAATGGAATCTCATTATTTATGATTAATGATTTATGATTTAATGGAATCTCATAATTGTAGGTGATTTTTTGAAATGTGATTTATATAGCCAAAGTTGACTAATTTTGTCGAGCGTACCTTACCGCATTGTGCCGATGGGATGCGTCTTGAGATTCTCATCATAGCAATACTTTCCGGTATCCTTGTCCTTGAACTGCTGCGCCAGTCCAAAATCAATCAAATACACCGTATTATCGAGATGCTCCTCCGCCAAACCGGTCAGAAAATTCTCCGGTTTAATATCACTGTACACGTACCCTTTGGAATGCACGTACTCAATCCTCTCAAGGACCTGTATGGCCACGAGGCACACAGTCTTTAGCGACCACTTGCGGTCCATGGCCCGGAAGTAGTCCTCCAGCGACGGACCCAACAAATCCATGACCAAAGCGTTATGCTCCATCGGTCCGACGCCGAAATAGTAGCACCGCGGGAACCCGGTGTGCTGGCCCAGGATTTGGTAGATCTTGTACTCCTCCGCCAGGGAGTCGTTGGCGTCGGCCACCCGCTCCAGTTTGATGGCGAACTTTTTGCTGGAGGTGACGTGGCGGCCGCGGCGTGCCTCCCCGAAACCGCCTTTCCCCAGGACGTCCTCCAGTACGAAGAAATTGCCCACGGACTGCCCGTATAACGTGTCGCCTTTCCGGGTGCTGATCTCCTGCCGGACGCTGTCGTCCTCTTCGGTCTCGGGTTTCTGGCGTTTACCTTTCTTTTTTCTTCCGCTTTTTGTGGTGGTGTTCCCCGTCCTGATCGTCCGTCGGAGATTTGTGCTTCCGGTGCTTCTTTTTCTTATCGCCGGAAGCTTCAACGGACTCCACCGGAGCAACGACAACTTCCGCCTTCACTTCCGGTGCCTTAACTACTTCGATCGGAGGCGGAACGGCTTCCGGTTCGGGGACAAGCTTACGAGCATCCGGTGGCCGAGGTCGCTGGCGAAGACCTCCCGGCGTCTGGGTGCTGTCGTTCTGGTTATCGTGCACCGGCGTCGGAGGTCGCCGAGGCATGGGACCTCGCGGCGGCTGTGGTCGCGGTCTTCGGATCGGGGGCGGTGTTTCTGTCCGAGCTTCCGGGGTCACAATAAGTGAGGGTACTCCCAACTCCTGTGCTACGACCTCGGCGATCTGCACTGCCTCCGTCTTGGTCGGTCGGCGGCGCACCATTTTCGGGGTCGGCGGTTTCTCATTCAGGATTTTTCTAACTGAATTGTCATCTGCTCCATGGATAGATCTTTGACCAAGGTGCCTTCGTCCTTTTCGGGTGGTACCAGTTGCGGCGTCACTGGAATAATTTCAGCTGGTGTTTCCTGGTCCGGCGTATCTCGCTCTTTTCGTCTGGTTTTGGATTTCCGGCGCTTCTTCTCGATCAGCGCTTCTTCAGGCTCAACCACTAATTCGGGCTTTTCGGGCAACTGTTGCTGTTGTGCTTCGGTCTCGTTCGCGCGTTGGACGATGCTGTTACGAATTAGCTCGCTCAGCGGCAGATCGGTCTTTGGTTTGACCGTGGGTATCGACAGTTTTTTCGGTTCGCTCGGTTTCTTTGCATCCGGCAGTGTCTCCGGTTTTTCTTTAATGACCTCATCCACAAAAACCGGTTCGACGATACTCTGCCGAATCAGCTCGCTTAACGGCGTGGTATCTTTGACCTTTTTCTCCGCAACCGGTGGAGCATTTTCCACAGGCTCTTGGCAATCAGTTCGCTCAGTGGCGTACTATCTTTCGTTTTTCTCGGGAATCAGTTGACCAGTGTCTAACGCAGGCTTTTCGAGGAGCTCATTTAATGGAGTTTCTGGGTTCTTCTGTACGCTTTTTCTTTGCGGTTGCTCAATGAGTTTACCTTGGTCGGTCGTCGATTTGCGTTTCGGTTTACGCTTTTCTGTCTTAACCGTTTCTAGTGGAAGATTGCTTTCGGTTTCTTTATTTACTTCGGTCTTTTCTAAAACTTCTACCGGTATCTTCTCGTCTGTAGCTTGCCTGCTTCGTGGACGGGCGTGTTCAGTAGTTCTCCGACGATGTTTCGGCTGTGTATCAGCGAGTGCAATAACCGGCGTCGATGAAACCGGCTTGTTCCCCCCACGAAAAAATTCCGGGGTCCTGGTTTCCTGGATTTGAGGGACCAGTGACATCTTCTTGGCGACGGTGTCCTCCATCGCTTCCACGAGCTCTTTGGCCATCACCGTGTTCTCCACCAAAGATGTTCGGTCTTCTGTGACATTCTGCGGCTGCGGCGCTACTGTTTCGGTTGGCACAATATCAGTGCGGTTCTCAACCGGTTGCGGCAGGGAGACATTTTCAGCTTTCACCGTTTCGGCTTGCTGACGTTCGACATCCGTTGATTTCTTCCTGGTTTTGGTCGACCGACGCTTTTCAGGTTTAGACGAGACTTCGAGCGCAAGCTCTGCACTTTTCGGTGGAGGCTTTTGCCGGAAACACTGGAAACGATCGGTTCGGATTGCGGTTGATCAGATTCCAAAGTATTCAGTGCTTCCGTTGGAACAAATCGTTTCTCAATCGGCGTAGTTTGTTCAACCCCGATTTCCATAACGGCAGGCACAGGGGCAACTTCGGTTGTCGTCGCAGGAATTTCAGAGTTTTTCTCGGTAACGCTCGTTTTCTCGGTCCGCGATTCTTTTCGCTTCTTCTTCACTTTCCCACTTTCCGATCGCTTCTTCTTGTCAGGAACTAACGGTCCCGGTGCACTTGATGCAGGCGACATGACGTTTTGCGGTGACGAAGGCGGGGCCACCGGCGAATCGAAGTTCAACGCAGCGAGCTCTCTGGTTTGCGTTTCGCTAGCTTCGCTCGGTGAAACTGGCGTTGTGACGCTGCTTCTATCGACATTCGGGTTGTTGCTGTTTGCTTTGACTGGTAATTTCTCGCTGTCCGTTTTGTCTGCACTGGATACCACGCTCCTGACCAGATTTTCCGCTAGAACTGTAGTTGGTTCGCGAGAGCGTTGGGCGGAAGGAGTGCGTTCGCTGCGCCGCGGTGTGCTGGCGGAATTGATGGATTTGATGCGGACGCGCAGTTCCGCGATGACAGCCTCCTTGGCTTTCGTCGCTTGCGAGTCAACATCGGAGATAAGACTGTCCAGGAGCGATTCGGCTTGCATGGCAGTCAGCTCGCGCGGCCGCGTGTCAAAGGTCACGGACTTTTTTCTCTCCTCAATTCGATTGTCTTTCATTTTATCGTCAGGATTTGCGTCCGCAGTATTCGAGTTGGTCCGCGCGGGTTTTACGTTCTGAACAATATCGGTAATGAGTTCGTCGGCTTGAACTATAGTCGGCTCCCGTGGGCGTGTATCCCGCGACTTAGAAACTGATGGCTCCGAAGTTCTCCGCAACGGGCTCCTTTGCGGGTGAATCTTCCGTGAAACGCTCTGGTCTGCACTTGGGGAAATCTCAGCCACGTTGGCAATAAAATCAGCGGCCTCGACTATCGTCGGCTCCCGCGGGCGGTTGTCGTCCGCTACGCTCGCATTTGGTTCTTCGCCAACTGGATTGATCTGCTCCGGCGCTGTTCCGCGCAAAGCTTCCTGTATGGGCACGTCCGGAATGGAGACATCTGTAGCGAGGTCATCGACGAGATCCTCCGCTTGGATGACAGTGGGTTCGCGGGAGCGCTTGGCGGCGGGCAGCGATTCCGTCGGCTGCAGTTTCCCCAACAGCTGCGACACCAGCTGGGACGCCGCCAATTCCGTCAGTTCACGGTGGCGCCCGGGGGCCGTCTCGGACCCGACAGGCTGGATACTTAATCTTCCGTTGGAAATAACTACTAAAAGCGAAAACGAATAATCATGACAGAAATAAAGAAACAGTGAAAGGAATAGGCGAGGCTTCGTGCAGTATACACTTACGTACTCAAAGGCACAACTAACCAGGAGGCGCCACCTTCGACTCGCGGACCGTGGGCGTATTCTCGGCTGCCATCTGGACGCGGGACTCGGTGCGGCGTTTGGATGTTTTGCTGGAGCTCCGTTTGGACGCATTCTTGGGCGGTTCAAGGGACTGATTAACGGGATCATTACCATTCAGGGGATTATCAGCGATAACGTGGGATTCTGGTTTGGTACGGGATTTCTTGCCTTTTCTCGGAGGCTCAACAGAATCAGGTACCGCTGGTTTCACGGGTGATTTACTGCGGGCTTCGTCATTCGGATCATTCTGCATTTTACCACGAAATTCAATTCGCACATGTTTTGGACCGGAGTGAAGATTAGCCGGTTGCTATGGTGATTATCACCTTGTATTGGACATAGAAGTACAGTGCTTTCTGCTGGCAACTTATAAAACTAATACATCTTCTGCCATACACCTTTTACACAACACGCTTTTACACAACGGGCCCCTGGTCTGGAGCCCTATCAAACAGAAGAAGCAAAAACCCAAATAAAACTTAACTAAAACTGATAAAGCTAAACGAAAGAAGTTGAATCAAATACAACTAAATAAAAAACAAAGCAGATTAAAACAAATAAAGGAAAAAATACCAATAAGAAAACAAAATGGAAAAATAAAACTCAAATACAATACACCAAACACAAATGAGATTACAGTTAGATAAAAAAGATACTCGTCTCGTAACATAAATTAACCGCAGTGTTTTATGCTCATAAGTTCTTGTCTTTCCTAACGTCCTGAGCGTTTGTTTCGTATACTCTTCAACGTTGCTTTGCGGAAAGGTCACACTGTAATTTGCGCTCCCAAGTGCGAACGCATGAGATATGGCGCTCAAATGCTGATGGCGGCATGTAATGTGCCGACATGCTCATCTTGCTCGGGAAGGGTCACCATCCTCGGTCCGTTTGCCGGGTGATCTTTCCTGCTCTGCCATGACCAGCAACATGCCGGTGCGATTGTTCAGATGCTAGATTATTGATATTCGTAAATAAAAAGAAACTAAACAATAAGTGTTTTGTGGAGTAATTTTGGGCATTGTGGTACGAGGGGTACGGGGACCACTCGGAAGCGTCAAGAAACAACATTCACTATGTCCCATTCTTACCACCCGCGGCAGGTCCTGCAGCGACACTTCTCGTTGCTTGTAGTACTTGTACTGTGTTGCTTATTGGGTAAGTTCTGGTGTTGATGTGTGTATTGTGTAGTACACATCCGACTGTGTAATTATAATAATATTATTATAAACCGTCGTACAAACGACACCTGCACGGTGCTCACCGCAGTACGCCAATACTGAGTACAACCACGGATGCAATGTTTGGAATTTCTACCAGGCTGGTTGTCTAACCAATTACGGATCTAACCAACGAAACAATTGAGGATCTTTCGAGCTACGAACTCTGCACTTGCATTATTCGCATATACGTGAACTGCGAAAGGGTAGCTTCTCTTCGGCAATCGACATCCGGGATTTCTCTTGTTCACTTTGGTTGAACCTTTCCCACCATTTTACGTCGTGCAAAGACGACCAGTACTAGTAGACTACAGCTGCTTTCACACTTTGACGAATAGACTGCTTGTGACTTGTGTATACTTTTTATTACAAAAAGAAAGGTACAGAACAGGTGTACTTATTTGTTAGCAGTTAGCATGCTTAACTTTATGCTTACTCCGCATTTTTTATACACGTTTTCAATAGTGTGAGACTGTCATCCGGTTTTAATCTCGTCACAATTGTAGCACTGCTACCCGTTTATTTACTGCGTTACACATCTCCATGTGATTACCTCCGTCTGGACGACAAGATGCCGAAGTCGTGTGCCTTTCTGAAACAATTGTTGGTGAAGGATGCGGAGGATTTTGTCGTTGTGGAGGTTCTTGGAGATGATGGGGCGTTTCAGTGTGGCAAAGCAGTAGCCCGTTCCACAAGCCGAGTACTCGTGGATTTTCGATGTGCGGGCAGACGGCTCGAATGGGTTCCTTTGGACCAGGTCTTCTTATCCCGAGTTGATTTCTATACTTCAAAAGCGCCACTTACCACGTTCTACGGCAATCAAGGTAATTTAAAAACCATAATGCGCCTAATTCTGGTATAAGACAAGCAGTACTAACTCAAGGGAGTGGTCATTCGTGTCGTCCAATCATACGCACATCGGCTCAAAGACTACTGTACTCGTACTATGTAGAAATGAACGTTTTTATGATGAATGACCACGTTTGATGGAGACGCTGTTTTCAAACGGTTTTCACCTGGCTGCTCCAGCCTACATGTAAGTCTGTTGAACACGGTAATTTCAATTAGGCGTAGTGTGCCTAGCAGTCAAGCGAAATACCGTAAAATTGAATAGGTTCTATACAGGCATCACATAGCACCTGAGTAAACTTGAAATAAAAGTGCCTCGCCAGCTGGAAAAATGTTTGTGAAAGAGAGAACTACTTGTTGCAGGGTGCAACGATCCGGTGGAGGTGCCGATGCAACACAGCCCAACGGAGCCTTGGAAGTGGTACCCCGCCACAGCCCTCGTCTATGACTGGTGCTATCGTCAGTTCGGCTGGGTCACCATCCATTATCTTAGCGGGGACGTCAACACCGTGGTTCCATACGACCGCATCCGACTTCATGCGCCGAGGGTGTCGTTGGCCGACGGTGCACAAGAGAAACTGGAACGCGGGCAGTTGGAGGAAATGTTGCAGTTTTATGTAAGAAATCCTCGAGACTGTGCCGTGCGTTACTTGGAGCAAAATTAATGGGACAAATAACTTTTGCAGAGTAAATCCGTGCTCCGCCTTTTGGAGGACGAGAATTCCAGCACTACTCCTATCAACAGTAGGAAGCGTCGACGCGGGCACGAATTCCTGACCAGGCCAAAACGCTGGAAGGGAGAGCTGTGCTGCAGCGGCTCCTCAGCGTCACCGGTGCAGAAAAAACCGTCGGCCCTTGACGTATATGACGCACTTCAGTGTCTGCCCGCGAAAATCCTAACAGAAACGTTCCAGTATCTGTGCACCGTTGCTCAGGGCCGGCTGCGGGCCGTGTGCGCTGCCTGGAACGACCTCCTCACATCGGCGGCCGTCAAAAGTCTGCTGCACATTCGGTTCCCATCAGAGAGCAACTCCAATCGCCCACGTTCATCTTCCCCGGACAACGTTTATATTCCTGTGGCCGGCCTGCATCATTGTTGGAGTAACCGCAGTGTCGCCATTGTGGGCTCACCTGTTGCGGATATCAGACAGGCAACCCGGCTGAAGTGCTTGCCCTGGTGTGATGGACTGTTTCTCCGTCAGATCATGCAAGGAGGAGCGGAGAAATTTCCCAGCCATCTGATTGTAAAGGATATTAGCTGCGTCCATTATCTGGATACCTTCGAAGATTACATTACCACGATTCACACAGTCTTTGACTCCCTGGCGAGGATCTGTCGTACGCTAACCGTAAAGAACCGTAAAGAACCGTAAAGATTTTCTTGTCTGCTATGGACGGATGCCTGCTGATTACTATCCGCATCCCGTTTGCCCGGATGAACAGCGACCGGCGTCTGACTGTCGCTGACTGGTGGGACATGATCGAACAAGCCTGTCCGCTGCTGGATGACCAACAGAAGAACCTCGTATCCACTGCACTTGTGGAGGGTGAACGAAATACGTTCTGGTCGTCGTTAGACTCGGTGAACACAACCTTTTTTGTAATACCTTAGATAGATTATTAGATGACAGATAAAAAGAAGGCACTGAATCTGTCTTTTACTGATGGAGCGAATTCTTATTGCCAGTAGCGCGGTTGTATCTGCTCCCAGGCACTGTTATTGTTGACAGTTAAGTGAATGAACGTAACGTTTTACAGGTCGTCAGCAGCCGGCATGCTAAGGATCCTCGGAAGTCCACTTTTTGGAAGCCGCTGGATGATGTTAACCGGCTGTCCCGCATGGTTCAGTACCTCATGTACTGCGTATTAGCCGAAGCGGAACTGATCTTTGAAGTGGCCTGTCCCGCTTCCAAGTTCTCTCCCATTTAATGCGATAGAATTGCCAACAGGGCACAAGCTGGTCGACTAACTATGGACAACGCGTTCTTGCTCATTTCCCGTTTTCTTACTTGTTCATTAATTGTTTGATGTTTGAACCGGGCGAACCTGTTGAGACGCTTTTTGATTTTGGCTGACTTGAGGGCTAAAAGAGCAATGGAAATGCAGTAACGGTTGATTTTATTATTTATTTTTGTATGTCTTTTGATAATTGTTTCATAACAAATCAATAATTTTTGTACGTTTCTTACTGCTGAACGGAATGTCGCGCGCTGTCAGCGCGTACGAACGGTTTTCACGTCTGTCTACACCGATTACAAAATAATAAGTTACAGATTGTCACAAAAAAATGAAAAAAAGCTTTGTAAGAGCGCGAAAATGAAAGTTTGCGCGTTTTCATGCATGAAACTTTTCGATGGCTTCGCTTTGCGCATTTCGACAATTTGGCTGGCATCTGCAAGAAATTAGCGACGTCACTCAAAAAGCTCAAAACAAAAGATGTTACTTGTCCAGCGGAAGTAAATGTAATTATGGATTAAATAAAACTTATAAAAGACATCCGAAAGGACAAAGAAATACCCCTTGTAACCTTGTTTTCGCGGTAAAATAAATTGCACGGCGACCGCCCATGGCGCGCATCTACTTAGAACACTTGCAAGTTGTAAGTTGTATGTAACAACACTCGAAACTGTCTCGAACAGCATTTCCATTATTTTTCGATGATATTTTTCATGTTATTTAAAATTTTGACATTGTCAACGTTGGTCGTTGTCTCGTTGATAATTTAATATAAATAATAAAAGTTTGTTACAGTTTTGTGTTTAAAATTATGTTAACGTTCCTTTTCATGCCAGCGCCGATAGCAGCGTGAATTTTGCGGCCAACGATGTGAGACCTCGCTGCTTAATTATTTTTATGTGGAGTTTGAGTCTGTTTGACGGTTTGTACCATCGCTGCTTCTTTTAAGTTTTAAGTTAAAACTTTTAACTCCCAGATCCTGTCATCTTCATTTTGTATCCTCCACGTTCCCTCCGGAAAATGTCCACCTCCCACTACCCCACCCCCACCCCCGACCCCACCTCCGCCTGGAGCAGCGCCGAGCAGTACGAGATGTACGTGGCGCTGCTGGGGCTGGCCGAGTCCCTGCGCTCCCAGGGGGAGCCCGCGGGGGCCTACCACTGCCTGGTAGCCATCCTGGCGCTCAACGTGCCCCACGTGGTGTCGGCGCGCATCCACTGCGAGATCGGGAAGCTGCTGCTGCGCCACAGCGACAGCCAGGACGTCGCCAAGTACTACCTGGACAGCGCGGTGAGTCTGGGTTAATCTGCTGACCCCCGCCCTCCGTGGGCGGCTTAGTCAAGGGTTGGGGCGACCGTTGACATCGTTTTCGTGTTGTTGTTTGGTCGCCCCCGTGGGGGAAGGCTTCAGGGAGGCGGGAGTTTTGAGTCCCCTGAGATCTTACCGTTATCGCCCTGGCGCACGCCCTCGGGGGTGTTTTAGGCAAATCCCAGAAAAAATTGTTTTAAACGTTTAATCTGCTTTAATTTTATTGGTTTTTAACTCTTATATTAAGTATTGAGTATTTAATCCGATCTTTTTCTTACAACAGTTTTATCGACCATTTGAAATTTTGAATGCTTTTTGTATTTATTTCTTTCACTATTGTTTGCATCTTTTTCGCATTTTTGATCAATTTTAATTAGTGTTTAATTAGGATTTTTTAATCGTTTTTATTGCAGTAATCAAGGAACTTTAACATGTTTTTATTAACGGGATTGTTTTGGCTTGTTGCAGGTGAATATGGGACTCCACGTAAGAGGACGCAGTTTTTTAAAGGGAAAATTACACAAATGAATTTAATATGAATTTGTGCAGGCGCAGAACGGCAGCGCCCTGGAGGAGGCGCGTCTGGACGCGTCCTCCGCCCTGGCTGATTACTACGTGGCGCATGATGATGTGGCGCAGGCCCGCGACATCCTCCACACAGCCATCGAGCAGTCGCAGCATTCGCCGTATTGGCAGTGCCATTTTATTTTCCAGCTGGCGGTCAGTGAAGAAACAAACACGAAATTTCTGGCAATTTTCCTTTGCAACGTGTGTAATTTGCTTTTGCTATTTTTAGAGTTTTGATTCTGCTTATCTTCTCATTTGCGAAATATTTGTCAGGGGAGTAATTTTCTTTGAAATATTTATTTTTTTTATTTTTGTACATTACGCGCTGGTTTTGTTATCCGAATTTTTCTCTTGAATATTTTGCGTTTTTATTTATTCATCGCGCATCAGTTGTTTTCACAATTACTTTTTAGTTGGATTTCAGTGACAATTTTGCGCGCTTGTTTAGATAAATTGTTAATGTTCGCGATTTTTGTTGATGTTTTTATTTATTTTCACTTTCTGTTATACGAGTACTTCTGTGTTATTTGTTTTCATTTTATTCGCGTTTTTATTGATCTTTTTATTTATTTGTATTGCTTTGTTAATTTTAATTTATTATTGATATCAGTTTTTATTCAAATTTCGTCAGTTAATTTATTTGTATTTTCTTGTGTTTTTACTTTTTGTTATTTCTCGTATTTTGCTGATGAGTGCATTTTTGCGTAGCATATACATACTTGCAGGTTTACTTAATGCCACAATTCTTGAAAAAGACGAAATTTCGCATGTGCATATCTGTCTGGTGCCACAGTGATTTAAAGCAGGATTTTGGCTTGTTTTGTAGAACGTCTTCGTGCAAGGCCAGGACCACACAGGTTGGACGAGGGCAATTTAATTTACGGGCCACTCCCTGTTGAATTTTGTTCAATTTGTTTGTGTATTCTGTTTCGCAGTGGCCACTCAGATCTTGACACTGGGCGAGTCGTTCTCCGCCCGCCATCAGGCCGACTACCTGACCACGCTCTTCCAGCTGGCCCGCGCGCATGTACGCTTATAATATCAAAAACAAATTATTATCATTATTTTAAAAATATTTATATCAATTTTATTAATTTGAAATAGGAAATAATAATAACGAAAAATAATTAACTAGATTCAGATTAAATACCAAAATTTAATACCAAATATTTATAACACAAAAACAAATTCTTATTATTATTTTAAAAATATTTTTATAATAATTTTGATAATTTGAAATAGGAAATAATAATGAAAAATAAATAAATTATTAGAATACCAAATTAAATATACCAAGAATAAATTTATGATTATACCTAGAGGCTAGAATATTTTGATAATATGAAACAGGAAATAATAGTGAAAAATAAATTAAATACCTAGAATACCAAATATAATAATTATCTAAAACAAGTTATTATTCCTACTTTAAATTTTAAATAATATTTTTATTACTTTTAGTAGTAAGAAACAGGAAAAATAATTAAATAGAATAGGACGGAATATCAAATATTCATAATAATAAATAATATATAATTAATAAGAAATATAGGATCAATAATAATAAACTGTTATAATAAAATAATTTGTAGGTGTTCATCCGCGGCAAACAGTACCAGTCCGCGGTGACGTCGCTGGCGGATATTGGCAGCCGGTTGGACGCCGCCACCGCCCAGGTGTCGGTGGGGCTGCGCGATGAACTGCGCTTCTATCTGATCGCCCTGGAGGCGCTGTGTCGCCTCAACATGGGCCAGGCCAAATCCGTGCGGCCCTACGTGGCGCCGCTGCAGGCCGCCCTCGACCAGCTGACGCAGAACGCCGCCCAGGCCCCGCCCGCCGACCATCCCCTGCAGATGTTCGCACTGGCGCCCCGCTCCATGTTTCCGGCGCTGCATTTTGCCAGTAAATACCGGCACATATATTGCATAATAATAGCTGGTCATATATTACCGCTTATTCTCATTTATTATTATTTTTATTTATTATATTTTCTTATTTATTCATTTAAATTATCAGTCTATTTAATCCATAGTAATTTATTCATAATAACTGATGCCGTAATCAATCTAATTAATTTAAACATTAATCTAATTTATTAAACAATTTTCAGCAGAAAAAATCCGTTAATTTTATTATTGCGCTAGAAACTATTTTCTCTCGTTTTTTCATAATTAAAATCAAACATTAATAAGCCACCACGTGATTGTAGAAAACGTTTACAGTGACTTGTAATAATTTATCGTAGAATTGAAAGAAACAATTTTCTTAGCAAGTTTTTTAACAACAAGGCAGATCTGGCAGAATATGAAAATATTTGCAATAAATCTGTTCGGTAAATGCTGATATTTATGTACAACGGCACAAGTATTTAAGTTTTTTATTAAATTTTTTAGTTAAATAATCCAATTATGTTTTCCTAAATAGGTTTTTCTGGAATACCGTTTTAGTAATGCCGCTGTTGTTTGTAGTAATAATCGATAAATAAAGTTATAAATTGAAAATAAAATTTTGATAGGAAATTGAAAATAAAATTGATAAATGTATGTAGAATTAAACGGAAATAAATAAATAACTGAAAATAAAATTATTTTTTTACGGAATGCCTAGTGGTTAATTGCCCGTCTGTGATGCTTACAGTTTCCGCGCAGTTCTTCGCGCTGGTGGGCTACCATGACAAACTGGACCGGTTGGTGCACCGCTGCAAATCCTTCTTCGACGGCCTCGTGGGAACGGAGCACGGTGCACTGCGCGATGAACTGCGCTGCGTCATGTACCAGCACGCCATCCCCACCAGTCTCAGCACCGGCCGCTTCAACCAGGCCCTGGAACAGATCAGCGACTACATCACGCTCTGGTTAGGACTGATTTTTGCGCGATTATTCGCATGTGTAATTTATTTTTATTTATATTCTTTTTATTTTTCCGTTTCTTATTTTCGATTTTATCAATTTTCATGTTTGCTTAATTTTTATGTACCGTATGTAGTAAAAATTTGATTTTCTTATGGTGATGACTGCAAAGTTGCAAACTGGCTGCGTTGTTGGCTGTTTAAAATTATTCGAGAAAACGTTTACGTTTTATAATTTTTTCCTGGAATCTGTTTGTTTGGGACTTCCTAGAAAAAATGATTTTTTTATTATTATTATTTTCTCGAATTGTTTTTTTATGTTTTTAAATTTTCACTTTTTTCGTATTATTTTGGAATCGTTTTTTTATTGATTTGGATTGCTTATTTGAAGAAAAACGGTTTTCGTATTGAAAATATGTTTTACGATTTTTTTGCTTTGGATTATATTTTGAGGAAAAACGGTATGTCATTTATTTAATATTTTTATGTTTTGGAAAATCAGTTATTTGCAAAAATCGGTTTTAATTTTTTAATAAATTTTGTTGATATTTTTGGCTTGTTTTTGCAGCTGCAAAGATTCCACGTTGATGCGTCCGCGGCGCTGCCAGCTGCACACGCTGCTGGGCTTATGTGCACTGCAGTTCGGCTACAACGAGGTGGCCGAATCGCAGTTCGGCTACGCTTATCGGTACGTGCATCGCGGATCATAATACAACTAAACCGATAACATTGTTTTTAAAAATAATAAAATTGCGATTAGGAAGAAATTGTATAAAAATAAATGCATCATAAATAAGTAAAAATATAAATAAAAAGAAATGCATCATTTGTAAATTACGGGTGGACTTTGGTGAAAAATAATTAAATTCTAAACATTAAAAACAGCCAAATTATGGTTGATGAATTAATAATTGTGGTAACTGTATTAATAGCCGGTTAAGAAAAAGTAAATGATGGATAATAAATTTATAGATGAGTAAATTCGGTAATTAATCTCCGTTGTGTGGTGTCTGGTTAGATCCGCATCGTAAATGACTAGTGGAACTACAGAAATTATTTCCGATAAATTTGTGATTTTTTTAAAAAATGAATTATATGTAGCGCAGCAATTTAATGAGCCATTTTAATTGGTTATTATGAAATTATTAAAAAATTATAAAATTAATAATTAAATTATAAAATTATAAATATAAATTATACATTAAAATAAATTAAAAAAGTTAAATAAATAAATAAAATAAATATTTATATTTAATATACATAAATTAAATTATTTTTATAACTTATAATTATTATTATAAATTTTAAACTATTTGAAATTTATTATTATGTTTAATTGAATATAAATTGATCAATTAATCGGTGTGTTGCTCTGGGTCAGGTGGTGCCAGAGTCCGGAAATGTTGGCACTGCTGACGGCCAACCAGGCGCTGCTGTATTACAAGCAGCAGCGCTGGCTGGACCTCCTCAACGCCGCGCAACGCTCCCTGCCCGACCAGGCGCCGGATCATGTGGGACTGCGCTGTTCGGCCTTCATCGTCCAGGCGCTCAAGGCCCTCGCCGAGGTAAGCCAAATGCCCAAATAATTTTTGGAGAAAGCTGCGCGCACCACGTTTTACCACCAAAGTCTCCGCACACCACCTTTCACCACCACCAGGCGGCGCACACCACTATTCGCACCACGTTTTGTCTCGGGGGACTCGGGTCACCATTTTTACGCCACCACTATATATATTTGAAACGTCGATAGTCTCGGGACACCACATTTTGCTCTTAGTTTCGAAGATATGCAGTAGTCGGTCGTATATACGCCTAATATCGGCGTACTAAAGGACAAATATGGCTGCTTTATGGGAAGTCACCGCCGGAAAAGCAGATTACCGTTAGCCATAAGGCTGTCCAAAACCAAGGAAACGGAATCGATTGTGCCCTTTACGCTTTACCGTTTGCGCACGAGCTGCTCAATGGAATTGACCGACAGGAGAGTACCTTTTCTGGAAAAACCGTGAGGGAGTGGGTAATAACATCATTCGTAGCTAAGCGTGTGCAAAAACTTAAACACCGTCCTGGCAGGGTAGCCAAGCGAATAAAACCGAAAAAATCGCTTACTATAACGGAAGCGGAGGCTGACGAGTGGTACCAAAAAAGAGGAGCCAGACCGCGAGACGAAAGAGCTGTTTTTTTTTCCGCCGGTAATAACAATTGCTTAATTTTCTTTCAAAATAGTGGTGTGCAGAGACTCTGGTGGTGTGCACTCTGCCCTTGGTGGTGTCCGGAGATTTCGGTGGCTTTTTCTAAAAAATTCAAAAATGATAAAAAGTGGTGTGCGGAGCCTGGCGGTGGTGTTTCGTGGTGTGCGGAGATTTTAGTGGTGAAACGTGGTGTGCGGAGCCTTCCCCATAATTTTTTTTTATTTCTGAAATATTTATCAATTATTATACAAGCAGTTAATTCATTATGATTCAGTCATAATTAATTTTTTAATGACTATCTGTATTCGGAATATTTGAGAATTTATTTTCACATAATAATACCAGTGTTTAATTGGGACAGTTATATTTCACTTGCGGAATAACTGGCAATTTAATCGTTAAGAAATGAAAATAATAAACTGTGTTGTGCTAGACCTTTTATGAAAAAACCATTAGAGTAAACAAATCGGTTTTAAAATAAATTCATCACGAATGATATTCAAGGTTTTTTTAAACAATGATCACTTTAAACAATCATTATTTATATTGGCACTTACCGGTATTTAATTATCCATTTATTATTTTTAACTAGAGCAGACGCTTTCTAAATGAGTAGAAAATTAACAATGACGCCGTAAATGCTGGTAATTTAAACGTTTGAAAATCCCGAATAAAGGTGGTGTAAATTGTGCATAAATGTTAAAGTGGACGGCCGTCTTGCAGAGCCGTTTCGCGGACGGACAGGTGCTGTTGCAGCGCGCTCTGCAGCTGAGCAACGCGGAGGATCTCAACCAGATGATGGCCAACAGTCTCATGCTGCTGGCCCGCAACTGCGCCGCCCTGGCGCAGTGGGATAACGCCTTCAAAGCGGCTAAGGCCGCCGCCGATCTGGCCGACAAAATCCCCGCGCCGCAGCTCAGCATCAACGCCCTCAAACTCATTTCCGGTCAGTTGACGCGTGTATCTCGCACTGCATGTTTCTAGTGGAAAAAACCCCCGAATAAAATAGCCACAGAACGTGTAGAAAAATGTTAATATAAGATTCTTTCGCTCGGGGAAAACTCTAAAAATATAAACGACTGCAAATTAGAATTATTTAGCATTAAGAAGGCAACTTCCACACGTGTGGGAAAAAATTTCTGATTTGTGGATTTTGTGAAATTATTTTCTGCTGGAAAAAAATAGTGACACAATTTTGAGGAAAAATGTAAAAAAAGATTTTTTCGCACTGCGGTTGTTTACTGCTGCAAATGAGTAGAAACAGATGTAGCTTTCCAAATTGGACAAAATTTATACCCCTTTACAATAACTGTTTTTTTGAGCTGTTTCGCTTTTGTGAAATTATTTACTGGCGTTGAAAGCAGCAGCATTTATAGAAAATATAGAATAGAAATCTGTTGTTTTTAATATTTTTTTTGTTTATTATGTTCTTTGTTTTTATTTTGCTGTTTTTTAAATTTTATTTTAGTTTTAAATTTAATTTAATTAAATTTAATTTAATTAAATTTAATTTAATTAAATTAAATTTAATTTAATTTAATTTTAAATTTAAATTTAATTTTTTTGTTTTTTAAATTTTATTTTAATTTTAAATTTTTTTTTTAAATTTTATTTTAGTTTCTATGCGCCCGGAAAAATTCCGGGCGCATAGCACTTTCGTTCGTTTTATGATTTTATGCCGGTAGAGCATTGCTCGAACAATCCAGGCATATTGATTTGTGTATACTTTTGGATGTTGATAAATTGCAGACGTCGCCGGCCATGTGGGCGACCACGCCAGCCGTTCCACGGCCGTGCAGCAGGCTGCGCGTTTCGGCGAGCGGGAAGCGCAGGAGTTGGCGCTGGTGCAGCGCAATCCCAAACTCAACACGCTGCAGGTAAATAACGGCCTAATTTCCGCATGTCGAATAGTTAGCTGATAAAATTAATTAATTTTAAAATTTAATGTATATTAACACCGGTAAAATCTAAATGAAATTATACATAAATCAACGAAATAAATACTTATCAATAAATAAATCTGGAAAATATACTATTATAAAATAAATTAATAAAATAATATTATCATAAATAAATAAATTAAATTAATAAAATAAATACATGATGTTATCGTAATTATCAATCTGCTATCCATCCATTATTGTCAGTTTAGCAGCATTAAAATAATTTTTATTTAATTAATTTATTAATTTCACTATTTATATTTATTTTCAATTTTTTTACAGTGGACCGGTGGATGATCGCTGGATCACAGCACGCTGACATTTTTCTGCCTGCTTGGATCTCCAGCTAGTTTGTTTGTTTGTAAACTGTAAATATCGTTATTATAAAATCTTTATACTGTTATAAGTTATTGCATGCTGAATGCGACTTTTACGTTTAGATTATTGTGGCACGTTTGTGTGGTGCAGTTATTTGTTGAAGAAAGGTTTTCCCTGGGATGAATGCATGTTTCCCCTTTGCGTTGCATCGCCGGCAGTTGTAAGTTTGTAATCTTGTTTCTTTTATGCTTTTTTTGCCTGTTATTTTTGTGCTCAGCATGCAGTTGCATGGATGTCAACGAGATTTCGTCTTTTGATTTTTAAATGTAAAATGAATTTTAAAAATTTTAAAATTCATTTTAAAATTTCAAAAAAATCGTGGAAGTCTGTATCGGTGTAAAAACGATCTTCATGGCCAGGTGCATTTACGTGCAAAATTTGAAGGAGATCGGTCCATAATGAGACTTTTGGTACACCTGAATGCATTTAAACTTTTGGAAGTTTCTTACTGCCATAACTCCCGAACCGGATGTTGCGCGCACAAACGGTTTTCACGCCGGTGTATACAAATCATCTGACTACAGAATGGCATAATAGCGAAACAAAAACGTGTATGGGTGCGCGAAATTGAAAGCTTTCGTACATGTACACGAATTTGGTACCATGTACCGGGTCACTTCCCTTAATAGATTAGTTCAGAAAGCATTAGAAAACATATGAAAACGTGCAAAAAATAAGACAACATGAAAAAAGCATTAGAAAACCTTACAACCTTTGAAATCTAAGAAGCTCAAGAAATCTAAGGAAGTATAGATTCCTTAGATTTTTGCAGAACTAAAAAAAAATTTTGCACAAATCTAAAACACTTTGAAAACCTAGCGGGCCCAGTTGTTTGTATGTTTATTCGGAATTGTTTTCCGGCGACTGATCGCATGAATCGAGAAGCCCAAGACGAGTTGCCCCGCAGCCAGACGTACTGCGGCAAAATGTCGCAAAGTGAAAAAGTCTTCAAGCTTTTACCGTCCAACCCGAAATGGGGCGAGCTGTCACGCTCTCAGCGTGCGGCAGTTGTCCGGGTAGGCGTTGTTCGCATCCCGGACATTCTCACAATTTGGATTCGGACACCGCGCGTTGTTCCACATGAGACAGACTGATAATGCTTTCTTAATCTTTACTAGAAATAACAGCAAGCGTAAAAAAAAGACAGAAATACAGTGTAGCTGGGAAGAAGGCAAGTACATCGCTTCATCCAGACGAAGAAAAGAGCAACTAACACAACCGGACCGCAATATATTACGCTGGGAAAAGTATTTATTGTAGCAGAATTACTAAAATGGCTAATAAAATCACAAGCCATAGCGGTATGCAAGCTGGGGCAAGTATGCACTCATAGCAGAATGCTGCATATGCACTAATCAAAGCCATTTCGAAAGCATGGCCATTTCGACGCCCGCAAACTCCATAGGAAATGCAGCGCAATGCGAGTCAACTTGTCCAGTCGCACGTTTTGAAGACCGTCCACGCACCACTTCTTATCGCGGTAATGCGATGCTGAACGCGGATCCGCGGTCTGCGTGGCACACAACAACTGCAAAAGAAACTTTATCATTATGTTTCTAGCGAATCTTCGGCACTGTTAATCGTTATCCTGCGACAGAAATGCGAAACATTACGAGGAAAGAAGAATTTAGAACAACAGAAGACGGTCACCGACTGTGTCAGACCTCGCGGATGAATTTGTCTTGGCTTGCTCCGCTCTTTGTCAACCAGTCCGCCAAAATCCGGAGGCAGTCAGCGTTCAGTACAGGGAAGTTACCGTCCAACACATTCCACACGGCATCCTCCAGGCCGCCCGTGTTCCCAAAGCGAACCGCGTCAACACCGACGTCCCAAGAATCACAGGCATCATAAAAATAATCCCACTCATACGTTGAGCCATAGCACAGGCGCAGTGTGCAGCCAGCCAACCGGATGGCATCACAGGGAACACGGCGACAGAATCCAGGGAAGTCCAACAGCAAAAATTTGCCCAATACGTACTGCAGCGCGCTCTGAATGGGCTTCCTGGTTTGGTTGTGCAGCGCACAATTGTGCCAGTTCTCCAGGTCGAAATCTAGAGTTTGACGTATGCCTACCAAACAGAGAACCGGCAGCCGGAGTCCTTTCGGTCGCGCCACATACTCCACGAGGTCCAGCACGCGCAGCATCATGGTCCAACACGACGGTTCTGCGCTAGGGCGAACCGCTATAACAACTGTCCGCGTCGAGGTGCTCAGACAGTTAGAGAGGGTCGCTGCCAGCCGGTAATCGGACTGATCATCAACGGATTCCGAATCGACCATAAGGATAAGGATGTTCTTCGTCAGCAAAGGTGAATCCAGAAAAGCGTTCCATGCTGCGCAGACACCGCGCAGTTTGATCTGCTCCAGCGTTTCCATGTGGGAGAATACCTCCAACCACAACTCCACCGGGAGCCAACTGCAGTCTTCCACGGGCCACTCTTTGTAGCTCGACTTTGCGAGCTCGTGGATGATACGGGGAAGATCTTTGACCAGTCCACTGAGACGGCAATGCTAATAAAATCAGTTCTAAAGAAGTGGAACAAGAAAACGCAGTTTTGGTACTTCGGAGTTTCAGCCTATCAGACATTTTCACAGTATGAGCTCGCTGAGAATACCTTGTCCGGTATGTTATTCCATACCGTGAAAGTGTCCCGAATGCAAAAAACGCCAAAGTATTACAGTATGACGCTGTTTTTGGTAACCGCCAAAACGAAAAATCAGACTACTCCAAGTATTCATAGGAATGCAATATGTCTAAATGTGCACAACTACTCAATTAGGCACCCGAATATTTCAGTGTGCATCCAGAAAAACGATTTGTGCACGGTGCACCCGTGCCGCATGACTGCCTGCCACATGCGTATGGGAAGAATCACTACGTAGGTTGCGATTAAATCAGTAAGAATACTGGCGGAAAGGGAACACTGTCATAAAACGTTCAGTACCGGAATCGTGATTACTCTTACCATCTCTGCGGAGCGGATGCACGACCCCTCGCCAATGTACCACAGACATCCATGATCCACGCCGATAAACGACAGCATCCGAGTGTGGTTGCTCAACTCTTTCAGCAGTTGATCAGGCGGTATCGGGCGCCCGTTCACCGGCAACGGCACACCAAGCTTCACAAACATCCCCGGTGCAACGCGCTCCGGTTCATGTGTCCAGTAGGAGCGACCAGAGGAGCCATCTCGGGGTTCGAGATGTGCCGGAAGAGATTCATTATGACTGGCGTACCACGAAACTGGCACGCTATAGCGAACACGGTAGCCGGGCACGACAGCCGTTGTACTGAGCGTGTTCCCCCACTGGACGACGACGGCAAATCCTTCCGTGCTACAGGACATGTGAACCACTTCACCCGGGAACCAGATCCAGGGATCGGACGGGGTTTCACGCATCAGCACCTCCACAGGAACGGTTGCAGTAGGCAGAGAAAATTTAACGCTGAAATACGTCGTACGCAGAGGATACGTTAAACTTAAACACGAACACGGCTGGTAGATGCGGTCGTAAGCGACCAACTTGGTCTGCCTTTTGGGATTGAGGAAGTCGATATAGAGCCCGCTGGAATCTAGGTCCGCCACACGGCCGTGCCGAAACAGCCCGTCGTAACGCAGGATATCGACGCTGTTGGCTTGGCGAATGGGTTCAGACATGGTCGGCGGTTGATGAGGAGTTTCCGTCAAGCTGATAATACCGAGGAATAATCTAGAAAACTTTCCACGGCTTTATTCCAAACAAACGGTTGAAACACAATGCAGAACGTCGGGAACCGCGATATGCATCCAGTAATTACAGTTCAAGACTGATTCGGCAAATGGGCAGCAAAGGAAATTAAAAGGCGCTAAACATCAACATGAAAAAATTACTTACACCAGTGAGTTAAACCTGGCGACTAGCTGCTAATTAAAAGCGCCGTACGTCAGAACTGGGTGGCCATATTGCATCGGTGGCCATATTGCATCGGTCTTGTTAGGACCACGGCCGCTGCCACTGGCGCCACTTGAAAATATCGACGCGCCCACGACCCGTTGTGGTCCGTTGTGTGTGCTGCGCTACAGTCAATGTCTAACCGTTCAACGTGATCAGCGGGTCGATTTCTTCCCTTGATTTTCTGTTCGGTACAAATAAACATGACCGCGCACATTTTCACATTTACTGCCAGTCTGTTTTCTTCAAGCCACTTTGCTGCCGTCACCAGCGCATCGTTGAGCTTCTTAGCAGCTGCTGCTTTTGTCTTCACACCGCAGTGAGCAATGCTATCATCCGCAAAAAAATATTTCAATCTCGAAATTGCTGTGTAGCAGTAAGTAATTGATGTACAAAATAAGTAAATTGCGATTTGCGATAAACTGCGAAGAACGTAGCGTAGCGTGAAAACGAGGTCTGCCTTGCGGGATTGTGTTCGCCGGTGCGGGCTACCTATATCTTTTGCCCTGCTTCAGCACGTACAGCTTAGGACAAAATGGTCGCATACCCAACATCTCCACATTCAGTACCACTGTACGGCTAAGTTCAAAATATCCGGTTCGTACAAGTGCACTTCACCGCATGCGTACAGAATGCTGGGTATGGGGCTATGCGACCATTTCGTCCTACATTGTATCCGTATCTCGTGTTTATAATAATTATATTACACTAAAAGTTACAGATACGACAAGCGGGAACGCAATTGGTTGGAAACAATTTAGGAACAACAGTTTTCCCATTATATCTTTACCCCGACAAAAAATAAAAGCTAAGTGGTTAACCATATAAACAGAATGCCCCGACCTGGGCAAAACAAATATTACTGCAGCAGAACTATCAACAGAGCTAACAGTCATGAGCTAAAAGCGACATTTTGAAAAAGGGGGAAAATCTACTCTGCTCGTCGGCTAAGCCGCCGACGCAGCTTAATTAATGCATACGACCAACCAAGTATGAAGTATGCACACTGGACTGAATGCACGACGTATTAAGACCGTTCGTTCGTCCTAAATGGTACGTCCTGCGACCGCACACTCCATAGGAACTGCAGCGCTATGCGATTCAACTTGTCCAGTTGCAGGTTTTTCAGGCCGTCCACGCACCATTTCTTGCCGCGGTAATGCGAAGTAGGACACGGATCCGCGGTCTGGGTAGCGCACAACATCTGCAAGAGAAATCTTCTTTTCTTAATAAATCTTTGACAGTTTTATTTGGTATTTATGCGACATTTCAGGGAACGTTAGATTACGATGAGAGGAGAAGTGTGCGCTACAGAAAACCGCAAATGACAGCACACAGCAGCAGTCAATTTTGCCTAACCTTGCAAATAAATTGGTCCTCCTCTTCTCCGCATTTCGCTAACCAGTCCATCAGAATCGGGTAACAGTCAGCGCTCAGGACCGAGAACTTAGCATGAAAAACATCCCACACTGCCGCTTCCAAGGCGTCGTTGTTATTTAAACGAACCGCTTCAGTATAAACTCGCCGGCTGTCAGCATATTTCATTGGCGCGTAGTCATCCACATCCCCCCACCAAAGGCTCAGCTCACAACGCACCAAATGGATGACATCACAAGGAACCCGACGGCAGAATGCCAGAAAGTCAAACAGCGAAAATTCATCGTCTATCGCGCGTTGCAAAGGGTACTGCAAGGGCACCCGGTTTCCTGTGTGCACCGCACAAGAACGCCACTCGTTCACGTCAAGGAAAAGGGCCTCCCACATGCCCATCAAATGCAGAACCGGAAGCCGGATTCCCTTAGTCCGCGCAGCGTACTCTACCATGTCCAGCACACGCAGCATCTCAAAGCATCCCCTCACAACAACGTTCCTCGTTGATGCAGTAAGACAGTTCAAAAGGGTCGCTGCCAGACGGTAAGCCGATTGATCATCAGCGGATCCCGATTCAACCATAATGATAAGGAGGTTAGCTGTCAGTAAAGGGGAAGCCAGAATAGCGTTCCCTGCTGCGCACACCCCGCGCAGTTTGTTCTGCTCCATTGTTTCCAGATGGGAGAACACTTCCAGCCACAGCTCCACCGGGAAGCAGCTGCCTTCTTCCGCGGGCCGCTCTTCACAGATCGATATTGCGAGCTGACGAACGATATTCGGAAGAACTTTAACCAGCGCACTAAGTTGGCGGATCTACAAAATTTCAGTCACATTCATTGTAGCATTTGCGATGCACCCGGTTTTTCTGCAACCCGCAATCGCTAAAAAGGTATGTATGGCCTCGCCTCACTCGGAAATGCTGGGTTGCTGATGAAACTGCTACAGTACATATGCTGCGAAGAAGGAGTATTGCCCAAATTTGCGTAATACTGGGTTCGCGATCATTCTTACCATCTCTGTGGAACGGACGTCAAATCCATCTCCGATGTACCAGAAACATCCATATCCGACACCGATAAACGACAGCTTCTGAGTATAGTTGCTCAGCTCCTTCACCAGTTGGTCAGCCGGTGCCGGGCGCCAGTTCTCAGGCAACGGCACACCAATTTTCGCAAACATAATCGGCGTAACGCGCTCGGGCTGATGTTGCAAGTCGTAGAAACACATCATACAAGCACAGATATCCTGGCAGTGTCGGCACGATTTCATTAGATGTGCCGGAAAGGATACATTGTGCATTATGTACCAGGAACTCGGGACTCTCCAGCGCATACGGTAGCTGGGCACGACAGCTGTTGTATTCAGCGTGTTTCCCCACTGGACGACGACTGCAAATCCTTTCGTGCCACAGGACACGTGGATCAGTTCACCAGGGAACCAGATCCAGGGATCGGACGGGGTTTCACGCATCAGCACCTCCACTGGAACGGATGCAGTCGATAAACGACCTGCAATGGTCAGCCGCATATCAGGCATAGCTGACGGTAAAGGCGATTTGAGATTAGGTCGAAGGCCACCAACTGGGGTTGCCACTCGGGATTGAGAAAGTCAATGAAGAGCCCGTGGGACCCGAAGTCCACCACACGGCCGTGCCGAAACAGTCCGTCGTAACCCAGGATATCGACGCTGTTGGGTTGGTGAATGGGATTGGACATGGTCGACGGTTGCTGAGGGTGTGTTAATGCCGAGATAACCTAATAAACTTTTATGTTGAACCTATCCAAAGAAGCGTTTGAGGCGTAATGCAGGAACCAAGATGTGCATCCAGTAATTAAAGCTCACCGCTGAATTTAATAGACGGAAACTAGTGCATTGTCGCGGTACATGACCAAATTATGTACGTACTTGTTAACAAAATAATATCAATTGTACACCAGCTAGATGAAACTGGAAACTAGCGACCAATGCGAAACTTGTAGACAATTACACTCGCACACTACCAGTACTGGGTTGCCTGTTGCGAGCCCGTGATTAAAATCGTTAATTCTAACTGGGGCGCAATAAGCTGCATCCGGCTATCCGGGCGTGAATACTTCGTGGTCATTTTGAACCACCTCTTTGTACCATCTTTTCATTTCACTTCCAACCTCAGCCTTATGGAGTGCAACTCGCCATATTCCGCAGATGCATAGAATATCTAGTTCTTGAGCGTGTCAGCGTGGTCACGCTCACGTACATCGGTCTTCGGTTTTTGCATTTTGGGAATGCTGAACAAAACAAGCGCAGAACTGGTACACGTTAATTGTGGAAAGCTGAGAAGCATACTACGTTGGTGAAACTTGGAGACAACGCGATAGTACGATAGCGCACTTCAATGACGAAAATAGCGTTAGTAACATAAAAACATCAGTTCCGCAGTCAGCGGCAAGCGCGTAGTGTCCTAACAGAATAGCAAACTACCAAAAAATTCCCCGAGCAACAACAAATTCGTTTTAAAGAAAATAAAGTGCAAGGAAAGCACATCACTTCCCGCACTAACAAAGCTGCTGCGAAACAATACTCGGAATTTATGGCCCCACCCAGTACATGGAGCGTCTGCAGCGCAGAGAAAAGACTTTATCCACCATGATGACAAAGAAACGCTGGGTGATACGAGACAATTCCTCCGGTCGCAAACCCTTAAGACCGTCGATACACCACTGCTTCCCGTGATACGGCGATGGCACGCGCGGATCATCTATCTGTAGTCCACAGAACGCCTGCAACAATCACGAAAACATTAACAGCATCTGCGAGGAACCAGTCGGAAGCCTCCCGCTCAATCTCACCTTGCATGCATCTGTATTATTCGGATACACTTCGGGATCGTCCGAAAACTTTGTCAACCACGCGTTAATCGCCTGCCATTCATCACTGCACAACTCCGGGATGGCCTTCTCTATGGTATCCCACAACGCGCCCTCGGCATTGCCGGTCCACTGTAATCGGGTTGGAGGAATGCTAATTGTTTGCTCCAAACCGTGTTCGCAGTCCTCGAATCGATTTAATGTTCGGTCGAATGCCCAGCATTTCAGTTGGACGCTGCAGCGGACCAACCAGACGGCATCACACGGTACCCGCTGCTTGGCCCGAAGGATACGGTTCAGCCCCGGCGTGCACCACCACTTCCCTCTGCGGGAATGCTCTCGGCCACAACCGGTGCCTGTTGCCAGCGGTAACTGGAATCCGCAGAAATAGATGGCGGCCAGATGAACGCGGGGATTCGTCTGCGCCATGTAAGCCATCAACACCCATAGTTCCCCCAAATCGGTATCCCAAAACTGGATATTTGAATTGGCCACCAGGAGGTGTTTTGTGGAGGGGCGCAGGCATTTAAAGACCGGCGCCAACAGCGTATACTGGCGTTCAGTATCGTTGAAGAGTTTGGTCTCCTTGGCTCGCGTGCTACGCGGCGTAATGAGAATCGTGACAGTCAGGATCGGTGATGTCAGCATGGAGTCCCATGTTGAGCAGACGGTGCGCAGTTGAGTTTGCTTCCACGTTTCCAAATGCGAGAACACGGCCAACCAACCATCCCGCGGGAGCCCATCAGCGCTGTCCTTTACCTCGCAGTCTGTGGTGAGTCCACGTGGAAGAGCGGTACACGCGAAGTACAGAGCCAACGCCTGCAAGGACCCGTATTTTTCCTCCTACACCGACAAGTGCAGGAATTGTCATTACACACACTCACAGCAAACTCACGCACGAGTTCACTTCGGTCCTTGTAAAAACGTGTGCGTTAATAATGACCTAACAAATATCTGAAACCTTGGTTCGAATTTTGAAGTAATAACTGTACTTCGACTTCGATATTAATTTTGTCAAGAGCCGGTCAATTTTATTATATATTTTGAACAACCGGTCACCAATGTCTTTTTATTTCCTATTCCTCCTTCTAAGGAACCTCAGGTTTTATGTCTGCCGATTTTCTGGTTTGCCGACGTTCTAGTTCTTTTAACGGTTTTAACTTTTAAGATTGTCTATCGTAGTTTCGATTTCCCGGTTGCGTAAAATTTTACCTCTTAAAACCACACCAACAAAAAGCATAAAAATGTCTACATCAACCAAAAACATTTTCCAATAGCCTGGAAAGACATCTCCAATAAAACGAGTTAGTTACTGTAGCTGGATAATTACAACAGTCGCAACTGCCGCTCCAGCGTTTTTGTCGACTCAGCGCGCCGTTCTTACCTTCGAACTCTCTTCTCTGAAATGATCCTTCGGAAATCGACGTTCGATAAACCATAACCATCCATCCACAACATCCACACAACGAATGGCCAGATCATCCCGCAAAGCGAGCCTGACGTTTTTAAGCTGTTGCAACAATTCGATAGCCGGCACAGACCGGTGCTCGATCGGCAAAGGAAGCCCCAACTTGACAAAGGTCCCGGCCTCCACCGGCTCGGTCCAATGCCTGGCAGACGAAAACATGGCATTTGCAGAGTGGAACCGGTAGCGGAAGCGTGCGCTGTGCATGATCTCCGCGCTGAGTCCTTCAGGACCTGCCGGGACGAGGGCCGCACCATCCCAGTTTTTCCCCGATCCGCCGCACGTCATGCGGATACTCTCCGCCAGCCTCCAGGTCCACGGACTGGATGGTGACGGCCGTACCAGTACCTGGAGCGCAGTCTCGCAGCGGTGTGAGTGCGTGTACAGCGCTGTGTGGATTGTGCGCTTCTTCACCGGCAAGTGCTGGAGGGGCGTCACCGTGAAGACCTTGTGAAAAGGGGAAAATTCGCGGTGATGGCTGCCGCAGAGAAAGTCGATGAACAGTCCGTCGGTGGCCACATCCACCACGCGTCCGTAGCGCAGTTGACCGTCATCGCCGAGAACGTCCACGCCGTTTGTCGCATAAATGTTGCTCGTCATGGTAAGAATGCTGCAAAGAACGACCAACACGAAATGAAAGACTGAGTGGTAGAAGTTAAAAAAGCTCTAGAAAAACCCTAAAGGCAGGGTACAACAGGAAAAACATAAAATATTAATAAAGGTAGGTAACAGATCTAGTCGCCAATTTTAAGGGTAAATTAAAAAACGAAAGAGGGAAAATTTGGAGAAAACTCAGTCGGCATTCGCGACATGCTTTTTATGGTTACAATCTATCATAGACGGTGCAAGCGCGCGTTGTGTCTCACAGGAATTAGCTGTCATAAAGGTCAACTAGGACGCGCAATCTTTTAACATAAATGGAACGAACACTTTAAATAAGGAACGGGTTCAACAAACACTTTAAATAACGACTTTTGTATATCTTATTTTTCAGTTTTCGTAATACGGACGATGACGTAGTTCTGTTTCTGTCGGTAGTCCTACCGGATTTTTTCCTTCTCGGTTGTCGCCCGTATACTGTACACTAACAACTGACTATGCACGTTTGCAGGTATCCTCAAATCGAACGGTTTACTAATTTGATCGTACGGTTTACTAATTTATTTGCTACGGACATCACGGGCTGTCATGCACCTTCTCTGCGGGTAGACATCCACGCCACGGTGGCTTGAACAATATCGTTTGCCGTGGGCTGGTGTCAGCTGGTGTGCCTGCCAAACTGGAACCTCGGGGAACATCCCACACGTCGGCTCGCCGTCCCGACGGCTGCCTGGAAGCGCTGTCTTGCTTGGGACGTGACATGTAGACACGGTCGCGGTTTCCATCTCAAAGCCACCTCCACATGTGCGGGAGCGGCAGCGGTACAAGCCGAAGAGAAGAAATCGAGATTGTATTCCTATCTGGTCGGCCGTTACATTTTTGCACCCATTGCCTTTGAAACGATGGGGCCATGGGGACCCTCTGCTATTGCCATTGTCAAAGAATTAGGCAAAAGACTGCTGCTACATACCGGGGAGTCTCGCTCACACGAATTTCTGCGACAACGATTGTCGCTTGAAATTCAAAGAGGGAACGCGGCATCTGTACTCGGGACCGTTGGTGATGCAGATAAATTAAATGAGATTTATCTGTTGTAACTCTTTCTTGTATTACTCTATTATGTTTTGATACATTACGTCTTGTGTTCGATTTGACCAATAAAGATTTAAAAAAATTTGATCGTTTATTTAAAAGTGTTGAGGCGAAAATATTCAAAAATACTGTGATAACATACAGGATTAGTGCATAAAGGAAGCGTAAAACACGGATTGTTTTTGGTACTACTACATATTTAGTACATAATATGTTACGGTTATGGCTATAAGCCATTGTCAGCGTTTCCATACATGCGTCATGAACTTACCAAGGCGGCTCTGTCAGTAGTGGTTACTTTGCTTCCGGCTCGACTAGCAAATGCGCAAAGATGACGGTAATATTGGGATATTATTTCAGAAAAGTTACGAATTTTTCAGCAAATCTTCGTAACTCCAAAGGTCTACATATGAATATCTGGCGTTAGGTGAACGGATCTGTATATTGAAATACAAAACTTTTTTTGCACCCGGGCTATGTATGATGGTGGATCTAGGAAGAATCCACGGACAGAGACAGAAACGGAATCTATCCTGCAGAGTGAGCAGTGTTGTATACTACGAGTTATGCGGAAACGCAAGACACCCGACAATCAACTGCACACTTTATCCCATTCACATGACACTACGAAGCTCCCGCAGCAGAATTGCTGCGGCACAAGGCTGTAGGTTACTCAGACGATGGCTAGCAACTGAAGAATCTACCAGATCGAAGAGCTGGTAGATGGAACAAGCCTTAGCACCCGCACCAGTGCGGGTGTGCGGCCACTCCTCCTCCTCATGCCTGCGGGTGGGAACACGTGAGGTCCTCCGAGCGTATCGCGCGGCGTCGCGAACTCCCTCCACGTCTTCCCGGGTTGAAGTCCTGGGTGGCCGCTGGGGCTGTAAACCTCCGCTCACCAGTCCACATAGCCGATGCGCATCCTTCACACTGCAGACATGGCCCCGTGCCTGCGGTACTGGAAAAAACTGACATACACTTTCGTTTCTGTTTTCGCACCTTCGCTTCGGATTCGTTTCATTTCTGTATCCGCTGACGTCACCAGTGCCTGCGGTACTGGAAAGACGTCACATACGGCTTACTTCACATCGGTTTACGGTACACTTCCGGTTCGGCTCGGTTCACGGTTCGCTTCATCCCCGGCTCGGTTCGCTTCGGTTTGGATCCAGTCCGCTCGACCTCTTTTAACCTTGTCTGGGTCAACGCACTGGCTGCGACGAAATCTACGGTCGAACCCGGAACTAGGGACATCATTCCATTTTTCTTCAGTCAGGAAAGGTCACTCTGAGTAAAATCGGGCAGGGGTTTGGGGCATTTGAACACTGAGCCCCCAAACACCAAAATACGCTTCCTCGGTGGGGAAATTCCGCTGCATCCGTCCAGGAAAGGTCGTCTTCCCCAGCAAAATCGGGCAGGGGGTTGGGGCAAAAAATGACACTGGTGACCTGCAAGACACTCACTGCATCGTCTTTGTGGCAGGGTTCGTGGGCTTCAGTGGATGGCAGTCCTTGAGCTGCTGTGGACTGGAGTTGGCGTAGTCATCGCTGGCTGGCTGCTGACATTCTTGTTGTGCGATATCCACGGTACACCAGTCCGTTACTGGTGGAAATCGCTGTGACGGTATCCTTATAACCGTTCCATCTTCTTTTCGCGATGACGGCATCCGTATAGCGTTCCCTTGTTCATCTTCTTTTCGCGATCCATCTTCTTTTCGCGATGACGGCATCCGTATAGCCGTTCCCTTTGCTGCTGCTACTGCGGTATCCTTATAACCGCTTAAACGATTAAAATGGTCCCAATGGATAAACGACACGCTCTGCTACCATGATGGTGGATCTAGGAAGAATCCACGGACAGAGAACAGAAACGGAATCTATCCTGCAGAGTGAGCAGTGTTATACTACGAGTTATGCGGAAACGCAAGACACCCGACAATCAACTGCACTTTATCCCATTCACATGACACTACAAGCTCCGCAGCAAGTGCTGCGGGGCTAAAGACAGCAGGTTACTCAGACGACGATGGCTAGCAACTGAAGAATCTACCAGATCGAAGAGCTGGTAGATGGAGCAAAACAACTTAGCACCCGCACCAGTGCGGGTGTGCGGGGAAGCCACTCCTCCTCTCATATGTATTTATAGCGTTTAAAATTACCGAAAAAGTTTAAAAGCTGGTTGTGTTACGAAGTATTACGGATGCTCTAGGAACAACTGAAAATTTTTCCTAACTTCCGGATACGGAGCGCCCCTTGCGCGATAGATATTCATATGAACGAAAGTCTATCGCGTGTAGGTATGAACGAAAGTCGCGTGAACGCATTCGTTACGGATGCGTCAAGGTCAAAGGGTCAGTTAACGGTGAGATAATCAACTGAGTGCAATCTTCTTCGTAGCAGTAAGCCGCAATTTCGACAACGTGTGCCACGCTTGCTCACGTAAATAGGTTTCTGATCTCTGGGATTTCAGTTTCACCCGTCCAATGGCGAATCTGGCCGGTTTCGAAGGGGGGGCCAGAGAATTCACACCAAAGGTTGGAGTATTCTCTCGCTTCTTCGGCGACCTCCGCCGTCCTTTTCTAAATGTTTAGACGCGCCACTGCACCCCGTCCTTTCTTAATGTTACCATACCAACCTAAAGATAAGTAATTTTTTTCTGGAAATAGCGAATAAAACAAACAATTAGTTGGTAATAAATAACTGCTAGAAGGTTAGCAAAAACGGACAACTTTCCAGACATAAAGTTATCGCAGTCAGCTCTAGAAACCGAAACACTGAGAGAAATCAAATTTACAGTGCCACTCGCGAAGTCAATGGTAAGCGCAGAATAGCGTAGAAAACAGAGGAATTCGGTAAACAAGCGGTGGTCAAATCCGAACAAATGCTGCAAATACACAAAAGAAATCAGGTGTCCACAAAGCTGCGACGAAATTATAGATGCGGGTATAACAGTAATAACACATATATCCCATTAGCGTCTATAGCGTCTATAGAACACCATATCCACCATGTTGACGATGAAACGCAGCGCTACACGCGAGAGTTTCTTGGGGCATACATCTCCGAGGCCATCGATACACCACTGCTTTCCACGATACGGAGCCGCCGCACGCGGATCGGCCAGCTGCAGCCCACAGAAGGCCTACAACAACAACAAAAAAACCTGGAGAAAAGCTGCCAGTAAAAATTCAGAAATCGCATTTATAGCACGCCGATTCCTTGAGATGTGTTCAACTTCTTGACAATTTGCTGACCGACATATTGCTGATTCACCCTATTCGTCGACCAAAAATGTAATGACCGACAATCGCTTTCCGGTGAATTCGTGGGCCGAAGACTTTTTCAATAGCCGGTAGCTTAATTATACGGTGCTTAGATTTCTGAGAACCTTTTCTGGTGTTTTTCAGAGTTTTTTATCTTAATGTGTTTTCGTTAGCGAATCATTTGTGTTCAGCAGAGGACTGATTGGTCGTTTCAACAAATTGTTAAGAAAACGTTCTGTCAGTCAGCAAAGAGTCGTCAGCAAGATCGCCAGTGAGCCCTACAGTTCCGACATTCGCCCACCCTGCTGGTATCCATAGATCCCGGGTACAATTCGGTATCCTTGGACAGCGTCGTCAACCACGTGTCAATCTTCTGCCACTCGTCGCTGCACAGCTCCGGCGTCGCCGCCTCCATGATCCCCCACAACCCGCTCGCGACATCGCCTGCCAAACCGATGCGAGCGGCGCCAATACTGATCTCCTGCTCTACTCGGGTGAAACGCCCTCCGTAGTTAAGTGTCCGTCCGTCCAACACCACGCTGCACCGGACCAACCAAAGAGCGTCGCACGAGATCCGCACCCGATCCCCCAAGATGCGGTTGAGACTGGGCATCAAGTATGGATGCTTTATGGGATCCGGCGTAAAACCATCGTGGTGCGCAAAGCCACAACCACTGGCGCACTGCAGCGGCAGTTGAAATCCGCACAAATAGATACAGATCAGATTGGCACGGGGATTTGTCTGCGCCATGTATGCCATCATCTCCCACATAGCTTTTATGTCATACTCCGCGATCTTCTCCCAAGAACTGGTCACAATGATGATGTGCTTTGTGGATCCGCGCAGGCACTTAAAGATGGGCGCCACCAGCGGATAGTGCAGTGTCTCCGGGATGAACCGTTGAGGATCACCGGTAGCCATGCCATGTGATGTCAGGAGAAGAGAGACGGTCAGTATCGGGGAGGTTAGTAAGGAGTCCCAGGTTGAGCAGACGGCGCGGAGTTGGGTCTGCGTCCAGGTGTCTAAATGGTCAAACACGGCCAGCCAGACTTCCCCCGACAGGTCATTAACGCTGTCCGCAAAGTCTATATTATTGTTGGGTCTATGTGAAATAACAGTTGTACTCGCGAAGTACAAGGCCAACGCCTGGAGCGAGCCGTATTTCTCCTCCTAAAAAGGCAAATGTGAGAATAGTCTACAATACAAACACAATTCGAGACCGTTGGGTCCAGGGTCTACAATCTTTAGAATTTATCGGAGCATGTTTAATTACGGGAAGTATGGTACCAAATTCATGCACATGCACGCTGAGTCGCGCACTTTAAACACAGTTTTTGTATTGTTTTACTGTTTTACTATAACATTAAGCAATTAAATGAATAACACGTATACGTAGAAACAGTATGAACGCGCAAGATTCGGTTGAGGAGTTCTGGACGTAATCGGTTTCAAGAAAACTCACACGCAGGCAGGTGTACGGTGCACCAAAATCTCATTCTGGACCGATCTTCTCCAAGAATATTGCGCGCAAATTAACAAAGGGTTTTTGCGCCGTACAAGATCTTAAAATTTTTCCCATTTCAAAAAAGTCATTTGAAATTTTTTAAATTTGTAATAACTAATGTTCGATGTTACGTTGTTACAGCGATCCTCATACTGTATGTATTATGTGTGTAACAGTGTGATTATGTACGGTTTACAGAAGGCCGATCAAAAACAAAGCTTTTTCATGTACCGGTAATGGTCAAACACGGCCAGCCAGCCAGTGTCGCGAGTTACCGGTACTTCCTTTAAAGCGCCGGGACCCTGTTTTTATTGTTGGTGGGTCAGAAGCTCAGAGACGAGTTTATTATATCAGGTTGTAAAACATCGGCTTACGGAGTTTCCAAGGACCCGCTTCACGTTCTTGTGATCGGGCCAATGTGAAACGTTTACCCATAAGCATAAAGAAGGTAGCCTTACTTTCAACTCCGGTTCTTCTTTATCGTCTTCATCTCGGGCATTGTTCTCCGGCAGACGACGTTCAATGAGCAACACCCAACCATCCGCGACGTCAACAAAGCGCACGGCTAGATCGTTCCGCAGAGGTAGTTTAGCACTGTTGAGCTGTTGTAGTAGCTGGACAGTCGGAAGAGAGGCGTACTCTTTCGGTAGCGGAAAGCGTAGCTTGACAAAGGTGACGGATTTCGCCGGCTCGACCACGGCCCACTCATTCCGGATCGAGCCGGCATCGAGAAAAGGTTTCAGTGAAGCGAGGCTGTCGATCCGGTAGCGAAAGCGTTGGCCGTGAAGCATATTCATGCTAATGCCCTCTTGGTACGGTCGAACTACAGCCACACTCTGCCAAAGTTTTCCCAGGCCGTTGTACGCCTTATGGATATTCTCCGCCGGCACCCAGGTCCATGGACTGGATGGTGTCGGTCGCACCAGGATCTGCATTGCCGAGGGCGACCAGTGTGAGCGGTTGTAGAATACCGCATCGTCTTCGCGCTCATGCGCTTGTAAGTAGGTGATGGCTGTTACTGTGGAGACCCGGTGGAATGGAGTAAACTCGCGATGGCGTCCGGGACAGAGGAAGTCGATGAAGAGTCCGCCGGTGGCCACGTCCACCACGTGTCCATAACACAGCTGACCGTCATCGCCCAGGACGTCCACACCGTTTGTCGCGTAGATATCGCTCGGCATGACGTGAAGCACAGAACTCTAAGGATCGACATATAAGTATCTTGCGACGGTCGATCGGATCTGGATACTGATATTCAAAAGGGTTTTGCAGCGAGCTAATTATTCATAATGCTTAAAATTGCAGACAGCGTTAGAATGGCTTTTGAGTTACAAAGCGTTACGGATGCTTGAATGCGTGATACGCAATGCATTCCTCGCATACGGATGCGTCAAGGTCAAAAGGTCAAACACCTTGACTGCTGATAAAGCAATCAGTTTCCATTGATCTTGCTCGTGACAGTATATCGGAATTAACCAGAGCTGGTAGTGACAATGCCTCTCCTTTGGATGGAGCTTATAACTGAATTTATTTAATTCCAGTAATTAGAGTAATGTACCTAACGCCGGCATTGTTTGCCACGCTTACGTAGATAAATTTCTCATCTCTGTGATAAATGAGCATCAGTGTTCTAATTCCACTGTGAAGCGGCTCACGTACAGCGACAAAATCTTTCAAAGGATTCCAACGTATTGCGCCGTGGTACTGCCTACACAGATCTAACGACGTAGCCGGGGTTCGATTCCCCCATCGGCGCCTTTTTCAGCCGTTTCTCGGTTTCCTTCGGATTGCGCCCTGCTAAGACTACCTCTTTTGAGCTGTCATTATCCGTTCACAACAATCTGAAGATGTAGCTTTTTCTCTGAATACTGAAAACAGCAGAAAGAACTGGTAGAACGTTAATAAAAGCGGTCAAGTTTCGAGAAACAAATTACCGAAGGGAACGTTCGTAATTGAAACATGGAACATTCCAAGACGTCAAATTCACGATGCCCTTTGCAAAGTGAACGAGTAGAAGAAAATGGCGTAAAAGATGAGAGGGATTTGTTGACAACAAGCGGTAACCATATGTGAACTAGCGCTAAGAATGCACCGATGATATCAGGCGCCCAAAAGGCTGCGGCGAAATTGTGCCGGTATAGCACGTATGTTCCATTAACGCCTTCAGCGCTCTAGAAGACCATATCCACCATGTTGACGAGAAAAAACGCAACGCAATACGCGAGAGTTTCTTGGGACGCAAGTCTCATAGGCGGTCGATACACCACTGCTTCTGCGCAGCCGCACGCGGATCGGCAAAATGATCATATCCGTAGGAACATTAATTCCCGGGTCTGCGTTTCGCATCCTGACAGTTGTCTGATCATCATATTACAGTATTACGATTCACAACTTTCGAACACGACAGTGACGACACATTAAAAATCGACAAACCGGTTTCCGGCTGACTCATGGATCCAGTTTGGCCGAAATCGGAAATCCTGCCATTTCATCTTCCTTGCCCGGTTTTTGTGTTTCTTTAGTGTGGTTGCTTAGTATTGCGTTCAGCCACACAGCCAAATGTGAGCATGGCTAAGATACAGCATGGCGTAAACAAGATCATTAGCCACAAAGAGAACTGAGAGAATATCAGTTACTTCTATTTTTGATCATAAGTTGATAAGAATTAAGACCTGAATTGACGAGATTTCAAAAGATCTGGAAGAGCTTTTGAATTTGTTCTAGCTATTCGGTATTTGAGTTTAAATTGTAAATGGCATTTGCTTGTACAAAGTTGAAATTAAAAATGTAATTCTGAATTGGAAGATTTCCAGTCTTCTCTGCATCTCTTGTTATGTCGTTTTAATGTTCTTATTGAGTGATCTAAGGCTTTGAACGTTTCCAGAAGTTTCTTAATGGGGATTTTTATCCGAATATGACTATATAAGCGCCAAGTTTGCTAATGCTAGATGGTCCACTCTGGTTTGGTCCACAGGAAGTCATCTAGCAGTCACTTGAATTGTGTTTCGTAAATAAAGTCTCAAAATCCACTTCGGGATTTCTACGTTAGGCTTGGCTACGTATATTGCTTGGGGCAGCAAGTTAAGTTAGTGCAGCCAATAACGTAACATTGTTTTCTTTTTAATGTATCTTTGGCCGTCAAAAGAATTCTTTAGCAAGTCGTAAATTGTTTCACGCCTTTCCTTCGAGCAAGTCATTTTGACTTGGCTTATTCTAACAGACAGTACATACTGTAACACCAGTCTATCTAGCCGCTGTTTTAGTGGGTGACAATAAGCCTTTACCACGATTATGCGGCTGTTGGGATGAAAGATTGGCACGACTGGCAACAGTGCAGTCGTGGATGCCCTTACTGTCTTAACACAATTACTCAGATCAGTCAGATGGCTCTGATTGGGATGACACAGGTTCCCAAGCGGTCAAACGCAACAACGTACTGTAACCCAAGGAATGTTTAATGACAAGGGCAATGCAAGAAACGGGATAGGGTTGGGGTCTGAGATTACTAATCTGCCACAACTTGCATCATCGTTGTCTGGATGTGTATTAAGGCATCGCCGCGCGGAGACAGTCCTCCGGTAGCAGACACTCAATCAGGCGCTGTTCCACCACAAACCTTATGCTTGAAATTTATTATCATAACATCGTGCCGCTTTCAGTTTTCATAAAAAAGCGAAGCCAACACGATCTTCCAATAAGGGTACGACACTGACAATCAACGGCGCCAGCGCCACAAGCCTTAATCAAGACAATCAGCTAAAATAAGTTTGAGTAATGGTTAGTATTCCAGTAGAGAAACGCTGCAAAGACGTGACGAAGGGTATGCTGATCAACAGAAAGCCGATGACAAGACTATATGGAATGTTACAATGTGAAAAATTGTTATGAAGAGTTTCAACAGTAGAATCGATAAACGAACCATGTATTGTTAAATTAGAGAGCAATCTAGTTGCGATGCGATGTTGATCTAACACCACTAGATCGATCCAACTACGTACAGTATGCACTTTCTACGAGATTGTGGGGCACGGTAATTATGAAAAATTCCTGGCCTTATTGGTTTATTCAGTGCTGTCTCAGTTGCTAATTACGCACCAATAAATGGCTATTTTCCCGTCATATAACAATAGTGGGTCGGCCAACTTCGCCTTTGCCTATTTGCCCATTTGCCTTTGCCGTTTCAGTTTGCCGTTTTCAACTTTACCTTTGCCTTTGCCGGTGGAAAAGCCGTTAGCAAAACAATTTGCCGTTTCAGAACGCCGTCTCTAAATGCCTTTGCCGTTTGAAAAACGAATTACCATTAACACATTGCCGTTCCCAAACTTCTTTTGTGCGGTTTCCGGTTTTACGTTTTTATACATTACCTGTGTATGTTAAGCGCACCATAGTTTTACTGATCTTGGCAGTTTTACTCGTATGACTGCAAATGGTTTCCGGCAGCGGCAAACGAGAAGGAATACGTTCGACTGTTTCGTAACGGTCTTTTGGTCTAAGAACCGTGGTTTATTGTTGACGCACTCTTTTATAGTTTGTTCGTAACGCATTCAACTTAATAATTTGATTCGTCAGGTGATTAATTAGCTCAATAATTTGCGCCAGTTGCCGGTAATTTTTTCCTGCTGTTCTTAACTTTGAGATTACGATCTGACAATATAAGTTTTAAAACATGTGTATAACATTTTTGATGTGCTAATAATACCTTTAACAAAATCATGTTTCCTACTAGTGCCCAGTTTATGCTGTACATATATTGTTACTGCAGTGTTACTGTAATACAGTGAGATGTTAATCATGTTATCCTGATATTGTTTCTGGTGGTGTATACGGTAGTAAAAGTACCAAGATCTGTAAAACTTTCGTGCGCTTAACATACACACGTAATGTAGAAATACGTAAAACGTTTTTTTGTGCGGAAACCGCACAAAAAAAATTTGGGAACGGCAATGTGCTAATGGTAATTCGTATTCCAAACGGTAAAGGCATTCAGAGACGGCGTTCTGAAACGGCAAATCGTTTTGCTAACGGCTTTTCCACCGGCAAAGGTAAAGTTGAAAACGGTAAAGGCAAATGGACGGCAAAGGCGAAGTTGGCCGACCCACAATAGTGGTCTGAACAGCCGTCAGACTATTTGCCGCACACCACAGCCCGGCAAAACAGCCACTTCGTTAAAGGTTATCTACAGTTTGTCTCATCCCGTATACGAACATCTTAGATCGTCATTTTTTGACCCACTGTACCTTCTCTGCACTAGCATAAAATTAGCCGAAAATAATGAAATCGATCCAAAATCATATTACTGTTCACTGCCACGAAATTCACAAGTCTCACTTTAAGTCTTCACAATAGAACTGAGAGTTTAAACACTATAATGCATCGCTTTGAACAGCAGCCCTGTTGTTCACGAACACCGAAGACTGTCGATCTGGCACGCGGGATCTGCAATTGACAGCTGGTGGTTCCATTCGGCAATAACCGTCGGGACCAGGACCGCGACTTATTTAGGTGGACATTCGCGTTTTATTACTCGACCCGGTTGTGGCACAACAGCGTAGAAAAATGCACGTTCGCGTGCCTTAGCAGACCGGAGCAAAGCGGTTTCACAGCTTGGTCAAGAAGTTTTGTTGCATGGCCCGCCGACAAAAATTCAACCGAGTGGACTTTCGGAATTTCTGGTGCTTCTGTCTTAATTAAAATGCGAGTACAATGTAAGAAAACCGGAACGTTTGCTTTCCTGCACTTAGCATTATCATAGCGCTTAGCATTGGTATATCTATATCAATAGATTCATATATCCTTACGTCCTTATTTTTTGGAAATTATCTCCTAAATCAAGATTGATTTTTTCAGTAAGTTGATAATTTTATAAAATAAAGCATCGCAAAAACCCTTCTACCTGCACCTTTAGAAAAATCTTAAGTTTTGGAGAAGGTCTAAAAAACTTTTTAAAAGCTGTAGTACTTAAGGGTTGTTAGTACTTAACGGTTGCTAGTTTTGGAAATTATCTCGTAATTCAACGTTGATTTTTCCATTAAGTTGTTAATTTTATAAAATAAAACATCTTCCAAAGCTTCCTACCTGCAGCTTGGAAAAAATTTTCTGGTTTCCGGAACATTTTCAGAAACCCTTTCAAACTTTCTGTACTTAGCGTTTAAAGTTCATAGAAATTTCCAGTAAATTCTGGAAACGTCTCGAATAAGCAAATGCAAGTTTCGCAGCATAGCAACCTAAGCTATAGATCTGTGTGTGTAATCTTAGTTGTCAGTCCCATCAAAAATATAACTTTTTTCAAATTCTTGAAACCTTTAAAATGTTTTTAAAACATGTTCGAATACCTCAAAATAACTATGAAATTTTCCAAAGTCGGCTCCAAAGCTTTTACATTTCTAGAATTTCTAAATATTTCTAAATATTTTGACTCGGCCCCGCGCAGCCTCTGTCACCTTCCACAGTCCCTGTCACCTGAATTTACATCTCGTATAATATGGTCAATACATAAAAAGGCTAATGAAATGTCGGAAGAATAATGTATTGCTAAGAAAACGCCTCTTAAGATTTGAATGGTTAAACAAGTTCCAAGTATTGAACCAAAGTTTCAAAAGTGTGTAATATTAGAAGGAGCTGGCAAATCAATTAAAGAAGCATTTAAAGTTTTTAGAATTGGTGTGGTTTTTAATTTTTTCATTAGTTTAGTTCTTGCTTTAATGGAGTTTTTATCTTACTTCTAATTAATACTGATAAACGTATAGCAATTAACAAATAAATTAACAAAAGGCTGAATAATCTAGAAGTATTATTTATGGTTACGGTTAAAATGTTTGTATAATTTATTAAAGCAGGGACCAGCAGAGACCTGGTGGGCTCCTGCTGGAACTCACCACCACCACCTATGCGAAATGTCAACTGAAAAGGAAGACAGCCAGGTTCCCGTAGTTCCACGGGGCCTGAGTGGTGATCGGCCGGATCTGGATAGTCATCATAACCGGATTCTCGTTTACGTTCAAGGTGAGACCGATTATCGGTATGAATCGTGTCAACCACGCAGTCAGAAGGAAATGAGACCCACAAGACTAATCGAACATTATACGTCTACGCACCAACAGACGTTGATTTTCCACCTGTACCATTCGGGTCGTTGATCTTCTTCCATTCGGGTCGATCGCTAGATCACCATTTTCTTCAGATCCACTGCCTTCGTCATCATTATTTTCATCATCAGAGCATTCAATGTCATCTGACCCCGCAGGCTGCGATCCTGTCTTGTACTGAACCTGCGCCGGCGTAATTTCTTGGTGGGAACGCCCTGTTGAAAGATTTGCATCTGGATTGGACACGTCTCCATGTGCATCAGGTAACTCCGATACCGGGGATCGTTCTCCAGCCGGTGCTGGCCGGAACTGAATTTGAAGCTCACCAGGCATAAACAAACGCGCTCGATTTTGCTGGGAATCCCGTGGAGACGCACCCGGAATTTCAGACACTGCCCGCGACTGGCCGCCAAGTGGTGCATGTCTACGATTCGCATATTCAGGTCCCTTCCATGATGTAATAAAAGCTTTAAAGAATTCCCGGATTCGTAAATTCGTGAGCGAACGGTCATTCGGGCAAACATTGTTGGCAACATTTAACGCTTCACTGAGTAGATGCGAAAAAAACTTGGCTGCTTGGCTGAGTTGCAACTACTTCGGACTCAACAACAATTTCGTGGGAAACACCCAAATCAACGCCGATTTCTGTTTAGTCCCGACTGCCAGTTTCGTTGCTCAATGGGATGCCAGAATTGAGGCCGGGAGATGGCGGTTTGGGTGGAACGCCCGGCGAAAGTGCAAGCGACTCCGTCTGGCCCCCCTCATTGTCGCGAACCGGAGAATTCGCGAGTTGGTTAGAGACGTTGTTGTCGGGTGGCGGACTGCCAGATTTGTTGCTCGATGGGATGCCAGAATTGAGGCCGGGAGATGGCTGTGTGAGTGGAACGCCCGGCGAAAGTGCAAGCGACTCCGCCTGGCCCCCCTCTTTGTCGCGAACCGGAGAATTTGCGAATTGGTTAGAGACGTTGTCGTTGGGTGGCTGATATTCCTCGGAAGCGGGTTCTTCCACTTCGGAAACAGTGTTCAACTCTTCTGCACCAGTACCTTCATTCAAGTTGTCGTCAGCGGCACCAGTTCCGCGAGTCCGCTGCCGTTTGCGCGCTTTGCCAGAAGGATCGACATCTTCAGATGTTCTTTTGGGTGATGACGGCAAAGGCGAATGTCTACTACGTGGAGAAGATGTGGCGGAGACTCTCTCCTGGTTAGACTACAAAGGACGCTGTGGCTGGTCCCACAAGTATCTAACCATAAATTGGAAGTTCCGATCAATGGTGTGACCTGCCAAAAAGATTTTGACTGCGTCGCTAGCCCTTCCGACGTACCGAGCCCGAGTGAGCTTGTCCGTAAACAGCAGACGGTGGTTCTCACGGAAATAGGCAAACATTGGGTACTGTGATTTGGGGAATTGGCACATCCCCAGGTGCCAGCACTCGTTCATTAGGACAATGGACTGGAAATTTCTGGGCACTCCAAAAGCCACGCTGGACGCATCTGACTTAGCAAACACTGTTGGCAATTTCACTTTGTGGTCTAGCGTCAATTCATCCAGTGGCACAGTGGTTTCCGGACCAAAAGAAAGCTTGGGAGGCTTTTTCGTTCTATAAGACTCCATCAGCTCTGCCCGTACCAACTCCAAGGTGAAAGTCATCCTTCGCACATCTGTTGCCCATCGCAAATGCAAGCAGCAATGCACTGGTAAGGGGAATGCATTGGCTAGCCTGCTGCTCTTGCACTATTAACTGGGTGATCGTAATGGTCGTTCCCGCTGGCAGGCCGGTCAACACCGCAAAAACTCTATAAAGGTATTGAGGTGGCGGGTTGTTTAAGGTATCCCAAAAGTAATAACACTGCTCTCCGTGGTCGTTAAGGATTCTTGCAAAGGTACAAACGTGTTCGCCAACGACCAGGATCTGGACGCTACGAATGCCAATCATAAATTTGTTACGGCGGATGTCGCACATCAGGGTAATGAAAGCATCGCATCCGCCCAGCTCGGGAAACCACATCCGTGCGAGCATGCAGACAAGGCTCGCAAACGGAACAGTATTCGGCATGACACCTTCTTCCAAAAACATCTCGGTCATTTCACGGGAAATCTGGAGTTCGGGAATTGCAAGGGGGGAATCAATAAAGGCTGTCTCTGGCAGCAGCAGATTCTCTGGATCGTAGTAAAGTTCGTATCCGCCCTCGAATTGGACAAAACCAGTTGGGTACGTGTGCTCTTCGAACAGTTGGTACATACGCCCTAACTTCTTCCGGATTTTTGCATTCATCTCCGTTTCCTTCGTCGAATCAATAATTTTGAAGACAGATTCGACCCGCACGGACCCGAAAGAAGGTGATACCACATTGGTAAAAAGGTTATCGAAAGGAAAGGCCTTGTCAATGACACGATTCCACGCGTATCTATCGGAAACCGGCATACGACGTGAGCCCATCAAACACAGACTTCGGAATCTGCCATCACTTTATCAATTGCGGCCATATTGCCGGTGCAAAGCAGTTTGTCGATCTGATGAACTGCAGCCGTCAGGGCCTCGCCCATTGATGCGGATGGATTTACATGAACACGCGCGTCAGCAGCAGGAGCAAGCTCGACAGGTAGTTGAGTTCGGGAAACTGTGTCTGCGTCGCGACGCGTGAATGGAAATCAAATTGAAGACACATCAGGATCTGTATCGTAACGCTCTGGTTCCATTGTGCCTCTAATTTCGCGGGGCCGTTACCTCTAATTTTTTTAGCCTCCAGAGTTTCGAAATTTTAAAAATGTCTAGAAATGTCTCGCGGTCTTAAGGGATTTGGCCCGGTTTATAGCACCAAATTTGTATGTATCCACGTCAACTTCCGCTGTCGCGTGCTCCCAAGTCCTCATACTCATAACCCTATTCCTAATTCAAAATTCATACTCAAAAAGGCTTTTATAATCGTAATCATACTTTGATCCTACCGGTTATCATATTTTTGTTCATATTCATAACTCAAACCTTTACCGCTACTCAAACCAGTGCGCTACTGCGCTTAATGTTTTTAGTAAAAGCATTGTATTATTTATTAATCGTAAAAACCGTAATATTGACACTTAGTTTTAATAGCTGTTGCGCAACTTGTGCACCGTTCTTGAATTTTTAAAAAAAAATTTTTTTTGATATTCGCTTTTGTCCCGGGTAGCAAACTGTGTTATTACTGTTCCTGTGTTCCATTGATGTACAGTGGGCACCATGCTTTTGTCGAAATTTAGTTTTGTGGAAATGAAAGTTAACGGCCCGTTCACTTTTTGTTTGTTTGGTGGAAGCTACGTAATAAGCCCATTAACATTTCAGGTTTTCTTTCATTATCACTAGTTTAAAAAATGGACGAAAGTGGACAATGGTAGATTTTCTTGCTCAGTTTTTATATGCAGATTAAATTACTTAGCTTTCGTTACTCAGTTCAAGTTTACTGAAGTCATTCTGTAATGAAGCCATTTTCTAATAAATATTTTTTCGCTACTAATTCAGATGAAATAATTTTTACGAGTGGACGAAAGCGGGCGGTTGAGTAGACTTACATGAACACATGGTTGTGATTGAATATTACATTTTTTGACACACCAGCATGAGTAATGGTTAAGATATGAGCAATAATTATGAATAAATTAATATGATGACCGGTAGGACCAAAGTATGATTATGATTATAAGGGCAGTTATGAGTATGAATTCGGAATTAGAAGTAGGATTATGAGTATGAGTACGAGACCCGTTATGAATAAGTATTAGGTGCATACCTAGCCATGCAAAAAAGTGTTTAGGATTGCGCGTCAGCGAAAGTTCCCGTGTAGTTACCCGAATTTGGTACCATGTACCGGGCCAAATCCCTTAATTATCTAATTTATATGTAATTTTTAAATTAAAAGCCGGCCCGCGGCCCGTTTTCCGTATTCACTCACATGGCGGCTCTGTGATACTGGTGGTAGCTTGGGCATTCACTAACCTCGAAATCTAATAAACATATGTTTATTTTATTTTATTGAATACTGAAGAGCTTGACTGATCGCTGAAAAAATCTTGCAATTACTACTTATCTAAAGATGCAGCCTGCAAGGACACCTTGGGCGACCGTTAACTGTTCCCCGCAAGTTTCCATTAATTCTGCGCTGAAAAAACGGTATTTTATGAGCATCATGTACAGATACAGGTCGATCGCGCCAAGTGTGGGCAGTTATTTTAAAAAAATTAAAAAATTTCAGCCGTCAACAAATAAATAATTATTCTATTTTAACATGGTTCCAGCATGTGTCTAACATGTTTTGCACTTGAGATCGCCCTTTGAGAACGTGTTTCGAATCCCAGTGATATCGAAATTGTTTCCGACCGTTTTGCAAATGGGGCTTGACCCATAGACCGTGGTTGCAGTCTTCCGAATTTAAATTTGTTTAGAGCTTTCGTTGAAGTCTTATCGCAAAAGTGTTAAGTTTGGGCTGTTGCCCAACCAATACTCTTGCAAAACATGCCTGCAATGAACCAAGTTTCACCGAACCCGCCTGACCTTTGCAAAATCAGTGCGGGCACCGTTAAAAGGGTGGGCTACCCCACTGCCGCCGTCTCAGTGCAGCCATGGAGTGTCTCAAGTGTGCATTCTTGACAAAACCACATTGAGAAAGTGTTCACTGTCCGCTTAAAGCTTTTCTTCAAAACAAAAGGCTCGAGACGTTCCGATCTGCCCACTTTCTCCAGCAGTCATGACTTTTTTTAGTTATCGCTTCATTAATTTTTTTCTCCATTCGTTTTGTTTTTTTTCTTCTTTCCTGTGTTGTAGACTTGTAGATATTTGTCGACACCCCAAAATTAACTCCGGTAGTCCATGTCTAATCCATGGAAATTATTAGTTTGAGATTCCCCGCTCCTTGCGCTAGGCAACCACATTTCTCTGTAGGTGCTTTCTACCATACAAGTCTATGGGAGATGCCCTTTGCTTCGAGATCCCCTCGACCACTGATCAAGCAAGATTTTGCTAATAACGCGTAACGAACATCTTAGGGGCTGTACAATAACTTCCAGAAAACTCCACGCAGCAATCTTAAACGCAAAGATTTTCCCAAGGGTAGTTATAACCATAAAAAAACTGACAGGTGCCCCTTCCCCAAAAACACTGCTCGGCTCCCTACTAGTACATGAAAAGATATTAGTTTTGATGGTGCTGGATTCGCAAAAAAATTTTATTAGAAATATGCCGAAAAAGCAATAAAACGACTTACAGAAATATTTTTAATTTATTTTTTGCAATTGCCCACACTTGGTGTGATCGACCTGTATATGACCCCACTCAATCCATTTTATCACCGTTAAAATATTATCTGTGGAACCAAAAAACTCAAGTTTTTAGTTCGTTAGATCGGTAATATAAAGTTACATTAAAAACGCGATAAAGAACCATGAAAAAAGAAAAACTTACGGGGGCTTTCTCAGTTTTCTGAAAATGGTCGAATTTAACCGGAAAGCTTGAAAAAATTCCGCATTTCTACACGTTTAAAATATTTTCGTAGCTGACCTCGCTGGGTTTTATATTTGAAATATTTCTTAAAAAATTTTATTGCTGAACGAACTACGAAGTATATTTTGTATTTCTTTCATTCTTCCATACCTCAAACACAACTTGTAGATACTTGTAGACCGATACTTGTAGATTCATATACAAATAATAATACAATTACGCCTTTTTTTCCGGAAATTATCTTCTAATTCAAAGTTAACATTTCCATTTCTTTACATTTCATATTTTAAAAAATCTAAAATCCATGTACGGGGGTCACCCATAGTTTGAAAAAAATTTGTTTCGTCTTTCGTAACGTTTTAAAAAAGTTTTTAAATTTTCAATACTTAAGCCATTAAGTATGTGGAAATTTCTAGAAACATCAGGAATGATCAAAAGATACAGGTTTGCAACTTAGCAACATATAAACAATGCGAATAACTATAGTACTATATAGTATTCGCCTCTTTATTGTTCAGTGAAATGAGTGCCTACTTTTAAAAAAGTACGAAACATCTCTAAAAATATTTCTAAAATGTTTAAAAGGATTAGTCAGGCAAATGTTTCTAGTCGGCCTAGAGTTTCGAAATTAATTTTCAAGATATCTAGATATGTGAAATACCTCAATCTGTCACTGTTCAGATACCTAAATATCTAAATATAATTTTACTCGGCCCCGCTGTGCGGGGCCGATACATCCAATATTTTGCGCTCCAGAGTTTCTAAATTTTCAAAATATCTAAATGTTTAGATACCTAAATATCTAAATATATTTTTATTCGGCCCCGCTGCGCGGGGCCGATACTTCCAAATAATCCAATATTCTGCGGTCCAGAGTTTCTGAACTTTCAGTAATTAATTTCTCGATATCTAAATGTTTATATACCTAAGCATCAAAATATATTTTTGCTCGGCCAGAAAGAAAAGCTAAACGGCTCACAAAAATATTTGTAACTGGCCGAACGTAGCTGGCACAGCTGTGCTTTTCTGCATTTTAATTTTTTCGAGATATTTCTCGGCTAGGCTCTTTGGGTTGGGCTCCCATTTTCTGCGTTTTTAGGTTTTAAAATATAATTCATCAAGTGCTGCATATTTTGTGGTTTTCTTTATTCTTCCATACCTCACACATAACTGGTCAAACAACGCTGGATTCAAACAACCAACACACCCGTTCTCTGCAGAGACCAAATAATGCGCGAAGACATGTAGCCGATAAAGCAGACACAAGCTCATAGAGAGATTACGTAAACAAATTATTTATGGCTGCACGAATGACCCGAATGCCACCTACAGGTGCAGCCACCACCGTAATGTAGACAACGAAAAACCGAGTTCAAGGATCAGTTAACGGTTTCGTAAAAGCCGACGGCTAGCAAGGCGTCTGACAAAACATGGCCGAACTATGCAAACACACGTCAGGTAGCTCCAAACCTCCCAAATGGGAATCGAAGAAGCACATGCAGCGCAATGCGAGACAACTGCTCCAGCTGCAGGTCCTTCCCGTTGTCCACGCACCACTTCTTCCCATCGTACTGCAGCGTGCACAGTAGCTGTACAAAATCAAAGTACTGTAGAAAACGAAACCACTTTGGCACTACACAACGCATCCGTATCGCCGTCGTCGCCAACGGAGCATCGTACCTTGCCGATGACGGCCATATTCACGGCGTCGCTAGCCAGCTGCTCGGACAGCTCCTTCAACTGTTCCCCACTCGGTGCTGGGAACACCGTCTCCAGCGCATTCCACAGGGTGCAGCCTAAATTATCGCCGCTTTCACATCGAACGACGGGGACTGTGTAGCTGATTTTCATGAAACAGCGCAGGTCGATACAACAGTCTCGCAGCTGGACGACACCGCACGAGAGACTGCCCAGTGCTTCGATGAAATCCTGCAGGTGGTATTCTGGAACATACGGAGCCCTCTGGTCTTCAAATGGCACTGGTGAGTGCACCGCACACTTCTCCTTGGAAATACTGAGCAGGGTTTGACGGGTAACCAGCAGGCTCGGCCGCATCCCAATCAGATGGAAGGATGCCAGTCGCAATCCCGGTGTCTTTTTCGTGACGTGATGCAGCATCTCCAACACCTGGAAGATGTCGTCGGTATCGTCGCACAACGTGGACGATATAACAAGATGCCGTGTACAGGGGCCCAGGCAGTGATAGATGGCCGCGGCTACATAGTAGACGGGACGACGGTGGTTCTCCCACCACGAGATTCCCGCAGCTGTGATCAACAGACTGGCACGCAGCGCCGGTGAATCTATGAGCGTATTCCACGCTGCACAGACGGTACGCAAATACGTCTGTATTAGCGTGTCCAGCTGAGAAAACACTTGCAGCCACAACTCCGCCGGCAGCGCAACTTTTTCCTTCACTGTGGTCTCCTGTGGTTTTGCTGACGGGCTGTAGTGCTCCGTGAAATATCTTATCAGCTTCGAGTGTAGATTGTTCTTCATTAACCAATAAGAAATAAAACTTGAGCACAGTCCATATATTTGATGGATTCTCAGCTACTCACCATTTTTGCGCGATGCTGGTAGATGTAGGACAATCGTCCATCCACGAGATGTACAAAGGACACGTACGCCATACCTTCTGAAAGGAAATAACACTTATATCAGAACCGTCTAAGCAGTGGATCCAGTCTTGAGCTTCTTTCTTGGACATCGCGCGGACTTTGTCGGGTAACTGAACAGCTCCCTTGCTGAAAGTGCCTCGTTTTACTCCCTCTGCGGGAGGAAATGCCTTGCCATAATCGGGATGCTCTGTATCGACGTTCACGAACCATCGCGGTGTCACGCGGCCGCCCGCCCACCGGATCCGCTCAAAAGGAATCATCTCCTCGGTAGGTAAATCATTCGGCGACGCCAGCACTGTGTTGCGCCACTGCACGACGGCCACATGGCAGCTCGCGTGGCGGACGCTGCTCGGTATGTTGACCAACTGCGCCCGGAACCACGTCCACGGACCGGATGGAGATTCGCGCATCAGGACTTCGATGGGGTATGGTTGCGGCTGCACGAATGCCGCAGTTAAATACTGTTCGTCGAACACTTCCTGGAGCGTTACATGGTGGAACGGGACGAGCTCGCGGCGTCGGTTAGGGCAGAGGAAATCCACAAAGACTCCAGTCTCTGCCACGTCCACCACGCGTCCGTAACGCGACACACCGTCCTCGCCCAGAACATTTACGCTGTTGGTTTGACAGATACTCCAAGGTATGCGCATGGTTAACAGAGAGCTGAGCGGTAATCCAGTGGAGACTGCGCAGTTGCTTGAGGTCAAAGTTGCAGTCGACGTTGAGACTATATTATTTCAAGCCTTTAGTCTGAAGTCGATCCCCGTACCTGATCAGGGTTAAATCGATCAGCGTACCAGATTAAGAATAAGCAGCAAACACTAAACTGCACAAGTGCTAAACTGAAAAACTGATCAGTACAGTAACTGATCACTTCCTACTGGAAACAGGTGAAATGCAGTTACTTAAGTGAAAATGTTTTGAGAGGCTAAAATGAGAAACGCCACCCATTGGCTATGACACTGTGAGCGGTAGATGTACCTGTGCGGTTGCGGCTGCGTCACGGATTAATGTCTGTGCTGTCTCTCGCTGGCCATTGGTTGTCGGCTAAAGCCGTTCTCTCTCCGCTGTCTCTCGCCATGTGAGTGGGCAGTGCCAAATGCGGATATGAAGGCAGCTGAAAGTGGCTCGCCGATCGGTGTGTCTCACGAACGTGGTGTGTTGCAGCATAGTTCGCAATACTTCTAGCATTGCTCACTACGCAGGATCAGTTCCTTTCTGGTCTGGATAGGTTTCTTAGGTTTCTTAGGTTGCTCACACGTCCGGTCCACGAGCGGCGTGCAGCCGCTTTTGTCGAATGATATGGATTCTTAGGTTGGGATGCACTGATACGAGCCATATTTTAGGAAGCATGTAGCGTTCCTCAATCTTCAGTATGACAGTGTCACACGGAAAACCGCGGAATGCACACAGTACGGACGAGCACACGTCCGGTCCACGAGCGGCGTGCAGCCGCTTTTGTCGAATGATATGGATTTCACTCTCTCTCTCTCTCTCTCTTTCTATTTCTCTCGCTACCACGATCGTTAAAGTGCGTACCACGTTCATAGCTAACAGTAAAAACGGCCGCACAGTGCAAAAGCCATCTGCTAAAGCTGAAACAAATCATCGGCAGCCCCCTGCAAGCTCTTAACTGTCTACAGCCGCAAAAGGCAGCTCCGTGGATAAACTGCACCGAAGGTTGCCGGTAGTCCACGTGAGGATCTTCGAAGTAGAGTCGGTTCGTCCTTTACACGACACCCGTCAGGAACTGGAACCGCGACTTAATTGTGTAGTTCATCCGCGTGTACAGATATTACTCAACGGTCTCGACCCGGTGGCGGCATATCAGTTTAGCGGATTCGGCATCAGTGAATCAGTGACTCTCAACAGAAACTGATTCATTGTCAACACTGATTTACTGCAGTGACCAGAAAACACGTAATTGGCATGAAAGTAAGGATCAGAATCCAAAAGATATTGCAAGCGCTAACGCTTAATTCTATAAAAACGTATCGGCAGCGAAAATGCCTTGAAAAAAAGATAAATAGTAACACTTAGTACAACGCCAACGGGACCTAAACCGTTTCAGCACGCAAAAAGGAAGCATTATTCAGCCTAGATCTTTAAAAAATTCCCCGTTCGCCAGTTTCGTGAGGAAATGGAGAGCAATGGGCGAAAGGCGGTCCAGCCGCACTTCCTCCATTCCGTCCACGCACCACTGCTTCCCGCGGTACGCCAACGAGGTACGCGGATCGGCGGTCTGCGTCGCACATAAAACCTGCAAAAACACTATCGAGAGAAATTTTTTTCCAACACACCTTTACTAATTTCACCATGCAACAATCGTCGTATTCGGCAGCGCCCATCACCAGATATCGGGACACATTCTTCAGTTCTTCGCTGGTCGGCTTCGGCAAGGCTTTCTCCAGTGCATCCCAGAATTCCCCACCATCACCACCGGTAAGCTTCAGCGTACCCAGATGAAGGGCGTGCTTATCGGCGCGCAACCAGTCGTCGTACGATTCCCACGGAGAACAGTATAAGAACAGTTCGGTGTTGATTAGATGGATGCTGTCACAGGGTACACTGCGCAACGCTGCAATGAAACCACCCAGAAGACCGTAGCGATTTAAAGAAGAGGTTGACGGGGATCGATGGAGCGGGCATCCGGTGGAGCCTTTGCTGACAATCCCCAAGGGACCGCCGAGACCGACACAATACAGGGATTTCAGCCGAATCCCGGGATTTTGCTTGACCAGCCAGTCGATCACATCGAGGACTTTCCAGAAATCGCTACTATGGAAAACCAGCTCCCGCGAGGTGACGATGATGTGTTTCGTGGATGGGCGGAGGCATTTGATGATTGGAGAGGTCGAAAGGTAAAGGCTCTGATTGGATTCGGGTCCTTCGTTGTGAACGCAGTGAATAACGATCGTGGATGTGGTTGCCGGCGACAGAAGTAGGGAGTTCCACAAAGAGCAGACGCTGCGAAAGTTTGTCTGCGTCACGGTGTCCAAATGGGAGAAAATATCCGAGAGGACTTCGCTCGGCAGCAAACCCATTCCGTACTCGACTTCCCGGACACGCGGAGGGGAGGGCAAGGGCTCGCAAAATGAATGTACATTGCTTAAAACCAAATGACGCAGATAATCCACTATGCGATCCTGCAAAATGCTCAAAAATGACGACACTGCGCATCGCCTACACCAACAGCGATGTAGTTTACCGGCAACGATTTGTCGTTCGTTGGGCACGGCAGGACGAACCCCGCGTGCCCATCCGTAGAGTCCACAAAGGTCACCCGATCCATGAATACAGGATCGAACAAATGAGCGTCTTCGAGAATCACCACCAGTTGTTTGGCCGACAAACCGACGGCGTCGTCGGGAAGCCAGATACGGCGCTTCGCAAACATCCCTTGGACGACCGGTGTGGGTGGACGGACACCGGCGCTCAGTGCATCGTGGTGGTAACTCCAGCCACCAGGAAAGAGGATCTGCGCGGGAACGGGCCGATTGGTCAGTGCCCACCAATCACCGCGGCGGAGACGGTGGGGTTCGACGATCTCGGTGCTGGGTCCGCTATTCCAGTACTGGACGATAGCTGCGCCGAGGCGAGAATGTTTAACGCCGCGGGTCGTGTTGACCAGGACCGCGGGGAACCATGCAAACGGGCCGGATGTGGACTCGCGTGCCAGAACCTGCCAGGGAGCAGCTGTGTGCGGCTGGCGAATGGCTTTGGCCAACTGTTTCCCGCCAATCGGTTCGAAGGTCTTGGCAGTGGCGAGGTCCCGGAGAAGGTAGACGTTGGCGAACGGCGTCAGTTCGCGGCGACGGCCAGGGCACAGGAAGTCAATGAACAGTCCATTCGGTGCCACGTCCACCACGCGTCCGTAGCGTAGCAGGCCGTCGGCGCCGATGACGTCCACGCTGTTAGCAGTGTACATTCCTCTGGACATTCCTGACAACAGATTGGATCAGACTCAGAGCGATGGCTGAATTTTGCACAATAATGCTTCTAGCCCATTTTTATTCAGCTGCGCGCAGACTGCACTCCGCCGTGTAATAAGATTACTTACCTTACTTACTGTTAGGACTAACTAATGGCGAAAAGTGGAAAATCGCAGAACGTCCCTCAATGCGCAATACGAAATATGCAAATGATACCAGTTACAAGATGGAGAACTCGGCATTTAACAGCAACGGTTGATGAAGTTGGCACCTTGTAGTAGGTTAGGGCCGAATGGAGTGGGTGGTCAAATGCGCTCACTTCGCAGCGCGGCAACAGCAGTACACTCGTACACTATTTAACTGCTGAAGGCCATCAGTGGTTTAGGAATCTGTGGTGTGTACTGAGTAATACAGATGTATGTATAGCCTATGTACTGTACGTGTCGGTGCGGATAAACAGATAAATCACTTGCAAAGCATGCAAAGTATCCAATCCTACACAGGTACTCAACTAAGGAAGTGCACCGCTGTTCGTTAGCACGGAAAGACCGAAAGCGAAGCCAGCAATATTTCCAGAAGGATCTCGAACGGGGAAAGTGAACTACACACAGGGATGTTGAAGCACTGAAGAATTGTCCCTTTTACTGACTCTAATATCCATAATAATGGCTGGTAGAAGACTGCATAATATGAGACACTTTATTAGATTCATTTACACCTAATATTTACGAACGACATACGTATGCTTATATGTTAGTTAAAAAAGCTGGCGCGGGTGTTCTGTTTTAACTGTCTAGTTCTCTTTACTTTATCTCAAAGCACTTTGTATCGAATTGACGAAGTAAGGATAAAATTTTGTTAGGCAGCGTCGCCATCGACATTCAGTTCAGCTTTCCCGCCGACAGCACGATAATGACTATGAGCGTATCCCGGCTACAGCACTACTCGTACTTCAAGTAGAACTGCAGAAGTATACCTAACCATAAGAACAAGCGGCAGCCAGGCAAATAATTGCTGGCATTGCGCTATATCAATTTAATTGAGAATAATATCTTATCGTGGTTGTTTCTGGTTTCCCGTGACGATGAAATGATATTCCCCCTCCATTCCGGCAAGGAAACGCAGTGTTATTCGCGATAACTACGCAGTGTTATTCGCGATAACTATCGTCGTTATGTTCAACCATCCGGGCCACCTCAGCTTGGAACCTTTACCGGACCGGACAGATTGTTTGGGGGCAGTCGGGCGGAAGTGGGAATCGGATATTTGTTCCGGTGAGGTCGTCACCTGCACCCTCGATATCGCTTATGCCGCCGCGCACCCGACCCGCTTGCCCACGCCGTCGCCACTCGGTTGTACAGTAATCGTCGCCTATTGATAACGCTGCAGTACACTGGATGGATATCGCCGTTAACAGAGCTTACTACTCGCCTGACCGCGAAATCCAGCCGGACCAACGCTGGCGAAGCAAGTGCCTCACCCGTACATTCACTATACCTGACCGCCTACTATTCTGAGCCCTTACCGGACGGAGTAATTTGTTTGGGGGCTGTCGGGTGGAAGTGGGGACATCGGAACCTCGAACCGGTGAGGTCATCACCTGCACCAAGTGCCGCCATGCCGCCGACCTGTTCTATCCGCAAACGCCCAGTTACTTCCGCTGTTTTTTGTAAGGAATTTCCACAAGAATTTAAATGTTTATTAGGTTTATGCTGTCCAACTCGGATTTTGCGATTACAGAAAAGCGTTGTTTCCAACTTGCCTATTCTATGGCCGAGAAGGCCGGATTTTTACTGATGCCAACCGATAGTAAGATGCTTCTTCGCGAGTACAGACAAATAAAGAATGCAGGTTGGCAGACTGCAGTGTACAGTACAATTCCGAGCCGGTCATGGTTTTAACAAATACTGTGTGCGGCGTAGACTGCTGATCCGCTTCCCTCGTCACATGGTCGCGGGAAGAAGTGACGTGAGGACGGTTGCGAAGAGCTGTGGTTGTCAAAGCTGTCCCGTATTTCACTGCACGTGCTCTGCGCGTTCCCGTTACCTATATGAATTCGAAAGTCCCTGACGTCCGGATGTGCTTGGCAAGAGGTGTGTTCCATTGAAATCACTGACGTTTATCGTTCGATTGTTCTGTCGTCCACCATTGTTTAAGCCGATACAGTTTAGTTTACTTGTACATGTGTTAGCTACGTCAGTTTACGTGTTTGCGCCAGTGCTGTGGGCCTCCGATTCTGTCTATCGAATGGCAAATTAGGCCGCTGAATGTTTGGAAACCAATTTATTCTTAAAAGGTGGAAATTATCTTTGTTTATTGTACAACGCTACTCGTGTTGGGCGGCTTACGGTGTGAGAATGCGAGTGATGCTCGGCGGAAAGGACCTTCGGAAGCGCAGTGGCGCGTTTAAGGGGGGGGGGGCTCCCGGGGCCAAAGCCCCCCGTAAACTACAGATTTGGGTACTTCAAAATGCACAACGGTACCCCCTTTGAAAATTTTACACATATACTTCCATTTTTCCAATGTACCCTTGGTAAAAGATAAAAGATCCCTTGGTAAAAGATTCGTGGTAGCTACAAAACTTGAGAATACACTGTAAATGGTGTCAGCAGAAGCTCTGTGCTGTGACTGTGAGGGATATAGGAAAGTGCAATAAATGTACAGTAACACTTAACCGATGAAAGATGACCGCAGCAGCCGGTGAGCAGCAAGCCGGCTGCCAAGGACGCTACATAGTAGGCACACCGTTCCCTACTTTTCCGGAGCGGACTGACACCAGTTGGCAGTCGGTTAAGCAGTTTTCAACAGTGGCCAAAAAAGATAGCCAGAAAATTATTATTTTTGGTTGAATTTCTATTCCTGCATTAAAACCGAGTGTCACTTGTCATCTTCGCGTTCGGCGCGGAAGTGCATAGCTTTTTACCGTACCCGTACATGAAATAATATGTAAATCAACTTGAAGTCCCTGCTCGAAATATAAGCACTGAGCACATCGTATTCCACATCACGCATGTGTACACCTTACCAATTTATTCAAATAAACCAAGCTCCGGAAAGTGCTCGCGCAAGAAAATCGTAATACCTTAAATATTTTTCATAAATTTTTAGTAAATCACACAGCAAAAACGTGCACCGGCTTCGCGCGAAAATTAATATTTTCTATAAACATTATACATGATGCAGCCTTTCTTGATCTTAGCTTTCGCTACAAGAAAATTTGAATTATTTCTACTATTTTAATAGAATTTCTAGCGATTTTCTCAGCAAAATCGTCCATTGGCTTTGCGCTTCGCGCGAAAAATGTCAGCCAATGTAGATTTGAACCGGTAACCCCGCCCGCTAAAGTGAGATAAGTTTGCCTAAGGTTTGCAATGAGATGAATCCAGAACTTAAACTACCTTTACTAACGTGATTTTTTAATCCAAATCCAACTTAGAAGGCAAAAACAGATAAAAATAGTTTAACGTTATAAAAATATTTCACAAAGGGTTCGCTGGCCCACCCGTGGAAAAAGTTCTAGACGCGCCACTGCGGAAGCGCACCGGCTAGTGGTGCGCTGTCTCCCGTTGACTGCTCTATAACGCGGGGCCGTATGGGCGCCACGCGTATCCTCGACAGCGAACAGCGGTGAACCCGGATGAGGCTTTATTGCCGAATCTAATGCGCACCGTGGCGCAGCAACACCAGACTCATGAGGAAAGATCCTGCAGCCAGTGCAACTGTGCTGCAGGTCCGTCAAAACAGCGCAGTAGAGCCCTGCACTTTGGTCTGAAAGTGACCGGGCTGAAAGTGACCGGGCTGAAATAGTGCTCTGACCAAAGTGTCCGGGCTGAAATAGTGCTCCGACCAAAGAGTCCGGGTCCGAATAATGCTCCGACCAAAGTGTCCGGCTCCAAATAGTGCTCCGACCAAAGTGTCCGTGCCGAAATAGTGCTCCGACCAAAGTGTCCGGGTCCGAATAGTGCTCCGACCAAAGTGTCCGGGCTGAAATAGTGCTCCGACCAAAGTGTCCGGGTCCAAATAATGCTCCGACCAAAGTGTCCGGGCTGAAATATTGCTCTGACCAAAGTGTCCGGGCTGAAATAGTGCTCCGACCAAAGAGTCCGGGTCCGAATAATGCTCCGACCAAAGTGTCCGGCTCCAAATAGTGCTCCGACCAAAGTGTCCGTGCCGAAATAGTGCTCCGACCAAAGTGTCCGGGTCCAAATAATGCTCCGACCAAAGTGTCCGGGCTGAAATAGTGCTCCGACCAAAGTGTCCGGTCAAAATAGTGCTCCGCCCAAAGTGTCCGGGCTGAGACGCTCTCAGAAGCTTCAGGTCACATCGAGAATGCAAAAATTTTTGAGTGGACAAAATTTACGGCGGACGTTTTTTTGGCCCCCGGACGGTTTGGTCGGTTTAACGACTAAAACGTCCGCCGGACGTCTTGGTCGTCCGGACGTTTTGGTCGGTTACACTTAACATCGACTTGTCTTTTGATTAACAGTATACGAAACTTTTCGCCAAGCAACTGCGCCGTCTCCACTGGACCACTGCGCCGTCTCCAACAGCGTAAATGTTTTGGGCGAGGACGGTGTGTCGCGTTACGGGCGCGTGGTGGACGTGGCAGAGACTGGCGTCTTTGTGGATTTTCTCTGCCCCAATCGACGCCGCGAGCTCGTCCCGTTCCACCATGCAACGCTCCAGGAGGTGTTCGACGAACAGTATTTAGCCGCGGCCTTCGTGCAGCCGCAGCCCTACCCGATCGAAGTGCTGATGCGCGAATCTCCATCCGGTCCGTGGACGTGGTTCCCGACGCAGTTGGTTGACATCCCTAGCAGCGTCCGCCACGCGAGCTGCCATGTGGCCGTCGTGCAGTGGCGCAACACACTGCTGACGGCGTCCAATGACGCCGCTACCGAGGAGATGGTTCCCTTTGAGCGGATTCGGTGGGCAGGCGGCCGTGTGACATCGCGATGGTTCGCAATCGTCGATAGAGAGCATCGGGATTATGGAAAGGCATTCCCTCCCGCAGAGCGAGTGAAACCAGGCACCTTCAGCACGGGAACTGTGCAGTTACCCGACAAAGTCCGCGCGCTGTCCAATGAAGAAGCGCAAGGCTGGATCAGCTGCCTGAACGGTTCTGGCTCAAGTACCTATTTCCTTTGGGAACGTATGGCGTACGTGTCCTTTGTACATCTCGTGGATGGACGATTGTCCTACATCTACCGCCATCGCGCAGACATGGTGAGTAACTGAGAACCCATCAAATATATTGACTGGGCTTAAGCCTGATTTTGTACGCTATGAGCTTATGATGCAACGTTTTGGTTGACGAAGGTCCACCTACACACGAGGCTGATAGATTGGGTCACGAAGTACTACAACCCGTCAGCCAAACCGCCGGAGACCACAGTGAATGATAAAGCTGCGCTGCCGGTGGAATTGTGGCTGCAGGTTTTTTCTCATCTGGACACGCTAATACAGACTTATTTGCGTACCGTCTGTGCAGCGTGGAATGTGATGATGGTTTCACCGGCACTGCGCGCCGGCCCGCGCTCAAGCTCTGACTCTGACTCAGACTCTTGACCGCTCAAACTCTGACTCTGACTACTCAAGGTCTGACTCTGACTGTCCAAACTCTGACTCTGACTGAATAACCTAAGAATAACTTAAGAAACCTAAGAAAACTAAGAAACCTAAGAAACCTAAGAAACCTAAGAAACCTAAAAAACCTAAGAAACCTAAGAAACCTAAGAAACCTAAGAAACCTAAGAAACCTAAGAAACCTAAGAAACCTAAGAAACCTAAGAAACCTAAGAAACCTAAGAAACCTAAGAAACCTAAGAAACCTAAGAAACCTAAGAAACCTAAGAAACCTAAGAAACCTAAAAAACCTAAGAAACCTTCAGAGTCAGAGTCAGACTTTGAGCGGTCAGAGTCAGACTTTGAGTAGTCAGAGTCAGAGTTTGAGTGGTCAGAATCAGAGCCAGAGTCAGAGTTGGAGTCTGGGCCCTGCGCGCCACTCTCTCCGTCGTCCCGTCTACTTCGTGGCCGCGGCCATCTACCACTGCTTACGCCCGTGTACACGTCATCTCGTTATAGCGTCCACGTTGTACGGCCAAACAGAAGACATCTTCCAGGTGCTGGAAATGCTGCAATACGTCATGAAAAAGACACCGGGAATGCGACTGGTATCCCTCCATCTGATCGGGATGCAGCCTAGCCTGCTGATTAACCGGAGAACCCCGCTCGCTGTTTACCAGGATAAGTGTGGGGGGCACTCACCAATGCCATTTGAAGACCCAAGGGCTCTTCCCGACTACCACCTGCCGGATTTTATTGAATCACTGGGTAGTCTTGCGTGCAGTGTCGTCCAGCTGCGAGACTGTCGTATCAACCTGCGCTGCTGCGAGTGCACTGTTCCCGTCATTCGATGTGAAAGAGGCGATAACTTCGGCTGCACACTGTGGAACGCGCTGGAAACGGCGCTATCAGCGCCGAGTGGGGAACAGTTGAAGGAGCTGTCCGACAAGTTGGCTAGCGACGCCGTGGATATTAGCGTTATCGGCAAGGTATGATGCTTTATTGCAGGCGAGAGCATTATGGGCAGTAAATGCGCTCGGTGCGGCTCTTTCCGCCACCGTTTCGTGGCAAACCCTCGACTGTTTTCACAAACATCGGGAATATTGCGGTAAAAAGATGCTGTGTAATTGTAGAATGGGTTTGATTTTGTACAGGTACTGTGCACGGTGCAGGCGGCCGATCCGCGTCCCCCGTCGTATTACGGCGGGAAGAAGTGGTGCGAGGACAACGGACAGGCGCTGTAGCTGGAGCAGCTGTCGCGCACTGCGCTGTACCTGCTTCTTGGATGGCTGTTGTGACAGTTCGGAGCTACCTGACGTGTGCTGACATAGTCCGGCTGAGCTTATCAGACGGCGTGCAGCCGTCGACGTCTACAAAAACCGTGAAGTGTTCCACTAACTATGATTTATTAATATTACATTAACCTTGGTATTTGCATTTTGCACCAGCAAATTGTGTAATTCTTTATGATCTTCTGTCTTTTTATCGGCTAGCTGTCCGCACTTGTAATGCCTCTGCGGAAGAACGGCCTTGTAGTTTCTAAGATTTTAGGCAACTTTCTTTTAAGAATTTGACATGTTAGATTTCTAGTAACTGTAAAGCGACATAACGGCTTCGAGCCTTCGGCTTTGCTGCGATGAGTCGCTCAGGAATTTTACGACTCATCAGTTCTTAAACTATCTTACTTAAATCGCCTAAATGACGATCCGCAGACGATTTCAACCTTTTAAATGGCTCGCACACCTTTAGCTGCAACAATTTAGCAACAACCTGTAGGTCGCAAACATCGGCATTCTCGCAAAAACAGCTTCCGGTATATTATTACTGCGTATGTGGTCACATATATATTATTACCGGCATATAGGTCGCAAACATCGGCATTCTCGCAAAAACAGCTTCCGGTATATTATTACTGCGTAAGTGGTATATTATATCATACGCACACTTAACATAGTAATCATGTCCTAGCATGAGCCTTCATGACTGCATTACATTAAGTGTACAAGCTGCAATTGAATAATGTCGTTTTATGCTGCGAAATCAAAACTGCAAGCAACAAAAGTCCCGGCACGCCAAAACACATCGAAGCGCTAACGCCACGTAAAACGTTGCGCTAGCGCTAAAAAACTAGCGCCTTGAAAAAACTGTTTCCACCATGATGGCGACAAAACGCAGTGTAATACGCCAGTCGCAAATCCCGGAGGCCGTCGATGCACCATTTCTTCCCGCGATGAAGCGTCGTTGCACGCGGATCGGCCAGCTGCAGTCCACAGAACGCCTGCAACAACCACAACAAGACTTCTTAGAAACAGCCGGAAATATTCAAAAATCACGACGTATCACCTTGCACGCGGCCTTAGGATCCAGATAGATGTCGGTACTGTTAAGTGCCGACGCCAGCCATGTGTCGATCTTCTGCCATTCGTCAGGGCACAGCTCGGGCGTTGCCGTCTCCATCACGTCCCACAACGCACTCGCGACATCGCCGGTCCACGGTATCCGGGCGACTGGAATGTCGATAGACTGCTTCAGTAGCATCATGTAGCCTTTGCGATGCAGCGTTCGGCATTCCAGCTTTATGCTGCATCGGACCAACCAGATAGCATCACATGGCACCCGACGAGTGGCCTGCATGATGCGGTTCAGACTGGGCGTCAAAGCTAGATGGGGAGTGGACGGCGACAAGCCAATACCATAGTGCTTCATGCCACAGCCGGTGGCATTATTCAGCGGCAATCGGAATCCGCAGAAATATACTGATGTGAGAGGGACGCGGGGCTTCGTCTGCGTGGCGTACGCACTCATCTCCCACATTTCCGCCAAATCACACTCCGGAATCTCCTCTTGCGTATTGGTCACAAGGATGTATTTTGGTGAAGCGTGTAGACACTTGAAAATGGGCGCTAGTAGAGAATACTGTAAAGTGTCCGTATAATCGAGTCGGTTTTCGGTTCCATCGCCATGCGCCGAAAGGAGAATGGAGATTGGAGACGGTCAATATGGGTGACATAAGTAAGGAGTTCCATGTTGAACAGACGACGCGCAGTTGTGCCTGCGTCCACGTTTTTAAATGAGAAAACACAGCCAGCCACAAGTCTCGTGACAGCTCACAAACGCCGTCCACTGTCTCGCAGTTGACGGTGAGTCCAGGCGAAGGAACATTGGTCCACGCGAAGTATAACTCCAGCGCCTGCAGCGAGCCGTATTTCTCTTCCTACAGCGGCACCGTACATACTTCAAGTATATTATGATACATACATTGATACACACAACAACTGGAACAATAATTATTTCCTTTTCTAGCCCATATATCGCTCTTAGTGCGACCAAGCTAATATGTGCAACATATGTGACGGACAAATCAGCTGTCTTATTGAAGAGTCGAAAACTGGCGATCAAAACGTACGTACTGCGTAGTGCCATTAAAAATCTATAGAAGTAAAGCTGGCGGACAATGCAAACACTTTTTCCGGTTTACAATCAGAACTGTCCGTACAGTTCATCTACAGTACTCGAACGTTTTTGTTGGTCGTAAACTTAATGGTGACCTCGAAAAAAGAACAGTTTTGGGTTTATGGGCGGACGGTGTTTTCGCGAAGGGCGATTGTATTGCAAATCGTAGTTAAATATTCTCACCTTCGACTTCGTTTTCCGGATGTTGTCATCCTCTCTGGTATTGTCTCCCAACAGTCGACGCTCAATGAAACACACTCATCCATCCACGACGTCCACAGATCGAACGGCAAGATCGTTCCGTAGAGCTAATTCGGCGTTATTAAGCTGTTGGAGCAGCTGGACAGTCGGCAACGAGCAGTATTCTTTCGGCAACGGAAGGCCCAGCTTAACAAAAGTCCCGTCCTAGACTGGCTCGGCTACGGCCCACTGCTTTTCAGAGGAAAACAAGCCGGTATTGTAATGCTCCAGTAAAGCTGAACGGTGGATCTCGTAGCGGAAGTAATCGGCGTGAACCACATCCCGATTAATTCCTTCTGGCTGAACGATGGCCACGCCCATCCAGTTTCGTCCCAAACCGCCGTACTTCTTATGGACATTTTCCGCCGGCCTTCATGTCCATGGACTGGATGGAGTCGGCCATCGCACCAGCGTCTGCAATGCCGCCTGGCACCAGTGTGAGCGGGTGTATAATGTCGCTTCGTTTCCGCGCTTCCGCGCCTGGTTGTGTTTTATTGCCGTCACCGTGAAAACCCGGTGAAATGGGAAGAACTCGCGCCACTGCTCGCGGCAGAGGAAGTCGATCAAGAGCCCGTTCGAGGTCACATCCACCACGAGTCCGTAGCGTAGTTGACCGTCATCGTCTAAGACGTCCACGCTGTTGATCGCGTAAATGTTGCTCGGCATGACGGAAGCGCTGCGTAGAATGACGTAATGCCGATAGGGGACTTAACTGTGTCGCTGGACTGAGACGCTGCCTGGAAGAGTACATTTGCAAAGATTGGGCTAAGCTCGCATAGAAAGTCTGAAATGTTCTGCCGACCACGGGAGCCACACTGGCGCCACCATAATCTCAGGCCGATATACATGTATGTAGCTGACAGTGTCAGCCTGACACTGGGCCATGGAAAAAGCATAGAAGTACAGGTTACTTGAAAGATTTTGCCGAAGGATTCTATGAGGAGATAGGTTGCCTCTCTGACAAACCTGTCATTATTTTCGACTAATGATCAACAGAAAGTAGGGAACAGAAACAGTTTCTCCCTTTTCCTTACAAAACTGTAATTCACCGAGCAATGCTTGCACGTCTAGCATCTGTCAAACGGTTATTAATTCTGTGATTTCCCGGTTGACCGGAACTCTTGCATCTGTTGCCTTGTTGGAAAGCTAATTTCGTTCAGTTTCTTAAGACCAGTGCTCGGACGCGATCAGTTTTTTAGTCTTGCAAAAACTTTGAACTGTTTACATGGATACATTATGACTATCTTCGTGACTACGACGAATGATTCAAACGGATAATTTTTTATTGTGCAGGCAGGTCAAAACCAAGAAAACGTTCCCAAGTCGATGTAAAGTGTATTGCGATACTGTTGATATGCTCTACGCGTGCACCAATCATTAAAGAGTTGCAATATTAAAACATCCTTTTACAAATTGTATTCTCTTTGCAAGAACTTCAGTGTTCGGTCAAATTGTCAACCATTTTGTACGGATTCAACGTCTTACTGTCAGGCAGTTTTTGCACATACTTTATTTCGTGGCTAGGCTGGCTAGTATGCAAAGATTTCGATGGAACCGGGCGAATATTATTATAAAAAAATAAACATATTTCCATCCTAACAAAATCTACTTTCAAGTTGTACGTACGCGTAAATACCAGGATTCGGGATAATACTCAAATTTGATAATCTTGTTCGGCTGAGACTAAAACTCAAGTGTTTTGCTGCCGGGAAGGTCACAACATCACAACGTCTTAATACGGATATTGAACATAATTGTTAGTTCTTTTCACATATGCAAATGAAACGTGTCATAAGGAACGTGCATACAGTATATATACTCATGAACTGATTCATGGAAAAGACAATTGTCATAATGAATATGGCGTCCCTGTCGAGTGTCGCGCAAGGAGCTTCGCATCCTGAAACATTGTGGAGAGAATGGAGGATCGAGCATCCGTATCAAGACAACAAAAACTTTGACCACCTTGAAAATTTCAGTGATACTTGAATATGGACCCAGCTGTCGCAAAATGCGTGCATTTTCGTTTGTTATTACAGACTCTCAGTTAGAACGTTTCACGATTAATTTATAATATTTGTTACAATAATTATTCGCGGTTCGAATGAATTATGACCATTGCATACTAGCCGATCCAAAAAGAAAGGTAAGCGCGATGCCGAATAACTACCCTACGAGGACACACTAAGTATACGTGATAGACAAAAAATTAAGCGAGAATAAGTGATAACCATGCCCGGCTCATGCAACGCGGGCAACCACCCAGGTTTGCAGTTGCTTGTAAGCACATAAAAAATGACTGACTGAAAATCATGCAAACTTTCAACGCTGATTTCTCGTGCACTCTGGAACGTGACTATTCAGCCAATATATCAGAAGACGCAGAAAAAAATAACACAATTTTTAATACCAAATAAGTGAGAAGATACGCTGATTCAAACAGATTACAGCTATTTTCATTTTCTCTCGTAGACTTAGCATAGAATCCACGATCAAGGGTTCCCCACACAGAATCCTATGCTATGTCTACGAGAAACTCAAAAACGCTATCTATTGTTTTAATCGCTATAAACTGCAACTTGTTTGGTATCAAAAATCTTGTAGATTTTTTCTGCATCTTTTGCTACATTGGTCAAATTGCTTCGTTCCATAGCACGCAAGGAATGAGAGCTGGAAGTCAGCATACGCGTCCATGAAGACGAGCTGTTTACTACGCAGTACTTGAACCGCCGACCCTTGGTGGCTGGGTGTGCTGCACAACACGTGATTGGTTATCATTTGTTCTCGCTGGTTTTTTGGTCTATCACGTATATGTACTTAGAGTGTCCTCGTACGTTTGATAGTAAGATATACAATACAACGCGTAACATATTTTCGACGCCGTCGTACTGAATCTGCTGTTCCCATATTCCAGTTACCTACAGACTACAGTGATCCTGTGAATCACCGGATCACTGTAGAAAACTGGAATATGTGATCACTGATCACAAACTGTGATCACTGTAATTATAAAATTTCTTGCTGTTTTTAAGCTACTGCTTGCAAATGCTTTGAGAAAACATTCTGATATACTCATCAGAGAGTCACAGGCGCCGGTTCTGTGATACCAAATATGATTGTTGGTTCCCCTTTCAGAAAAACTTTTTTTCGAGCTGTATTGCTTAAACTGTTCAGTAGCACAATTAATGTTATTCCACACCACTTTTCGGAGACCGGATTCTTGTACGTGGTCAACTCCCAAGTCACAGGAAAAATTCAAAGAGTTTGATGCATAGGTCATCACAAGTTGCGTCAGCAGTTTTCAGACGAAGATTATGGTGTAGACCCTGGCCAAGAATTGAAACCGTTCCCAAGCTCATCTAAAGCATATTGTAACGATAGAAAATCTTAGTACCGCCAGTTTGGATTGTTAATTGCTTTTCTACATCAGTTATTGGTTCATTCATTGCTGGTCTTCCTCATTAAGATCCTGTAAATCAGCATCTCGTTGTCTTACCGCTTTTCCGCTACAATCTCGATGCTCTTGACTTTTACTTTGCCGCACTAGAATCATTCTTGGATTTGCTTCTTGCCAGCTAGCTAACCTTGCTTTTGCCTTCTTGCCCCGTTTACTTGCTAATAAGAATCTTGCCATAACTGCCACGTCTTGCGTTGTTGTTTGTAATCACGTTGAGATGAATCGTCTCATCTTCCACACGGTAGTTGTGTAATTGTCATCTTCCTTCCGGTCAGCATCTCGCCGACCGTGCCAGCCTTTTGATTATTAGTTAGCCTTAACAGCCGCTACATCGTGGTACGGTGGATAAACCATCCCACTAGAACAGCAGCTTAACCGGCTGCTGTTGCATGGCGCTCCTGGACTTCGGACCAGTTTAATTCTATCTGGCGCCGACTCTCTTGCCAAAATCATACGCCCCACATTACCTGGACGGCTTTCCAAGGAAGTCAAGCGCCTCACCTGCACATCGCGCGCTTCCACTCACCACCAGAAAGTCTTCCTTGCCATTCATAAGGGACCGGAAATACCGGCTTTCCTTAAAGATTACCGCATACCGCGACTACCAATGGGTAAGTTACTACCATACGGCAGTTGGTGAAAGCATAATTTCAATTTTGTCGGATTTGATTACTTAAATTTCCACCTAAGCCGGCTAAAGTTATCGAAGCCGATGATCTTGTCGTTTGCACTAACTAACTTCATTATTGTTTTAACTTTCTCATGTCATTGATATTAACGAAACACACATTACATAAGTTTGCATGATAAATATTATTTTTTTGTAAAATACATACATATTATTTCTTTCTTACGAGGCACACCCAATATCGTTTTGTGCGTATCACAGTATAAGTACTGTATATATTAGGGAATGAGCAGCTTACATTAGCCTGGCGCCAGTCAAATGGTTTTGCCACATTACCGAACATAAGGAAGAGAGAAATGTAGATTTCTCTCCCAAACATTAAAAGTATCGCTCCAGTAGATCCATGGCATCCGAGCCAGAATCTTTGACAGACCAGTTGGGCTTTCTCACAAAGGCTCAACTGCTCGCAGTCAGCAAGCGTCTTGACCAAAACATTGCCCAGTCTAAGAAAAAAGGCCATATCGTGAAAACATTAGCCGAATACATGACAACACATAAAATCCCTTTCTCCACAGTAGATCCTTCACCTCTACCACGCCTTGTCAGACAGACAGATTCTCCCTCCCGCAACTCATACGCGACAGCGCGCTCAGATTCACAGTTTCACGCGCAGCGTTCAACCGCGCAACCCGAGCTGGCCGTCGGTCAGCCCAGAGAGGCCACAGAGCCAGAGAAGAACCCGCCGTCAGCGGTCAGATGGACTGAGCCGGGGTACAGTACAGAGAGAATTCCCCGCTCACAGTCTCCGCTCCCGTATACTCTTCCAGAGAGTATACAGGACAAGTTCCAGTCACACCCAGCCGCAGCGAGGATGAGAGAATTGTGCCACGCTCTCGACACGTGCTACACGTCTGAGCATAGGCAGGCCGGCAGGACCAACACAGACGAGTTATTAAACTTGTCGTTGATTGTAGCAGCCGATTGCCTTAAGAGTGCAGCGCAGACTAAACCGGCTGCAGAGACAGTCCAATCTCCCAACATGTGCATTGACCACAGGGCAGATATTAATCACGAACCGGCAACACACACAGAGAATAGGACGCAGATTAACAGTACACACACCGAAATACGAGTACTTATACATTAAATGCGCCTGTACATAACAGTATTCCTGACAGGGCACAACCACCAGCTGATCTGACAGATTTGTTACGCACATTAACAATGAATAACAACAGTGCTAGACTACAGGCTAAGGACTTTAAAATCGAAATCTTTAACAACAAGCCCGATTATATTATCACAGACTTTTTCCAGCTGTTTGAGCGTGCTGCTGCAGCACTTAACTGGGATGCAGGTAGAAAATTACAGATGCTACCGAACTACTTAGGCGATATGCCTAGACGTTTGTTTGAGTCGTTATGGCAGAAAAACTCCCAATTACCATACGATGAATGGAAAGCACAGTTTAATAAGCGATTTTTACCTGAAGATTATGAGTTGACTAAGAGAATGGAATTGTCAAAAAAGGTGTATAAGAAAGGTGCAGATATTAATGCGTGTCTTCATGAAATGGAACTGTTATTTCAGCAGATAGATCCGCTAATGCCTGAAACATACAAAGTAGCTGAAATTCAACGTGCGATAGCTGACTTGCCAGAGTACAAAAGATTTTTGGCAACATCAAAAACACATACAGTCAGTGAGTTCCGCTCGATTTTGACCAGATTAACCATTGCGGATCGCCCGGCCGCAGGTACGGAGACAAACCCCATTGAGGTGAACTATATTACCGAAAATAAATTTCGCCCGTCGCGTGACCGCTCAAAATAGCTACCAGCTATCACGATGATGATACCACCGCAGCCGCAGTCTAGCAAATTCCGTAGACAGTCCAAGCCAGATCGTTACCGGTCACCGGCGCAGCGCGCGCAAGAACGCAGCGGCCGCTTTAGCTCGACTGATCGCAGTGACCGCTTCCGGTCAAAAGACCGCTCAGACCGCAGCCGTTCACGAGATGATAGTAAACGTAGCTCAGGTCAGGATTACAAACGGATAGATAGAAAGTACATAGACTTTGACAGCTACCGTCTTCAGAATGGGAAATTATTTTGTCCACGTTGTGTAGATTTTACCCATTCTTACAAAGAGTGTGAGGATTCGCATCCTGATGATCGGTATAAAGTCGCACGAGTGTGCCCAGCAGACATTAAAGCACGAGTACAAGAGAAGTACGACGATTATATAAAGTACAATCTCGCGAAAAAAGGTAACGCGTACTGGCGTACTGACGAGGGAAAAGAATGAGACCTTACGGTAAAGGAGGTCCGTATGGTCAGCAGTATGATCCTCCGTTTGTACTTAAGAAATCCGAAATTAATACATACCATGTCCAAATGCATAAAGATTCGATAAAGATATTACCTAGTCGGTCAAGCCCTTATGCAAACTTCAGCATGCCACAAACAGTAAGCCCCGTCTACGTCGAACTAAACATTAATAATAAAAAACTATCTGTTTTAATAGACACAGGTGCAGGTTGCAGCATAATATCGGAAGTTTTAGCAGTGCAGCTCAATTTAGATTTTCGACCTTTTTATAAAAATGCTCCTAAATTACGTTTTGCTACCGTTTCTGAAAAGTTTCAAGCTAAGAACACGTACTTCAGTGAAATTACTATTACATTCGAACATCGTACACTACAACATTATATATTCATTGTGTGCGACTTGCCATACGAAGACATTATTCTCGGTAACGATTTTCTTAAAGAGCACAATCTGTGGATAAACAGCTGCACTGGAAAATTATACTTCGGAGTCGAGGATGCAAAACACAAAGTCAACAAATTACTCAGTCGAGGACGTGTAGTTTCCGATCTACAGGACATGATGTTCGCGGACACTTTTATACCGCGTACAAACTTCGTACAACAATACCACCAGCACCTCAAGAAAGCACACCGTCACCGCTTGCACAATCATTCTATTACAGAAAAGGATGCCGAAAGTGATAGCATCAGCTCGGACATACATACAGTACCTCGTGAAGTATCTGTGTTGAACATGTCTACCGCAAGCAATACACCATTATCGTTGTTTGCGGATGAGCATGTCGATAATACGAGTACAGTACACAATACATACTCTCCCACACCGCCACCGGCGCCCGTCCCTTCCCCATTGCCTCTGGCACTTACTCCTGTCGTGCCACCGGCGCACATCATGCCCCCAGTGCACTCTGACATTGCTTCAAGCCCGTCGGCTGAGAAGACAGTTTGCACCTCTCAGTCCGCGCATTCGCATGCAGCTCCGCTGCAATCTACTGCGACGGACTCGCACACCGGCGCACACAAAAGGTCAGATTCACCAGCACTGCCTCGCGTGCCACCATGGCCGCCACCGCTGGACACGGAAATGCCTTGCTCACCCGAACCAGTGCCAAACATCACATGGGATCGAGCCGGCATAAAACTAGCATCTACCACAGTGTTGCCAGCAAAGCACGGCACGATATTGATACTTTCAGCGCCTGACATTTACAACGGAGACGTACTCGTATTGGAAAACAAATTACTATTACATAGTCATCTTGTAGCAGTTCCAAATCGTGTAGTACGCTCAGAGAACGGAAAAATTAACATACTAATAACTAACTTTTCTGATAAAGATATTAAACTCAAACGAGGTGTACTTATTGGTCATATGGAACCCGTAGACGCAGTAGCAGAAGTGCCGATAACAAAATTAGAATCGTCAGATATTCCCGGCATAGATAAAGATAAGTTGATGCAACACATTAAAACAATGAAGTTTCATTCAGGATTATCTACGGAAGAGCGAAATATGTTAGTCAGATTATATGTGAAATATCGAAAAGTGTTTCCTAGTAAGGACAGGCCGCTCGGTGATTGTGGCAATATTATGCACGAGATCGACACAGGAAGCAATCAGCCAGTAAAAAAACTTCCTTACCGCGTGTCCTATGCACAAAGAATACAAATTAACGCGCAAGTACAGGAAATGTTAGACCGGAACGTCATTCGCCCGTCAACATCTCCTTGGGCATGCCCAGTGTTACTTGTAAAACGTAAAGGGTCGACGAAGCCGCCCAGATTCTGTTGTGACTTGCGAGGTTTAAATGCTGTGACTAGCAGACCTTTATGGCCTCTTCCAAGAATTGATGACGCAATATCATGTTTCGGAAATTCAAAATATTTTTCAAGTCTCGATTTTAATGCGGGTTTTTGGCAAATTAGAATGGCTCCGAAAGACATACCGAAAACATCCTTCGTGACCATGGACGGTCAATTTGAGTTTTTACGAATGCCCTTTGGATTGTGCGGTGGTCCCGCCACATTCCAAAGAGCTATGGACTCCATAATAAGCCATTTAAAATGGCACGGAGTCATCTGTTACATAGATGATGTTTTAGTAGGCGGAGCAACTTTTACCGAACATTGCGAACTGTTAGAAAAGGTATTAGACGCTGTAAGCACAGCAGGTTTCACAATCTCCCCTACAAAACGTGAGATCGGTTTCCCACAGATTAAGTTTTTAGGGCATATTATCAGTAGCACCGGCATACAACCAGATCCAGCTAAAATCAGCGCTATTTCCGCATTTCAAACACCAAAAACACCGAAAGAGATTAAATCGTTTATAGGTGCACTGAGTTACTATCGTCAATTCATTGACAATTTCTCTACATTATCCGCACCGCTTCTACATCTTACACGGAAAAATGTTTCTTTCATATGGACACCAAAAGAACAACAAGCTTTTGACCAGTTAAAAGAATGTTTGAGCCGTGCTCCAGTTTTGAAGCCGTTCGACCACAAACTAAATACACAAATCAAAACGGACGCCTCCGGCGTCGGAATCGGTGCTATATTAGAACAGAAACATCCAGACGGTTGGCACACCGTCGCATATGCATCTAAAATGCTAGATAAACATCAAGCAAATTATCCAGTTTCTGAAAAAGAATTATATGCCATTGTTTTTGCCATTAAAAAATTCAAACATTATTTAGCAGGCAAACACTTCGTAGTAATATCAGACCATTCAGCTCTACAGTACTTGCTTAACCTAAAAGAGCCTCAAGGAAGATTAAATAGATGGTCATTACTTCTACAGGAATACGATTTTAAGATACGGTATCGTAAAGGACGTCTCCACCAAGACGCCGACCTGCTCAGCCGCAATCCCCACGAACCAGCAGATGATACCGACGATTGTGACATTCCATTGTACAGTACACGGTTAGAACCGGCGCACGCTCGATTAGTGTCAGAACAATCAGCCAACGATTTTATCTTAAAAATTAAAACATTACTTTCAGATACTACAGAGTACAGTCAAGCTCCGAAGCGTATGCAGAAATTAGCTGACAGCTTACGCATAGTACACGGTGTGTTGCAGAAGCTCAGATACCGCAAGGGGCGACCACATTTTTTGATTTGTATCCCTAACAGTACGCGTGCAGAGATACTGTATGAGTGCCATGACTCCCCGGTTTCCGCACATGTAGGGTTTTCACGCACATGGAACACAGTGTCATCCCGCTTTTACTGGCCTCGTATGTTGCACTACGTGAAAAATTATTGTGATGCGTGCACATCGTGCCAGCAGCGACACAGCATAAACATTCCACCTAGTGGTTATTTGCAGCAAATTAAGCAGTTCGGACTTTTAGAGTCTTGGTCGTTCGACCACGTAGGTCCGTTCCATGCATCGCCCGAAGGCCACAAGTACATAATAGTAGCAGTGGAAAATGTATCACGCTTTGTAGTTACGAAAACCGTACAGTCAACCGGCAAAGACGAAACCGCCCAATTTTTAGTTAACAACATTATATTACCTTACGGGCCACCGCTGCATATTACTTCAGATCGAAGAGTTGCATACACCAGCAATATTATTGAGAAAATTAACGAAATTATGCAGATTGACCACCAGTACACTACTGCATTTCACCCGCAGTCCAATACCTTAGCTGAGCGTTTTATGAGGTTCTTAGCAGAAAAACTCACTATGTATATTAATGCCGAACAGAACAACTGGGCACATTATCTACCGTATATTACCTATGCGTACAACAATACTAAACATTCAACTACGCAGCAAACTCCACATTACCTACTATTTGGTGTTGAATCGAGATTACCGATTGATACTGTATATCAAAATTTTGCATCGACAACCTCTACCGAAATTACCATTAAACAGTACATAGAGTATATGCGACAAAAATGGAAACACGCCTTGGAATTCTCAAAAATATTAACGGATATTACTCATGAGAAGAACAGTCAAAATTATGACCACAAGAAAGTGGATATTACCTTTAAAGTTGGCGATTCGGTGTATATCAAAGATGAAGTACGAGTAGTTGGTCGTACTGAGAAATTAACGAATAAATTCAAAGGGCCGTACATTATTACACAGATATTAAAGAACGGCAACGTGCAAATTAAATACGATCATCCAACATCAAAGCGAAGATCAACAGATACAGTACAAATTTCAAAATTAAAATCTTATAAACAGTACGACGCGGATGTACAGAATAGTCGAAACGACTACGTCCAAAAATTAAGATCCCGCCACACTCATAACGCTAGCGCTAACTAATCTGCTCACGTTAATAGTGTACAAATACATTATACTCGTTGGACGCGCTAGCCCATTGTACACTGCAGATTTAACATTAACCGCATTATAGATGCAACTAGCGCTAAGTAATTTAGCGCATTCTAGCGCGAAGTAATCTGCTCACGTCAGAAGTGTACAAATAGATTATACTCGTTGGATGCGCTAGCCCTATGTACACTGCAGATTTACCATATTAACCGCATTGTAGATGCAACTACAGAAATGGACATTCCCATGGAAGATATTAACGCACCGCAAGCTGAAAGCAGCCGTCCACAGCAGCAACCCGCTCCGACAACCAGCGCAGCACCATCGGACAAGATTAACGTGCAGCCCGACTATGCTGCCGCTCTACGTAAACCGGCAGACATTCAATTGGCGACGCCGCGTGCACCGCTCCTGGACACACCTGAAGATGCAGATGAACTACAGTACACCGGTCAGAGCCTTCAGTATACTGGCTACCGTGGCCGTGGATCACGAAGAAAAAGTCGCGGAAATTATCAGAACGCTATGCCTCGACAACGCCGACAGCGCGAACAAAGCCCACAAGATCCCCCGGATGACCAGATCCAGTACGTTAACCCTGGACCGCGCCAAGAAGCTCACCATGTCCGACGACAAGGCAGGAATCCTTTTATTGGATTCAAAATTAAAACTCCGCATCATGACTACCGCGCACATATGGAAAACATCAATACAGCCATTGAGAATGGATCGTACATCATCAAAGACACAGCAGATCCGTACGAACGTGACATTAAAATCGCCCAGAACCAGGTGTTATGCAACACGTACACCTTCCTAGAGCGCCTTCGCCTCAATGTTGACCATGCCGATGAAGACAAATTCTCCTCCTTCCCTGTTCCCATGAGCAGTGTTTTAAGCCCACATTATTTCCAGTCCTGGCGCTTCGACAGATTTGTGCTATCACCGTGGATCCGCTATCCCGGAGACGACGGAACATGGCGATACGAACACCGATGTGGATTCGTGTACCGTTATATTAAAACGCCACAACGTCATGGATTCGAGCAAGTTGAACAATACCCGCGCTACTTCAACCCGTACCGCTTCTTCACCACCGACTTTCCCTTTTACCGTGGTCAGATAAAATGGGACGGCAGCTACACCGCCGAAAGCCGTGCCGCAAAGATTAGAGCACAGTTACTCGAAGATGACCAGCTGTTCTACGCAATTGGAGATAACGGAGACCAGACGTTACCGTTTGTGGAATTACCCGAAGTTGCCGTTGGAAAGCATATTAACCGCGATGTTGCTTCAATTATGACAGCATTTGGCGTTGAAGGATATACCGACGAAGAAATTAACCAGTATCATTCACCTACCGTCCGGGACAAAGATAAGGAAATCTATGACCTACGACAGGAATTGGACTAGCTCCGTCAGCGAATGAACCGTATGCACGATTCCGACCGGCGCACTCACTGAGCATCATACCGGAAAACGATCGCAGAATCCCGATCGTCTGCTTGAAAATTAACCTTCGCGTGGAAGATTAAACTTGGGATCCACCACGCCGTACAGTATTACATACAGCAGTATTTTTTTATTTTTTTTCATTTTTACTTTCTTGATGGGACACGTATATCTCATCGCTACCGTCCGGGATGTAACGATAGAAAATCTTAGTACCGCCAGTTTGGATTGTTAATTGCTTTTCTACATCAGTTATTGGTTCATTCATTGCTGGTCTTCCTCATTAAGATCCTGTAAATCAGCATCTCGTTGTCTTACCGCTTTACCGCTACAATCTCGATGCTCTTGACTTTTACTTTGCCGCACTAGAATCATTCTTGGATTTGCTTCTTGCCAGCTAGCTAACCTTGCTTTTGCCTTCTTGCCCCGTTTACTTGCTAATAAGAATCTTGCCATAACTGCCACGTCTTGCGTTGTTGTTTGTAATCACGTTGAGATGAATCGTCTCATCTTCCACACGGTAGTTGCGTAATTGTCATCTTCCTTCCGGTCAGCATCTTGCCGACCGTGCCAGCCTTTTGATTATTAGTTAGCCTTAACAGCCGCTACATCGTGGTACGGTGGATAAACCATCCCACTAGAACAGCAACTTAACCGGCTGCTGTTGCAATATCGCTTTCTGCTTATTAATTCTTTATCGAAAATTTGATATGCGCCATGGGAACTGCTTGATTGCATCACTGGACAGTGGGCACGGGTCATTCTTACATTTTCTCAATCGCATTAATACGAGCTATCTGTCTATCACAAGTGGTGGCGCCGCTGATTATTAATGGCTGGGACAAATTCAGGATATGGTCGGCAGAGACCCAACATTAGACATTTTCACAGAACGCATGCACAGCAACAGAAGCCAGTTGATCTGTTGATCCATCCTCGAGCCAACCATTCTGGATTTCCGTTCCGAACAAACAGACTGGACGGCCAAACTACCAAGTCTGAAATGTAACCCTGCACAAAATCCGTTGGCCGAAAAAGGGAATTCGCCGGCGTTTTGACCCACTGACCTCCGACCAGAGCACTCTGACATAGGTATCTCTATGCTGTCAAACTATTGTGAGGTTAATTGTATTGTTCTAGCCTAGATGACTCCATTTAGAAAAACTGGGTATGCAAAGGAATAGAGAAATAAAGGCACAACCCAGCTTTTGGCCTGCTTGAGCAATAGAGATTAGAGAACCGAGAGGCGATGAAACCGAGATGGCGAAAGTAAATGTAGCAAACTCAGAACATATGCTGGCAGTTCGACATCTTCAAAATCAATGGTTCATTGTACGAAGTGATGTTGTCGAGTTTAAAGCAGCTAATAGGACCACAATTAAATTAAGTTTTCATCGTGTCAGAATACTGTTTATGCCGCCATCATGAACATGGAGTGACTTTGGTGTCGTATCTGGTGGCTTTGGTGAGTCTAATCAACGTAAAACTTTACAAGAGTTAACCGCGACTCCGCAGTAATAATTCAGTGTACGGACTACAGAGCAGGCAGTGTGCATTAGACAGCAAGAACAGCTCACGTTATGGTGTTATTTTCGCTTAAGCATCTACCAAAGCCAACCTGGAGCAACTTTATTAATATGCCATACACTAAGTACTCAATACATACTACTCATGAATATTCTAGAGATTGATCGTTGGATTATAGTTGATAAGATGCATTGCTGCAATATTAACCGAAAGCTTAGGAGCGAGTTCTAGAGTAGTTCTTCGCTAAACAAGTATTCTCCCATTACACTGCAATTAAATTCTATTTCAGTCTTCGCGGTAAATATCATGCTGTGATACCTACTTGGTATATTATTTTGTCACCGTTTTATATGAAATTGTTAATTTCAGCCCAAACAATGAAGGGAAGTAATAATCCGACGTTAGCTTACTCTGCGGGCTTTTTGCATTACGTTGGATAAAACCACCGTAATGCGTTGTGTCAGTATGTTCGTTTCAGTATCATCATTCTTCTGTCGTGTGCAGCGGAATAATGTACAAGACTAACGGTGTGGACGTTCTGGGTGATGACGGCCTACTGCGTTATGGACGCGTGGTGGACGTGGCCGACAACGGACTGTTCATCGACTTCCTCTGCCCTGACCGCCACCGCGAACTCACGCCTTTCCACCGCGTCTTTACGGTGACGGCGGTCAATAAATTGCAGGCACAAAGACGCGGAGATCAGGCAATCATCTACAATAAATTACATTGGTGCAAGCAAGAACTGCAGGCGCTGGTGCGACCGACTCCATCCAGCCCGCTGACGTGGTTGCCGGGGCAGAATATCCATAAGGTCTGTGGCCTGGGACGAGATTGGAAGGGCGTGGCCGTTGTTCAGTGCACCAATGGCCGGACTGATGCGGATGCAGTCTTTCACGCCGACACGTTTCGCTACCGGATCAAATCGACCGATTCGTGTGTTTGCGTTTCATCATCATGGAAGCAGTTCGCCGTGGCCGACCGTGCGATTAAAAGGACGTTCGTCAAACGGTGTTTCCCGTTGCCGGCAGAACACCGCGCCGTGCCGACTGCCGATCTACTCCGAACGTTGAATCACGAGAAGCTGGGCATGAGAAACGGCCGAGCAGTCTGCTTTGTGGATTTAGTGGATGGACAGTTGTGGTACATCGAGCGTAGATCGGCGGAAGACATCGCGGCTGGCAACTACACCGTCAGTATTGCCCAGGTAATACCGAGACTTTCCTTGTCGCTTCAAATTTACTTAAGCCATCAAATCGTCAAGCCTTGCCGGTTTCAGGATGACTACCATGACGCAACTGTCCAGGCACTGCTCGAGTATTTTGCTTATCCAGTTTCCGTTCAGTATTTACTGGGATACTCGGAAGACTGCGCGACAGTGACCTCTGTCCGAAGCTTGCCGACGGAATTGTGGTTGGCCATTTTCTCCCATCTGGACACGTGGATGCAGACGCAGCTGCGCCTCGTATGCTCCATCTGGAACGAGATACTGTTGTCCCCTTTTCTGACCGGTATCATTATGATCACGCCCCACTTCACGGGAACCGAATATGACCGACTAGTAGAACCGTGCAGATTCCAGTATTCACTGCTCGCTCCCGTCTTCAAATGTCTACGTGCTTCTACACGGCACATTATTGTGGCTGATTTCCGACGAATAATGGACGAGGACGATTTGTCAGACTTGTGGGACGTGATTACGCATGTTGCGCGGAATACCACCGGGATTCATCTGGCATCCATCCACATCTGCGACTTAAATTTACGTCTTAGAGGTAAACGTGGCTGTGGCATGGTACACTATGGTAATGTGCTTCCCGGCAAGTATTCAGCACGTCTTCCCAGCTTGAGCAAGATGATCCAAGCCGACCGCCGTGTTCCATGTGATGCCTTCTTGTTCGTCAGATGTAGTGTCGATTTATACAGCAGGACTCATACCTGGGAGAAGCGCATAATCCAGCTTAAGCAAGTCTTCAGCTTCTCAGCGATTCGGCTACCATTGAGTGGCTATGTGGAGAGTGCGCTGTGGGACATCATGGAGACGACGCTGCCAGCGCCTGACAGTGAAAGACATAAAAAAATTTTCAAATGGTTGGTTTCGCTAGCGAATGATACCAGTTTATATCCAGACTGGATGTCGGTATCCATGGTAAGAGCGCGGCGGAAGATGGCTCTTGTGGAACGTGCTTATTTGTTGCAGGCGTTCTGTGGAATGCAGCTAGCTGATCCACGCCCGTTGGCAGTGTATCGCGGGAAGAAGTGGTGTGTCGATGGTCTTGATGGTTTGCGTCCACAGAATTTCTCTCGTGTTACAATGCGATTTCTCACCGCAATGATGGAACACGAAGGATTTCGTCGTCACGGGAAGCTGGAAACCCCATTACGGATAATCAATATGGATTAATCTATAAAAACTCCGGCCAAACCGTCGGGTCCTGTGCGTTGCGGTAGCCAAGTGATTGATGGACGCCCATTTCAGTGTTCTTATGCCGATTTGACCTTCTATCCCTGATGCTTAGAGCATATGCGCACTGCGATGCTGCTAGAAAATGCGATCCATTCATTTGGACTTTTCATCAGTAAAGAGTTGTCACTAGCTGCTGTTTTGTTGCGAGTATACTGTACGCGGTAGTTGTTTAGTGTTAGTGCCATCTTCCACTATTTCCCATATCAACAGGGCGCAATCCGAGGGAACCCGAGAAACGGCTGAAAAATGCACCAATGGGGGAACCGAACCCCGGCTACGACGTTAGATCCGCGTAGGCACTAACTAGGCAATACCACTGCACCACGGCGCAATACGTTGAAATCATTTGAAAGACTTTATCGCTGTACGTGAGCCGCTTCTCTCCTCAAACCCACCATCCCGGATAGTTATATAGCCACATTTATACTCGTAACACTGCCACTTGGACATCAGCAACCGCTGCATAATGGTACCGTTTGCGCCTTTTTTTACAGATTTGCTACTTATTGGGCCTCGCGCTTACCTTACTTCTGGATCGGCTAGTACGCAATGGTTATAATACAATCAAAGGAATATTATTAGTTTATTACAATTATTATGTTTTATCGTTAAACGTTCTAGCTCAGGGTTCAACAGTAAATATTTGGTGATAATTCTCAGGACCTGTAATAAGAAACAATAATGTAAGAATTTTTGCCCAACTGGGTCAATATATTCAGGTGCCATTAGAATTTTTGAAGAGGTCAAATGTCTGTTGTTTTAATACGGATTTTCGGTCCTTATTTTCACAATATTTCAGGATGCGGAGCCTCTTGCGCAGCACTCAGCAAAGAGTGGCGTAATCATTATGGCCATCGTTTTTCAAAGCAGTCAGTTGATTCAGTTCATGAGTTTTTGTATGTACCGTGTTCGTCCCTTAGGCCACGTTTTACATTATGAAACGAATTGATAATTATGTTAAACATCCGTTTTAAGACAACAGACGTTGTGACCATCCCGGCAACTGTTAGCAACATTTGCATTTCAGTCGCGATCGAAAAAGATTATCAACTTTTCGTATTAACCCAAATCCTGGCATTTACTTGTACAACTGTACGCTAGATTTTCGTATGATGAAAATACCTTTGTTTTTAAAAACAGTATTATTTGTCCGGTTCCATCGAAGCCATTGTATACTTGCCAGCCGAGCCTGGAAATAAGGTATGTACTGTCTAGAATTGCCTGCAACGTACAAAATCGTTGACAACTTGAACCAGTGTTGAAAATTTAGAACTCTAGCTAGGATGATGCAGATTTTATTGGGGTTTTTTTAATATGGCATTCATTTAATGATTGGAGCACGCGTAAAAAACATGCAGTACAGTATAGAACACGTACAATACAAACAGCAAGTACATGGTATTACAGTACAAGAGTACTTTACACGGGCGTATGCATCTACATAAAATTCCAAATACTTCAAAGTTTCAGTGACCCCCCGAAATTTTATGAAATTAAATTTTCATAAATTATGATAGGTGGTCTTTTTCGCCAGGCAGCAAGTTTACCGGTTCAACCACACCTATAATTCCGCGACAGGGAGTGAGTGCCTCATTCTGTGGCGCGTTACCATCATGCCAAGGAGCATCTTCGCGACCAACGGTGTGGACGTCCTGGATGGTGACGGTCAACTGCGCTACGGACACGTGGTAGACGTGGGCACGGACGGGCTGATCATCGACTTCCTCTGCGACGGCCGCCACCGCGAATTCACTCCCTTCCACCGGATCTTCACAGTTACGGCGATCAATCACAAGCAGGCGCATGAGCGGGGCGACGAAGCGACCCTGTACACCCGCTCACACTGGTGTCAGGCGGAACTGCAGGCGTTAGTACGGCCGACACCATCCGGACCGTGGACGTGGTGTCCCGCGGATAATATCCATAAAGCGTACAACGGTTTGGGACGAAATTGGGTGGGTGTGGCCGTTGTACACGGGCACCAGGAAGGGGTTCATACGGATGTCCTTGACGCCGAACGCTTCCGCTACCGGATCCACAATATCACTGCCGTGGAGTTTTTTCCCAATTCAGGCTGGTGGATGTCTAAAAGGCAATGGTCCGTGGCCCAGCCTGCGGAGGACGGAACATTTGTTAAGCTGGCTTTTCCGCTGCCGAAAGAATACTGCTCCGTGCCGACTTCCCAGCTTCTCCAACAGCTGAATGGCGCTACGCTCGCTTTGCGGGCTGATCTGGCTGTTTACTTTGTGGATGTCGTTGATGGATGGGTGTGGTTCATTGAGCGTCGGCTGCCGAGTGACGATGCGGCCGATGCCGATGAAGAAGATGATACCATGAAATTGAACCTAAAGGTGAGAATGGCTACTTCATACGTACTTTGCTTTTTCTCATATTCCGGTCACTTTGAGTGTATGATTTCACATTCCGGTCACCAGCTACAGTATATGTACGCGCAGCAGGTGATCGGGCAATCTCATTCAGGAATCTCTCACTATATGAGAGATTGCTGAATGAGATAGCTGCTCACTTACTGCGCATGCGTACAACTGGGTGACCGGAATATGAAACCATACACTCAAAGTGACCGGAATATGAGAAAAGCAAAGTATTCGTCTACATTTGTCGGCTCCGAAAACGCTGCCGCGGAATTCTCGGTCCGTATACTGACCTGAACGCTCGAGAGAAAATTTACCGCAAAATTTACGAAAAAACCACATTAGATTAAGTGTCCGAAAATTTAATGATGAAATCAAATAAGAATATGCAGCAGGAATATCCAGTACGTATATATAACCAGAAATGTCTTCTAACGGAGAAATGGTAGAGCGCCAAATATGCATTACACTGAACCATGCAGCTTTTTGTCATAGAATTCTTGACCTCCCCATCAAAAATATTTTCGCGATTTCGAAGCTGTGGCAACGGCCAAAAAGCGTAAGGGCGAACGATGGCTCCGCGACGCTGTTGGCTTTATACCGGCACAAAAGCCTGCGACTCACAATACGGACTAGCCTGGTGCAGGTGGTAGAGCATCTGAACTCCAAAAGTGTATCTGGTGTTTTTAGGAGATTTTCTCTGTACGTTCGAGATGGATGCTGTAAGGTTGCTGTTGCGATAACCAGTAATCTAATGTTTTCTTTATACGTACTTTACTATAAAGGATGCATCAGTTCACAACGTCGGTGCACATATTAAGCGGTAGATGGTCATACACAATCAGAAACAGCATGACCAGCTTCTCATAGTTCTGCATTCATGGCAAAGTGGTCAGTACTCAGTAGAGGAAGTCAGAGCATGGAGAACCAATTAGACAAGCTTACTATATTGGTCAACCATTATATTTATTGCTTCGATAATTTAATATGAACGCCCTTCACGATTTCGCGGAGACGCTTTACCAAAAGGTCTGCGAATTGCGAAGCAAACCGTTTACTCGGACCAGTTTCGGTACCCGAAGCTTAGTCCACGAAGCCTAAAGTGTCTGGGGATTTCGACGTGTCTGGGGAAGCAACGTGTCTGGTGATTTTGACATCATTAGATCGCCTGGCCAAAGCGAAATAAATGTCTGAAACCGCGAAACTAAATTTTTCCTCTGACTTAAAGTTTCGACTGCGAGTCTAAGTTCGGTATTGTAGGACATTGGCTATTGTAGGAAGAAAAATACGGCTCCCTCCAGGCACTGGATTTATACTTGGCGGGCACCGCTCCACTTCCCCGTAGGCCCACGGTAGACTGCGCAACAGAGGACAGCGCCGCTGATCTCCCTGGAGAAGTGTGGTTGGCCGTGTTCTCCCATTTGGATACGTGGACGCAGACACAACTGCGCACCGTCTGCTCAACGTGGGACCACATACTGACCACCCCGGTCTTGGCTGCGGTCATTCTTCTTACGGCGTCTGGCCTGGGAGCCGGGGAGAACCGAATGTACGACTCTGACATAGAACAGTATCCGCTGCTAGCGCCAATCTTTAAAAACCTGCGCGCTTCCACAAAGCACATCATTGTGGTTAATACATCGGAGAGGACCGCGGAGCGCTGCGTGGCGGAATTGTGTGAGATGGTGGAGTACATGGCGCAGACACATCCCGCCGTTCATCTGGCGTCCATCTATTTCTGTGGATTTACATTGCCGCTGAAAAGCGCAACCGGGTGTGGCCGGGCGCACTATGGTGGTACGCTGCCGTCGAGCGCTCCCCATCCAGCCGTGACGCCCAGTCTGAATCGCATCCTGCAAGCCAAGTATCAGGCGCCGTGGGATGCTATCTGGTTGGTCCGATGCAGTATAGAGCTTGTCTGCCGGACAATCGATCGAGCTGGCGCCATCATCACACTGAAGCACGCTGTTAGCGTAACAGCCGCGCGGATACCGTGGACCGGCGATGTCGAGAGTGCATTATGGGACATTATGGAGACTGCAACACCCGAGCTGCGCAGTAACGAGTGGCAGAAGATCGACGCGTGGTTAGTTTCGGTACTTAACAATACTGACATCTATCCGGATTCGATGGGCGCGTGCAAAGTGAGAATGTGCGATGACTTCTTGAACGTTTACGGCTGTTTCTATCAAGTTTCTTGTGGTTGCTGCAGGCGTTCTGTGGACTGCAGCTGGCCGATCCGCGTGCATCGTCGCCGTATCGCGGGAAGAAATGGTGTGTCGACGGCCTCCGAGATTTGCGGCTGAAGGAAACGTCGCGTATTACACTGCGCTTCCTCGTCATCATGCTGCGTACTGCTTTCCCTTGGCGCTGGAAATGATAGTGCAACGAACTGATCGTACTTAGATGTGTGTTGGCATTAGAAACACTCTCATTAGCGTTCTTATTGACTGTTATCGTATATCCTATATGGAGTTCCGAAAGAAAACAACTTTGCCCGGGCACCTTCGCGCAAGAGAAACTGATAATGTGGCTGATTGTTCTCATGCAACTGGAACATATGGAAATGATGCAATAAGTTTATTTGATGCGATTTATTTTGTTACGATTTGCTTCGTTTACGTGCGCAAGAGCACACAACCGGTAGGGATTTTAACGGTTGCACTTCGCACTAGCATTATTGGCAGGAATGATGTAGAAGCATGCGTCCCTTTGTTCGCCCTATCATAGTCCGTGCTGGACGTAGTGTTATCTAACCGACCGCAAATACATACAACTGGCGCGTTCCTTGCGGCTTGTACTTGTGTGCAAGTACAGGCTCCTCTTGTTGTTCTGCATGGGCCTGCGAGTTACACCTTTATTCTGCTCACCACGGACTTAGTAAGTGTTTAGTGATATCACATTTTTGCCGTACTAGCTACATATGTTTAGATAGCTCAGCGTTTCGCGATCTGAATGAATGCCTTTGCTGGCTGGTCCCAGATTTATCAGAGTGCGTTGCTGTACATAATTATATAAGTGTGTATTTTGTGCTTGCCCTGTTTTGCGTTGGTACCCCTACCCGTGTTAAAGACTGTACCGCATTGATTCGTACACGTTTTCCCCGCGTAAAAACAGTTGTGCACAAAATCGTATTTATGGCTCTTACTTTCGTACAAGATCAAGCAAAAACTACAAGCCCATCTCATAACAAAGTCACGGCTGTGGGAGGTTTCGTTATGTTCTTACTTTGTCTTAATTCTTATCAGCTTTTCTCGGGTTGTCTGCAGGGGAGTTGGTGTGGCACTGCCTGCCACTTCCGGCCCCAAGTGTCAGTGCCGGGCTGGGGTTGTGGTACTACCGACCACTTCCGGTCACACAGGTCAGTTTTGGGAAGCTCGTGTGGCACTGCCGACCACTTCCGGGCACATGTGTCAGTGCCGGGGAGGTGGTGTGGTACAGCCGGCCACTTCTGGCCACAAATGTCAGTGCCGGGGAGGTGGTGTGGTACTGCGACCACTTCCGGCCACAAATGTTAAGGCCGGGGAGTAGGTGTGGTACTGCCGGCCACTTCCGGCCCAAGTGTCAGTGCCGGGCTGGTGGTGTGGTACCACCGACCACTTCCGGTCACACAAGTCAGTTTTGGGAAGCTCGTGTGGTACTACCGACCACTTCCGGCCACAAGTGTCTGTGCCGGGGAGGTGGTGTGGTACAGCCGGCCACTTCTGGCCACAAGTGTCAGTGCCGGGTGGTGGTGTGGTACTACCGACCACTTGTAGACACATGTGTCAGTGCCGGGGAGGTGGTTTGGCACTGCCGACCACTTCCGGCCGCAAGTGTCAGTGCCGGGGTGTGTTGTGGTACTGGCGACCACTTGTAGCCACGTGTGTCAGTGCCGGGGAGGTGGTTTGGCACTGCCGACCACTTCCGGCCGCAAGTGTCAGTGCCGGGGTGTGTTGTGGTACTGGCGACCACTTGTAGCCACGTGTGTCAGTGCCGGGGGGTGTTCTGGTACTGGCGACCACTTGTAGCCACATGTGTCAGTGCCGGGGGGTGGTGTGGTACTGCCGACCACTTGGAGCCACATGTGTCAGTGCCGGGGAGGTGGTGTGGTACTGCCGACCACTTGCAGCCACATGTGTCAGTGCCGGGTGGTGGTGTGGTACTACCGACCACTTCCGGCCACATGTGTCAGTGCCAGGGAGGTGGTGTGGTACTGCCGACCACATCCGGCCGCAAGTGTCAGTGCCGGGGGGTGTTGTGGTACTGGCGACCACTTGTAGCCACATGTGTCAGTGCCGGGGAGGTGGTGTGGTAGTGCCGACCACTTGGAGCCACATGTGTCAGTACCGGGGAGGTGGTGTGGTACTGCCGACCACTTGGAGGCACATGTGTCAGTGCCGGGGAGGTGGTGTGGTACTGCCGACCACTTGGAGCCACGTGTGTCAGTGCCGGGGAGGTGGTGTGGTACTGCCGACCACTTGCATCCACATGTGTCAGTGCCGGGGAGGTGGTGTGGTACTGCCGACCACTTGTAGCCACATGTGTCAGTGCCGGGGAGGTGGTGTGGTACTGCCGACCACTTGGAGCCACATGTGTCAGTGCCGGGGAGGTGGTGTGGTACTGCCGACCACTTGTAGCCACATGTGTCAGAGCCGGGGAGGTGGTGTGGTACTGCTGACCACTTGCAGCCACATGTGTCAGTGCCGGGGAGGTGTTGTGATACTGCCGACCACTTGCAGCCACATGTGTCAGTGCCGGGGAGGTGGTGTGGTACTGCCGACCACTTGTAGCCACATGTGTCAGTGCCGGGGGGTGTTGTGGTTTTGTCGATCACTTGTAGCCACATGTGTCAGTGCCGGGGAGGTGTTGTGGTACTGCCGACCACTTGTAGCCACATGTGTCAGTGCCGGGGAGGTGGTGTGGTACTGCCGACCACTTGCAGCCACATGTGTCAGTGCCAAGAGGTGGTGTGGTACTGCCGACCACTTCCGGCCACAAGTGTCAGTGCCGGGTGGTGGTGTGGTACTACCGACCACTTGTAGCCACATGTGTCAGTGCCGGGGAGGTGGTTTGGCACTGCCGACCACTTCCGGCCGCAAGTGTCAGTGCCGGGGTGTGTTGTGGTACTGGCGACCACTTGTAGCCACATGTGTCAGTGCCGGGGGATGTTGTGGTACTGCCGACCACTTGCAGCCACATGTGTCAGTGCCTGGGAGGTGGTGTGGTACTACCGACCACTTCCGGCCACATGTGTCAGTGCCAGGGAGGTGGTGTGGTACTGCCGACCACTTCCGGCCCCAAGTGTCCGTGCCGGGGGGTGTTGTGGTACTGGCGACCACTTGTAGCCACATGTGTCAGTGCCGGGGAGGTGGTGTGGTAGTGCCGACCATTTGGAGCCACATGTGTCAGTGCCGGGGAGGTGGTGTGGTACTGCCGACCACTTGGAGGCACATGTGTCAGTGCCGGGGAGGTGGTGTGGTACTGCCGACCACTTGGAGCCACGTGTGTCAGTGCCGGGGAGGTGGTGTGGTACTGCCGACCACTTCCGGCCGCAAGTGTCAGTGCCGGGGGGTGTTGTGGTACTGGCGACCACTTGTAGCCACATGTGTCAGTGCCGGGGAGGTGGTGTGGTAGTGCCGACCACTTGGAGCCACATGTGTCAGTGCCGGGGAGGTGGTGTGGTACTGCCGACCACTTGGAGGCACATGTGTCAGTGCCGGGGAGGTGGTGTGGTACTGCCGACCACTTGGAGCCACGTGTGTCAGTGCCGGGGAGGTGGTGTGGTACTGCCGACCACTTGCATCCACATGTGTCAGTGCCGGGGAGGTGGTGTGGTACTGCCGACTACTTGGAGCCACATGTGTCAGTGCCGGGGAGGTGGTGTGGTACTGCCGACCACTTGGAGCCACATGTGTCAGTGCCGGGGAGGTGGTGTGGTACTGCCGACCACTTGTAGCCACATGTGTCAGTGCCGGGGAGGTGGTGTGGTACTGCCGACCACTTGCAGCCACATGTGTCAGTGCCGGGGAGGTGTTGTGGTACTGCCGACCACTTGTAGCCACATGTGTCAGTGCCGGGGAGGTGGTGTGGTACTGCCGACCACTTGTAGCCACATGTGTCAGTGCCGGGGAGGTGGTGTGGTAGTGCCGACCATTTGGAGCCACATGTGTCAGTGCCGGGGAGGTGGTGTGGTACTGCCGACCACTTGGAGGCACATGTGTCAGTGCCGGGGAGGTGGTGTGGTACTGCCGACCACTTGGAGCCACGTGTGTCAGTGCCGGGGAGGTGGTGTGGTACTGCCGACCACTTCCGGCCGCAAGTGTCAGTGCCGGGGGGTGTTGTGGTACTGGCGACCACTTGTAGCCACATGTGTCAGTGCCGGGGAGGTGGTGTGGTAGGGCCGACCACTTGCAGCCACATGTGTCAGCGCCGGGGAGGTGTTGTGGTACTGCCGACCACTTGTAGCCACATGTGTCAGTGCCGGGGAGGTGGTGTGGTACTGCCGACGACTTGTAGCCACATGTGTCAGTGCCGGGGAGGTGGTGTGGTACTGCCGACCACTTGTAGCCACATGTGTCAGTGACGGGGAGGTGGTGTGGTACTGCCGACCACTTGCAGCCACATGTGTCAGTGCCGGGGAGGTGTTGTGGTACTGCCGACCACTTGCAGCCACATGTGTCAGTGCCGGGGAGGTGGTGTGGTACTGCCGACCACTTGTAGCCACATGTGTCAGTGCCGGGGGGTGTTGTGGTTTTGGCGATCACTTGTAGCCACATGTGTCAGTGCCGGCGAGGTGTTGTGGTACTGCCGACCACTTGTAGCCACATGTGTCAGTGCCGGGGAGGTGGTGTGGTACTGCCGACCACTTGTAGCCACATGTGTCAGTGCCGGGGAGGTAGTGTGGTACTGCCGACCACTTGTAGCCACATGTGTCAGTGCCGGGGAGGTGGTGTGGTACTGCCGACCACTTGCAGCCACATGTGTCAGTGCCGGGGAGGTGGTTTGGCACTGCCGACCACTTCCGGCCACAAGTGTCAGTGCCGGTGGCTGTTGTGGTACTGGCGACCACTTGTCGCCACATGTGTCAGTGCCAAGAGGTGTTGTGGTACTGCCGACCACTTCCGGCCACAAGTGTCAGTGCCGGGTGGTGGTGTGGTACTACCGACCACTTGTAGCCACATGTGTCAGTGCCGGGGAGGTGGTTTGGCACTGCCGACCACTTCCGGCCGCAAGTGTCAGTGCCGGGGTGTGTTGTGGTACTGGCGACCACTTGTAGCCACATGTGTCAGTGCCGGGGGGTGTTGTGGTACTGCCGACCATTTGGAGCCACATGTGTCAGTGCCGGGGAGGTGGTGTGGTACTGCCGACCACTTGGAGGCACATGTGTCAGTGCCGGGGAGGTGGTGTGGTACTGCCGACCACTTGGAGCCACGTGTGTCAGTGCCGGGGAGGTGGTGTGGTACTGCCGACCACTTCCGGCCGCAAGTGTCAGTGCCGGGGGGTGTTGTGGTACTGGCGACCACTTGTAGCCACATGTGTCAGTGCCGGGGAGGTGGTGTGGTAGGGCCGACCACTTGCAGCCACATGTGTCAGCGCCGGGGAGGTGTTGTGGTACTGCCGACCACTTGTAGCCACATGTGTCAGTGCCGGGGAGGTGGTGTGGTACTGCCGACGACTTGTAGCCACATGTGTCAGTGCCGGGGAGGTGGTGTGGTACTGCCGACCACTTGTAGCCACATGTGTCGGTGACGGGGAGGTGGTGTGGTACTGCCGACCACTTGCAGCCACATGTGTCAGTGCCGGGGAGGTGTTGTGGTACTGCCGACCACTTGCAGCCACATGTGTCAGTGCCGGGGAGGTGGTGTGGTACTGCCGACCACTTGTAGCCACATGTGTCAGTGCCGGGGGGTGTTGTGGTTTTGGCGATCACTTGTAGCCACATGTGTCAGTGCCGGCGAGGTGTTGTGGTACTGCCGACCACTTGTAGCCACATGTGTCAGTGCCGGGGAGGTGGTGTGGTACTGCCGACCACTTGTAGCCACATGTGTCAGTGCCGGGGAGGTAGTGTGGTACTGCCGACCACTCTGTAGCCACATGTGTCAGTGCCGGGGAGGTGGTGTGGTACTGCCGACCACTTGCAGCCACATGTGTCAGTGCCGGGGAGGTGGTTTGGCACTGCCGACCACTTCCGGCCACAAGTGTCAGTGCCGGTGGCTGTTGTGGTACTGGCGACCACTTGTCGCCACATGTGTCAGTGCCAAGAGGTGTTGTGGTACTGCCGACCACTTCCGGCCACAAGTGTCAGTGCCGGGTGGTGGTGTGGTACTACCGACCTCTTGTAGCCACATGTGTCAGTGCCGGGAGGTGGTTTGGCACTGCCGACCACTTCCGGCCGCAAGTGTCAGTGCCGGGGTGTGTTGTGGTACTGGCGACCACTTGTAGCCACATGTGTCAGTGCCGGGGGGTGTTGTGGTACTGCCGACCACTTGCAGCCACATGTGTCAGTGCCGTGGGGTGTTGTGGTACTGCCGACCACTTGTAGCCACATGTGTCAGTGCCGGGGAGGTGGTGTGGTACTGCCGACCACTTGCAGCCACATGTGTCAGTGCCGGGGAGGTGTTGTGGTACTGCCGACCACTTGTAGCCACATGTGTCAGTGCCGGGGAGGTGTTATGGTACTGCCGACCACTTGTAGCCACATGTGTCAGTGCCGGGGAGGTGGTGTGGTACTGCCGACCACTTCCGGCCGCAAGTGTCAGTGCCGGGGTGTGTTGTGGTACTGGCGACCGCTTGTAGCCACATGTGTCAGTGCCGTGGGGTGTTGTGGTACTGCCGACCACTTGTAGCCACATGTGTCAGTGCCGGGGAGGTGGTGTGGTACTGCCGACCACTTGCAGCCACATGTGTCAGTGCCGGGGAGGTGTTGTGGTACTGCCGACCACTTGTAGCCACATGTGTCAGTGCCGGGAGGTGTTATGGTACTGCCGACCACTTGTAGCCACATGTGTCAGTGCCGGGGAGGTGGTGTGGTACTGCCGACCACTTGCAGCCACATGTGTCAGTGCCGGGGAGGTGGTGTGGTACTGCCGACCACTTGCAGCCACATGTGTCAGTGCCGGGTGGTGATGTGGTACTACCGACCACTTGTAGCCACATGTGTCAGTGCCGGGGTGTGTTGTGGTACTGGCGACCACTTGCAGCCACATGTGTCAGCGCCGGGAAGGTGGTTTGGCACTGCCGACCACTTCCGGCCGCAAGTGTCAGTGCCGGGGTGTGTTGTGGTACTGGCGTCCACTTGCAGCCACATGTGTCAGTGCCGGGTGGTGATGTGGTACTACCGACCATTTGTAGCCACATGTGTCAGTGCCGGGGTGTGTTGTGGTACTGGCGACCACTTGCAGCCACATGTGTCAGTGCCGGGGTGTGTTGTGGTACTGGCGACCACTTGCAGCCACATGTGTCAGTGCCGGGAAGGTGGTTTTGGCACTGCCGACCACTTCCGGCCGCAAGTGTCAGTGCCGGGGTGTGTTGTGGTACTGGCGACCACTTGTAGCCACATGTGTCAGTGCCGGGGGGTGTTGTGGTACTGCCGACCACTTGCAGCCACATGTGTCAGTGCCTGGGAGGTGGTTTGGCACTGCCGACCACTTCCGGCCGCAAGTGTCAGTGCCGGGGTGTGTTGCGGTACTGGCGACCACTTGTAGCCACATGTGTCAGTGCCGGGGTGTTGTGGTACTGGCGTCCACTTGCAGCCACATGTGTCAGTGCCGGGGAGGTGGTTTGGCACTGCCGACCACTTCCGGCCGCAAGTGTCAGTGCCGGGGTGTGTTGTGGTACTGGCGACCACTTGCAGCCACATGTGTCAGTGCCGGGATGGTGGTTTGGCACTGCCGACCACTTCCGGCCGCAAGTGTCAGTGCCGGGGTGTGTTGTGGTACTGGCGACCACTTGCAGCCACATGTGTCAGTGCCGGGAAGGTGGTTTGGCACTGCCGACCACTTCCGGCCGCAAGTGTCAGTGCCGGGGTGTGTTGTGGTACTGGCGTCCACTTGCAGCCACAATTGTCAGTGCCGGGGAGGTGGTTTGGCACTGCCGACCACTTCCGGCCACAAGTGTCAGTGCCGGTGGCTGTTGTGGTACTGGCGACCACTTGTCGCCACATGTGTCAGTGCCAAGAGGTGTTGTGGTACTGCCGACCACTTCCGGCCACAAGTGTCAGTGCCGGGTGGTGGTGTGGTACTACCGACCTCTTGTAGCCACATGTGTCAGTGCCGGGGAGGTGGTTTGGCACTGCCGACCACTTCCGGCCGCAAGTGTCAGTGCCGGGGTGTGTTGTGGTACTGGCGACCACTTGTAGCCACATGTGTCAGTGCCGGGGGGTGTTGTGGTACTGCCGACCACTTGCAGCCACATGTGTCAGTGCCGTGGGGTGTTGTGGTACTGCCGACCACTTGTAGCCACATGTGTCAGTGCCGGGGAGGTGGTGTGGTACTGCCGACCACTTGCAGCCACATGTGTCAGTGCCGGGAGGTGTTGTGGTACTGCCGACCACTTGTAGCCACATGTGTCAGTGCCGGGGAGGTGTTATGGTACTGCCGACCACTTGTAGCCACATGTGTCAGTGCCGGGGAGGTGGTGTGGTACTGCCGACCACTTCCGGCCGCAAGTGTCAGTGCCGGGGTGTGTTGTGGTACTGGCGACCGCTTGTAGCCACATGTGTCAGTGCCGTGGGGTGTTGTGGTACTGCCGACCACTTGTAGCCACATGTGTCAGTGCCGGGAGGTGGTGTGGTACTGCCGACCACTTGCAGCCACATGTGTCAGTGCCGGGGAGGTGTTGTGGTACTGCCGACCACTTGTAGCCACATGTGTCAGTGCCGGGGAGGTGTTATGGTACTGCCGACCACTTGTAGCCACATGTGTCAGTGCCGGGGAGGTGGTGTGGTACTGCCGACCACTTGCAGCCACATGTGTCAGTGCCGGGGAGGTGGTGTGGTACTGCCGACCACTTGCAGCCACATGTGTCAGTGCCGGGTGGTGATGTGGTACTACCGACCACTTGTAGCCACATGTGTCAGTGCCGGGGTGTGTTGTGGTACTGGCGACCACTTGCAGCCACATGTGTCAGCGCCGGGAAGGTGGTTTGGCACTGCCGACCACTTCCGGCCGCAAGTGTCAGTGCCGGGGTGTGTTGTGGTACTGGCGTCCACTTGCAGCCACATGTGTCAGTGCCGGGTGGTGATGTGGTACTACCGACCATTTGTAGCCACATGTGTCAGTGCCGGGGTGTGTTGTGGTACTGGCGACCACTTGCAGCCACATGTGTCAGTGCCGGGGTGTGTTGTGGTACTGGCGACCACTTGCAGCCACATGTGTCAGTGCCGGGAAGGTGGTTTGGCACTGCCGACCACTTCCGGCCGCAAGTGTCAGTGCCGGGGTGTGTTGTGGTACTGGCGACCACTTGTAGCCACATGTGTCAGTGCCGGGGGGTGTTGTGGTACTGCCGACCACTTGCAGCCACATGTGTCAGTGCCTGGGAGGTGGTTTGGCACTGCCGACCACTTCCGGCCGCAAGTGTCAGTGCCGGGGTGTGTTGCGGTACTGGCGACCACTTGTAGCCACATGTGTCAGTGCCGGGGGGTGTTGTGGTACTGGCGTCCACTTGCAGCCACATGTGTCAGTGCCGGGGAGGTGGTTTGGCACTGCCGACCACTTCCGGCCGCAAGTGTCAGTGCCGGGGTGTGTTGTGGTACTGGCGACCACTTGCAGCCACATGTGTCAGTGCCGGGGAGGTGGTTTGGCACTGCCGACCACTTCCGGCCGCAAGTGTCAGTGCCGGGGTGTGTTGTGGTACTGGCGACCACTTGCAGCCACATGTGTCAGTGCCGGGAAGGTGGTTTGGCACTGCCGACCACTTCCGGCCGCAAGTGTCAGTGCCGGGGTGTGTTGTGGTACTGGCGTCCACTTGCAGCCACAATTGTCAGTGCCGGGGAGGTGGTTTGGCACTGCCGACCACTTCCGGCCGCAAGTGTCAGTGCCGGGGTGTGTTGTGGTACTGGCGACCACTTGCAGCCACATGTGTCAGTGCCGGGAAGGTGGTCTGGCACTGCCGACCACTTCCGGCCGCAAGTGTCAGTGCCGGGGTGTGTTGTGGTACTGGCGACCACTTGTAGCCACATGTGTCAGTGCCGGGGTGTTGTGGTACTGGCGTCCACTTGCAGCCACATGTGTCAGTGCCGGGGTGTGTTGTGGTACTGGCGACCACTTGTAGCCACATGTGTCAGTGCCGGGGGGTGTTGTGGTACTGCCGACCACTTGTAGCCACATGTGTCAGTGCCGGGGTGTGTTGTGGTACTGGCGACCACTTGCAGCCACATGTGTCAGTGCCGGGAAGGTGGTTTGGCACTGCCGACCACTTCCGGCCGCAAGTGTCAGTGCCGGGGTGTGTTGTGGTACTGGCGACCACTTGTAGCCACATGTGTCAGTGCCGGGGGGTGTTGTGGTACTGCCGACCACTTGTAGCCACATGTGTCAGTGCCGGGGTGTGTTGTGGTACTGGCGACCACTTGTAGCCACATGTGTCAGTGCCGGGGGGTGTTGTGGTACTGGCGTCCACTTGCAGCCACATGTGTCAGTGCCGGGGAGGTGGTTTGGCACTGCCGACCACTTCCGGCCGCAAGTGTCAGTGCCGGGGTGTGTTGTGGTACTGGCGTCCACTTGCAGCCACATGTGTCAGTGCCGGGGAGGTGGTTTGGCACTGCCGACCACTTCCGGCCGCAAGCGTCAGTGCCGGGGTGTGTTGTGGTACTGGCGACCACTTGCAGCCACATGTGTCAGTGCCGGGAAGGTGGTTTGGCACTGCCGACCACTTCCGGCCGCAAGTGTCAGTGCCGGGGTGTGTTGTGGTACTGGCGACCACTTGTAGCCACATGTGTCAGTGCCGGGGGGTGTTGTGGTACTGCCGACCACTTGTAGCCACATGTGTCAGTGCCGGGGTGTGTTGTGGTACTGGCGACCATTTGCAGCCACATGTGTCAGTGCCGGGGTGTGTTGTGGTACTGGCGACCACTTGTAGCCACATGTGTCAGTGCCGGGGGGTGTTGTGGTACTGCCGACCACTTGCAGCCACATGTGTCAGTGCCTGGGAGGTGGTTTGGCACTGCCGACCACTTCCGGCCGCAAGTGTCAGTGCCGGGGTGTGTTGTGGTACTGGCGACCACTTGTAGCCACATGTGTCAGTGCCGGGGGGTGTTGTGGTACTGGCGTCCACTTGCAGCCACATGTGTCAGTGCCGGGGAGGTGGTTTGGCACTGCCGACCACTTCCGGCCGCAAGTGTCAGTGCCGGGGTGTGTTGTGGTACTGGCGTCCACTTGCAGCCACATGTGTCAGTGCCGGGAAGGTGGTTTGGCACTGCCGACCACTTCCGGCCGCAAGTGTCAGTGCCGGGGTGTGTTGTGGTACTGGCGACCACTTGTAGCCACATGTGTCAGTGCCGGGGGGTGTTGTGGTACTGGCGTCCACTTGCAGCCACATGTGTCAGTGCCGGGGTGTGTTGTGGTACTGGCGACCACTTGTAGCCACATGTGTCAGTGCCGGGGGGTGTTGTGGTACTGCCGACCACTTGTAGCCACATGTGTCAGTGCCGGGGTGTGTTGTGGTACTGGCGACCACTTGCAGCCACATGTGTCAGTGCCGGGAAGGTGGTTTGGCACTGCTGACCACTTCCGGCCGCAAGTGTCAGTGCCGGGGTGTGTTGTGGTACTGGCGACCACTTGCAGCCACATGTGTCAGTGCCGGGGAGGTGGTTTGGCACTGCCGACCACTTCCGGCCGCAAGTGTCAGTGCCGGGGTGTGTTGTGGTACTGGCGACCACTTGCAGCCACATGTGTCAGTGCCGGGAAGGTGGTTTGGCACTGCCGACCACTTCCGGCCGCAAGTGTCAGTGCCGGGGTGTGTTGTGGTACTGGCGACCACTTGTAGCCACATGTGTCAGTGCCGGGGGGTGTTGTGGTACTGCCGACCACTTGTAGCCACATGTGTCAGTGCCGGGGTGTGTTGTGGTACTGGCGACCACTTGCAGCCAAATGTGTCAGTGCCGGGAAGGTGGTTTGGCACTGCTGACCACTTCCGGCCGCAAGTGTCAGTGCCGGGGTGTGTTGTGGTACTGGCGACCACTTGTAGCCACATGTGTCAGTGCCGGGGGGTGTTGTGGTACTGGCGTCCACTTGCAGCCACATGTGTCAGTGCCGGGGAGGTGGTTTGGCACTGCCGACCACTTCCGGCCGCAAGTGTCAGTGCCGGGGTGTGTTGTGGTACTGGCGTCCACTTGCAGCCACATGTGTCAGTGCCGGGGTGGTGGTTTGGCACTGCCGACCACTTCCGGCCGCGAGTGTCAGTGCCGGGGTGTGTTGTGGTACTGGCGACCACTTGCAGCCACATGTGTCAGTGCCGGGAAGGTGGTTTGGCACTGCCGACCACTTGCAGCCACATGTGTCAGTGCCTGGGAGGTGGTTTGGCACTGCCGACCACTTCCGGCCGCAAGTGTCAGTGCCGGGGTGTGTTGTGGTACTGGCGCACTTACAGCCACATGTGTCAGTGCCGGGGAGGTGGTTTGGCACTGCCGACCACTTCCGGCCGCAAGTGTCAGTGCCGGGGTGTGTTGTGGTACTGGCGACCACTTGCAGCCACATGTGTCAGTGCCGGGAAGGTGGTTTGGCACTGCCGACCACTTCCGGCCGCAAGTGTCAGTGCCGGGGTGTGTTGTGGTACTGGCGACCACTTGTAGCCACATGTGTCAGTGCCGGGGGGGTGTTGTGGTACTGCCGACCACTTGTAGCCACATGTGTCAGTGCCGGGGTGTGTTGTGGTACTGGCGACCACTTGCAGCCACATGTGTCAGTGCCGGGAAGGTGGTTTGGCACTGCCGACCACTTCCGGCCGCAAGTGTCAGTGCCGGGGTGTGTTGTGGTACTGGCGACCACTTGTAGCCACATGTGTCAGTGCCGGGGTGTGTTGTGGTACTGGCGTCCACTTGCAGCCACATGTGTCAGTGCCGGGGAGGTGGTTTGGCACTGCCGACCACTTCCGGCCGCAAGTGTCAGTGCCGGGGTGTGTTGTGGTACTGGCGACCACTTGCAGCCACATGCGTCAGTGCCGGGGAGGTTGTTTGGCACTGCCGACCACTTCCGGCCGCAAGTGTCAGTGCCGGGGTGTGTTGTGGTACTGGCGACCACTTGTAGCCACATGTGTCAGTGCCGAGGGGTGTTGTGGTACTGCCGACCACTTGCAGCCACATGTGTCAGTGCCTGGGAGGTGGTTTGGCACTGCCGACCACTTCCGGCCGCAAGTGTCAGTGCCGGGGTGTGTTGTGGTACTGGCGACCACTTGTAGCCACATGTGTCAGTGCCGAGGGGTGTTGTGGTACTGCCGACCACTTGCAGCCACATGTGTCAGTGCCTGGGAGGTGGTTTGGCACTGCCGACCACTTCCGGCCGCAAGTGTCAGTGCCGGGGTGTGTTGTGGTACTGGCGACCACTTGTAGCCACATGTGTCAGTGCCGGGGTGTGTTGTGGTACTGGCGACCACTTGTAGCCACATGTGTCAGTGCCGAGGGGTGTTGTGGTACTGCCGACCACTTGCAGCCACATGTGTCAGTGCCTGGGAGGTGGTTTGGCACTGCCGACCACTTCCGGCCGCAAGTGTCAGTGCCGGGGTGTGTTGTGGTACTGGCGACCACTTGTAGCCACATGTGTCAGTGGCGGGGGGGTGTTGTGGTACTGCCGACCACTTGCAGCCGCAAGTGTCAGTGTCGGGGAGGTGGTGTGGTACTGGCGACCACTTCCGGGTACCGGGTACTGCCGAATCGTACCAAAGCTAATATAAACGGTAGCTCTTTGCACTTGCTCGAAGCAATCCTCACAACGGTATAGACCCACTTTCTGACAGCAATTTTATTGACGATGCACGGCGATGATCAAGTGTATGCCGCCGTTCATGACAAAAACAGTAAACAGTGATCCGTGCTAAGTTCAGTCACTAGCTCCAAGAACAAGAATGTTCTATTCTTATACGAAAAACCAGAAAAATTAAATGCATGACAAGATAAAGACATCAAAATATGAGTCCGCAAAAGCAGGAAAATAAAAACAGAAAATAAGAAGCTTCAAAAGCAGTACAAGATAAAACAGGCGCCTAAAGTTTAGAAAAGACAGCCACGCCACAAACCTCCCTCTAGGCCAGCCAGACGACAATCACAGTGCAAAAAAGGCAAGATAAAAAGAGAATAGGCTAAGATCCACCCCCTCAGCTAATACTAAACATGTACGGCGATTAAGGAAAGCGATTGGTCAGCTCCAACCAGAGACGCAGCAACAAACGATTGAACATATGCAGTGTCGGTGGGAAATCGTTCATGCCGTCCATGCACCACTTCTTCCCGCGGTAATGCGACACAAGACGCGGATCTGCTGTCTGCACAGCGCACAGCAACTGCAAAAGAATGCGCATTCACACTTCATGGAATCGAGTAGCATAAACCATGGCAAGCAAAATATGTACTTGGTGTACTAAGCGTCATTACTTGCGTAAGCACTGTACACATCAAGAAAAGCTATAACATGTAGTAAAAATGCATATAAAAATATGTAACTGACCTTCAGTAACCGCCGGCCTTCATTCGTTCCGTTTTTGTCCGCTCGCCAGGTCAGAAGATGGCCGATTTCGGCAGCACTGAGCTCAGGCAGGGACGCTCCCAGAGCATTCCACAATGCACACTCAAAATCGGATCCTACTTGCAACGCCACCGTCAAGCGCGCTGAAACAGGTGGCGGGCGGTGGAATCCGTCGTTAACATGCAGATATATGCACTCGACTTTGAAATCGCAACGAATAAAATGGATGGACTGACAGGATAATGTGCGGCACGAACCAATAAAGCCGTGCAGCGTACGCCCAAACAGTTCAGCGTAATGGTCAAAAACATGGACTGCGCAGATTCCGGGCCGGGACGCCCCCACTCGGACGTGAATTTCAAATCCGACCAAGCGCAGATTATAATGTCGAATAGGTGTATTCCAACCGGCCAGGAACGCCAGGAAGTCCAAGAGGGCAGGCACGGCATCCGCATCACTCGCTTCCGGGTCATCATTTGTTACGGTAATAGTTCGTGTAGTAGTGCGCACAGTATGAAATAACACTGTTAGCAGTCCATGATCCTTGTAACGCTGTCTGCCCTGCACAAGCACGTGTGGAGTGAGTAGAGGCGACGCCATGATCGAATTCCACGTCGCGCACGTTCTTCGCAGTAGATGCTGACGGGCAGAATCCAAATGGGAAAACACTCCCATCCAAAGATCCAGAATAAGCTCATCCCAGTCCGTAATGCTGCTGACAACATCCGGCAGTAAAAGCCACGGAATGATCCCGCTAAGGCGATTCGAGAGTCTGCTCAGCGCGCCCATCTTCAAAATTCAGCAATTACACTACGTAGTATAATTATATATAGCCACCGTATTTTCAATAATTTAATTTACCACGCCTAGTGACGCCCGGTCAATATTCCGCACAATATACCACAACCGTCCATCCGCGACGTCCACGCTCACAAACACCAGATTCCGATGGTACCCACACAGACGTTCGAGTAAAGCGGCGGGTTGATCGCACGCATGCGGCAACGGTACACTGCGCTTGACAAAATCGCCCGGCTGGATGCGGGTCGGGAAGTGCGCCATGTAGTCGCTTGCATTGGTCCAGTCCTCGGGACGCGAACGCACGGGCACCCAGCGGACTGCACCGTGCTCCGCCCACCACTTCTCCGAGACTCTCCAGCGGATCCGCGAGGCGTGGACGACATCGGTTTGCTGTTGCCCCTCCCCCCAATGTACAACAAAAGCCTCGTAAGCGTTCCGACGCATCCGGCTGACGAGGCTAATCACCGTTGCCGCTTTCCAAATCCATGGCTGATTGGGTGAGTCTCGCCGCAGTACCGCCACGGGGATCGGTGCCCATGTTTCAGGGATCGCGCTGATTAACTCCGAACACATAAGCAATTGCTGTGAGTTAACCAGGAAGACCTGATCATAAGGAATACGCACACGTCGTCGTTTGGGACAGAGGAAGTCAATGAAGAGCCCGTTATCAGCCACATCCACCACACGCGCATGCCGGAAGAAACCGTCTTCACCCAGGATATCAACACTGTTTGTCCGTAGACTGGCAAAATCCATGGCCGCAGATTACTGACTGGCCGGCGTAGATAAATGTGATGCTTGTACAATAGAATTAACTGAGACTATCTCGTTAATGCACTTGAGAATTCACATAGGAGAATTTCGTGATCTTTTGGCCAGGTATGGCAGAGTGGTGCGGATCACTTTGTAATGACTGTATGGCAGTTCTCCAACGGATGCAAATCGTGCAATTTGCCATTCCAGCGCAGCCGTGCTGTGACCAGATAGCGATCGGGATCGGAAGATACGATCCGTGTTTACGCCGTGTTGGCAGCAACAAGTGCCGCATCGTCGGTTATTGTTCTCATCTCCACATTTACCGGCGCTGTTCTTATCTGATACATATCAGTACACTAAGTGGTGCTAGTAGTTTTTAAGTGCACTATCAGCGACTGTCTGTTGAAAATCAGTCCTGGTGAGAGCTGCTACCTTAGCAAATTATTTCTCTTTTTTTTAGTATTTTGTCAACAAAAACGACGGTGTAATAATATTAATTTCTAATTTTCCTGCATTTTATTCTTACATACGCTTTCCTTACCGGTATTTAAAGTACACTACTCACTCTTTACACTACATCTGCACGTATTACGCATACTCTACAACGGTGGCCATTTATTGCTGCAAATGATTAATTTTTATTTCAGCAGAACGAGTGCGCGAATACGCGATTTAATACCAGCAGTAATGCAAGTAACGGATGCAGTTGTCCCATTCCCGCGCATCGCGGAGATCGGGATCTGATGATACGATCGGCGTGACATTGATGCAGTGTTGGCAGCAACAAGTGCAGGCATCGGGCGTTGTTTTCACTCTCCAGACAACTTACCACTGATCACAGCCGCACCTGTCTGCGTTGTTTACATCGGATGCCGGTGCATGTTGTGTTCTTATTAACGATACATGCCCTGTTAGCGACGGTCTGTCTGAACAACCGAATCCTGCTGCCGCTGTTTCATTAGAAAATAATTTAAACGATTTTAAAAATTTTTAAATTAAAATAATTAGTTTTCAAATAAAAATACCGAGAAATAACCACTATGTACACAAAACTCCTGCCTCACCATTTTTATATGTTGTTACTTTATCATTTCACAGTATACACGATCGACGCGCAATATGTATTTGTAAATGGTTTTATTTCATTCAGACTATTTTCGCGAAAAATAAATTACACGCTTTACACCCAACGATGAAATGACGCCCAAAACGTCGTTGACGTACGTACGTACACACGTGAATTTTTGTGTTTTTATACACGAAACGCATATAGCGATTGCTGGTTAATACTGCAAAAAATGCTCGTGAGAACTATGTTACTTCTTGGTTTATTCGCTTATTTTTTTCAATAAAAATCGCGGCAATGATTCGGCAACAGTACTGTTATAATTTATGACAAAATGGCCGCGTCTCCGCTAGCTTTGCTGCATGTTACGACTGCATTAACGCGCTCATATAAAAAAAACCGCATATCTTTACAAGGCTTCATGTGTACTTTACGTAGGTACACGTATAAACGGCTTAATTAACGCGCTCGATTTAAGCCAGTTAAAAACCGGTTTTTCTTTACATGGAGCTAGGCTTCACGTGTACTTTACACGGGTACATATATGAACGGCTTAATTAACGCGCTCGATTAAGGCAGTTACAAAACCGGTTTTATTTAACGTACTCTGCCTAGTATACGGATACATGCATGTATACTGTACAATTGTACATGCACCTGCAATTAACGCGTCTAACGGATGCCATCTTTCCATTCACGGCCTGCCGGGCAGCGCGGAGATAAGGATCAGGAGCGGAAGATACCATCCGCGTGAAGTTGAATGCCGTGTTGGCAGCAACAAGTGCCGCGGCATCGGTCACTGTTCCCACTTTCCAGACAACTTACCACTGATCACAGGCGCACCTGTCTGCGTTGCATCGGATGCCGGTGCACAGTGTGTTGTTTATTAACGATGAATACATGTTCAGTAACTGTCTGTCGAAAAAAACCGAATCCTGTTGCCGTTGCTTCGTTTCGTAAATAATTTACGGATTTTTTAAAATTATTTTTCCACCCAAAATACTGGGAAATAACCACCCGTACAATATTGCGGTTTTATAATTTTAATTTTCTTTCATAATTATTTGTTTCAGTTTATTTTCAACAAAAATACCGGGAAATAACTGCCCGTCCTCATTTTTTTTATTTTGTTACCTATTTTATTTAAATTATTACAACACGATCACGATCGCGACCTCCAATATCAATCCTGTAAATGATCTTGTTTCAGTACGACGATTCTGGCGCGAAGATAAATTATACGTCTAACACCATCAACGATGAAAAATGACACCCAAACATGCACACTACCGGCACCGCGAATCAATCGCCCCGGCAGCGCATACACGCAACGCAAAAACAAATGACAAGTTAAAAAAAACAACAGCCAACAAACACCTTTAAATGAATCCCCGAATCAATGACACGACGCGCAAAGAAATTATCCCCACAAAATAAATGAACCAAATTTATGATGATTTTACCAACCGGCGAGACGCGGGTATAACGAAACACGGAAACGCGCCGCGCGCGCGTCTATTCCAACAACACACGAGACGAGAATAAATCCCCGGATAAATCCGCAATAAATCGCCGACAAATTATCCAAAAAATTATAAATGTCCATCCGGAAGCGCAAGCACCACCACGAATTATTTTCCCGCCGAACAATCCAAACAAATGTACAAAGAACACAAAATGCCGGAAACTGATTCACTCCGAAATTCGCAAAAAAATCCCGGAAATTAATTCACTCCGAAATTATCCAAAAAATCCCGGAAATCAATTCACTCCGAAATTAGCAAAAAAATCCGAAAATTAACTCTCCGAAATTAGCCGCAAAATTCCCGGAAATTAATTCTTTCGAAATTAGCCAAAAAATCCGCAACGCAAAGAAACATGGGTTAAATTTTCTCCGGAAAAAAATAAAAACAGGCATATCAACCAGGCAACAACGGTACGCGGGCGGACGCCACAATCCCAAATCCACAATCGATCAAAAAACTATAAATCTAAAATCCTCCCGACATTTCCATTCCCGCCGACACGCCCACACTGTATCACGTGCAAAGGAAAGCGCTGCAAACCGGTCCCACGCTAACGGCTGCATATGTTCACATTGAATTAATCCGATTTCTTCACCCCGGTGGACAGTTCCGACAGCTCGGAGCCGTCCAGGGAGAGCGCCTCTTCATCCTCCGCCTCCCCATCGTAATCCTCCTCGCAGTGACCCGACTCCTTGTCGTCGCGCTCACTGGGACTCTCGCCGCCCACGGGCAGCACGTCGTCGTCGGTATAATACGTCCACTGGCCGCCTTCTTCGGAGGAGGGCGGGGCCTCGCCGTCCATGTAGTAGTAGCTCCCGGTCTCATCGTCCTCCTTGATGGGCCAGGCTTCCGGCGCGTCACGGGAGCGCACCATGAACCCGTCCATCAGCTCCAGCAGGGTGCTACTGCGCACCGCCTACGAGAGAGAATATTTCCCATTCATGTCGGTTTCTGCTATTTCGAATTTTAATAATCGGATTACCTATGTATGTATTTATTTGTAATAATAATTTATTTCTATTTATTTGGAATTTTTTCATCCAGTTTTCCAATTTAAATTCAATTTTCATTTTTATTTCAATTTCGACTACGTACTGCTGCGCACTACCTGCACAATTAAAAATTAACTATGATTAATCTGCCATGTTTCATAAATTATTACATTATTTTTACGTTGATTATTCACATTTCAGTTACTCATTTATTTCCCACTCTCCCATTATCAGCTTCATTTAATTATTCTTTACTCTTCGAATTCCCTGTCCGGGAAACATATATTTACAACGCTGTTGTGGCTGGATTTTCAATTTTTGCAAGAATAATTTCATCCAGTTTTCCCACTGACAACATTTACGGAAATTTAATGAATGAATTTATTTCCAGAAATTAATAAGAATTCCACTTTATTTTATTTTTTAAAATTTCAAAGGGAAAAGCTATCCGTAACTCGCAAGTGCGTATTATTCACGACACAACACAGTCGTCCGCCACGCGTAACTTCCTCATCAGCCTCTTACATGCAAGCACGCCAAGGTCGACAGCACTTGACACACAAGCCTTATCAAAATCCAGTTAATTACGCATTCAAGAAGCCCACGCATAATTGATTATCCAATCATCTGCGTGTACGAGTACACGCGATAACTCTCTACAAAAGCTACCAGTATCACACCGCAGAAATTACAAAATCGAAAAATTATTCTACACTGTGAGCGGAAAAAAAAGATTCTAAACCCAGAACGAATTAATTCAACATAAAAAATTATGAAAGGAAAATTTGCGACACAATAAACTGAAAAAAAGCGCCACGGATGATGCAAAATGTCAACGCACCTCGAGAATCATGTAGAAGTCCTGCGAGAGCGAGCGGACCCGCTGGAAACTGGCCACCAGACTCAGCAGCACCGAGCCGTCCTCGGCCATGTTGCGGCGCAGAAAAAAGTCCTTCTGCAGATTATCCGCACTGAAGTAGTACTCACTGCAAAGCAGAAAAAAATACCACTGTCAAACTGAATAAATCACGAATGATATCCCCACCGACAAATGGTAACTGAATATTTTTTAATCAAATAACATGAAAATATACTCAATACAGTTTCAAACTATAATACGTACAAATTTATTACGAATATTTTTCCTGTTGCATCTTGTTGCAAAAACTGTATGATTGCAAAACAAAATAACGACACAAAATAACCGCATACAAACCACTTAAAAAACGTGAAACATGGCCAATAAATTAATAAAAAAAATAAATCGATGATAAGAAAATACCGTTAAAAAACAAACGCCAATAAACTAATCTGAACGCATTCTAGCACTCCATCCCATAAATCACTGCTGCAGAATATTCATAAATTTCGCGAAAAATAAATTCGAAAAAAACCGAATAATAAAATCACTCCCAAATTATCCCGAATATTTAAACAAGCAGTAAACGTACATTTGCGTGCGGATCATCTCCTTGAGCTCGGCCTCGGACTGCGGCACGTAGGCCGGCGCAAAGAGCTCCTCCTCCTCGGTGAGATAGTACCCGGAGGACTCCATCCCCGAATCGCCGTAATAATCGTACGCGCCGCCGTACTCATCCCCGGACGTGGAGAATCCGTCCACCGCCGACAGATAGGCGGCATCGTGCCCCGGGGTCGGCGGCGGGTAGTAGCCCCAGTCGCTGCCGGGCGTCCGGCTGCCGTCCGTGTAGTAGTGGTAGTCATAGCCTTCCGTCAGCGAAATATCATCCGCCCCGTCCGAGAACTGATCCCCATCGCGCCCGGCAAATTCTGCAGACAGTTAACCGTTATTCCCAAAATCCCCGTATTTAATCACTTGATACATTTAATATACACGTCATTAAAGTGATTCCATAACACACATGCAAAAGTTTCGTTATTTTGCACGAAAGTTTCGTTATTTCACAACCGGCAATTAATTCACTAGATCTATTTTCTTTTCATTTTCATTTTCCAGAACAAATGTAATGACTACTGGTCTTTTGATTTTTTTAAGATTTCATAGTTTGAAAATAATTTTAATTTCCGTTTACTCATTTCAGGAACAGAATAAAAAGAAATCATATTTCATTACGCTACTGCACTGTTTTATTTGGCGCCAGCCAGCCTGTACATATCTCATTCACACTGAAACCATAATGACGGTCAAATGTGATAAGAATTTACGACCACTTTGAAATCTAACGATCACTCAATGCCAGATTTATTCCAATTTATTTCTTATTTATTCCAGATTAATTTCAATTTGTTTTTTTTTTATTCCAGACTTATTCCTGTAGTCCTCATAGACTAATTTCCTTTTTATTGCGGACGATGCGAATTAATTTTCGGATTACTAACGATCGGATAAGACATGACCAAAACCTGGACAATCAATAAAAATATTTTTTCCAATTATTTCTTATAAAGCAAAATTTAAAAAATTGAAGAACGAAATTTTTTTGAAAAACACTCGAAAAAAAAAACGCTGCGCACGACAGTTTCGATTGTTCCCTGACGCGCGCCCAACAGTACAAGCACCTTCTCCTGACGAAACCTGACCGGATGCACTTGAACTCTTACGTAACAGTGTAACATACAACTTGAAGCAACACCGGTGTCTCCGCCGACACAGCACCACAGCCCACTCGAGCCACGTTACATCAGATGATCAGACGCACGGAAAAAAGCGTCAAAAATTATCACACGACGGCAGACATACACACAAGTACATTTTCCACTTGAAAATGTATCGTTTTTCCCCGCCGTCAACGTTGGCGATCGCCATCGCAGCCACTTTCCAAAGTCTGCATATTTTTTTCTCAAAAACACCGACCTGGCACCAACCACCAAATTGTATCCATTTTCGCCGATTTTCTTATCAGTGTGAACGCGCGCGCGCGCGGCGCACTCATCAGGTGACCCGGCAACACATAACCGGTAAACTGATCGCCCGGCTTACATAACCTAATCGCCTACAAACTGGAAAGACCGTTTATCATTCGTGTAAATATCGCTACTATCTCCTAAAATCCCTCGCAGACGTCTTTGCCACACTTTTCGCGTGCCGGCATTTTTCGCTACATTTTGAAACGTCGGCGCTAGCTGCCAAAAAGGAAAACCCCGGCAAATACGTTGCCACACCGACAGCCATGGCTGCTCTCATTAATTTATCACCCAATTAATTATCATCATCAGCATTTTCCACCAATAGAAAAACAAAATGCTCGCATGTATGCCAAAATCAACCGGCAACCACTCACACTAAAAAGGTAGCCAATATACACGGAATTTTAATGATCTGCGATTCCGCGAACGATACAACTGTCTTGCGGGCGAAACCGCGAAAAATACCGCAAAAATAATTCCATAATAATAATTCCAACTGACGACAACAGAGAATTATTTTCCAATCTGGCATACTAAAAAACTGCCCACATTTTTTCCAGCAATTTCTTCCACATTTTATTTCATAATCTATTTCTAATTGAAATAAACCGGATATCAATAATCGTTTTTAGTAACAGCTTCACACTCACAACACTAACGAATTTTCCCTATTATTTTTCGTATTTTAAAGGTGTAGTACTTCATATAAAAACTGAGCAGCAAACGCTAAAATTCGTTAATTTCAGAACCAGTTCATCGCATAAATTAATTCCATTTACAGCGAACATTTACCATTAGCAGCTAACGAAAGACCGCTCGCGCAACCGCCATACCTGAATCATACATAATCTCCCGGTTGCGGAAGCCCTGGATCTTGCGGGAGAATTTGGGCCGCGGCCGGTAGAATTGGCGGTGGGCGTTGTGGTGCTGTCCGAAGGCGGCGTCCTGCTGCGCGGCGGCGCCGCGGTTAGCCACGGCGGAGGGATGGTAGGGTGCCCGCGAGGGGGCGTTGTTGCTGTAGCTGTAGTAGGAGCCCGTGTAGCCGTATGTGCGCGGCGCGGGACGGGCGGCGCTGCTGCGCTCCGGAAAACCGCTGCTGTCTTCCCGGGGACGCCAGTGCCAGCCGGCGCTGTCCAGCTGGGCGGCCGCCGCTTCGCGGTGTTTCTCGTAGCGTTGGCGGAGTTTCTGCTGCATGGAGAGGCGCGGCGCAGGCAGCTCCAGCGGGATCCATTTGGTTTTGGTACCTACATGATTACGCTGTCTTTAAAATCAAATCTTCACCTGTTTAATGATTGTAATGGTTTTTAATAATTTTTGCTGATTTTTAATGATTTTTTTCTGATTTAGTGTGTCATGATTCAAAATGCATGAGTACGTCAAACGAGTATTTCTTATTTTTCGTTCACTAAATATTCAATATTTTCACGGTTTAAAAATAAGAATTTCTAAATTTCATAGCGAGTAACGATGAAACCGCAACAATATTTACATCATGTTCTGCTGAATATTATCATTAATTTCTCTTCGAATAAATATCAGAATATTTCCAGTGAAAAAGGTTGTCTACAATAGATTTTTGAAAATTCAATTCAATCAACGATAAATCAGGAACAAACATTTATCACCAAAAAAATTAAGCACTTCAGCCTGACAATGTACACATAACCGTAGAAATTATCGAGAAAATGCTATTTAATTGTAGTAGTAATTTAAAATAAAATAAAAGACGGCTGACCTTTCTTGCGGGTGGCGGCCGACTCATCGGCGGAGTTGCGCCGCTGCAGATCGGCCAGGGCCTCGCCCTGTTCGTCGTGATTGGAGAAGGGATCGGAGGCCGGCTCCTGGTTGGTCAGGCCGTCGGCGTCCTCGAGGGAGGGGTGGCCGGTGCCGGCGGAGGAGGTGGCCAAGGCCTCTGAAGTGCTGCAGTCACTCTCGGATTTGCGTTCTGACGACAGGGAACCGATGCCGGACGATAGGGAGGAGCATTTACTGGCGACGGGATACTGGTCGCTCTCGCTGGTGGTGTGCTTCTGACGGGGGATGAAGGGACGGGCGGCGAGATGGCAGGCGGGATTGTAGGAGGAGGCCACGATGGGAGCGGGGAGTTTCTTTTTCTACGCAAAAATAACGAAATTAATGCCACATTACAACCTTAATTTTTCATTACTAGTAATCACCAAAAAAATTAGCAGATCGCAAACTCGAATTTCTGCATTAACGATAATTAGTACGGAGTAAAAAATAAAATGAAATTAACAACAGAACAATTAGGCCACAATAATATTGAAACTTTTGACATCTAGTAATAAACAGATTTATTAACAAAGAATATTAAATAAATGCAAAAATTACGATAAATTCCAATACGAGTATAACAAGACTGTATTACGTATACAACTCACCCGACATCTACAGTCAACATTAAATTATTAACACTTAATTTTTGTTGCTGCTGAGCTTGTTAAGGGAAATTAATTATAAAAATTACGGTAAATTTTAAGAATAATAAAATACACTGATCGGAAATTGATCTGAAAATCAACGGCATTTATTTGCATTTAATTTTCCGCATAAAATCTACAACAAGGAGATGCTTAAATTAGGTACGTCGATGACTGCATTCTTTCCGCGAACCAACGCACAGTAAACACTAAACTGTATCATTTTTTTACCGGTGTTGACGGTATGATGATTTTTATTTGTTTTTGCATGCCGCTCTCTCTAATCACCAAGTTGCCAACCACCACGCACACACCGGCACAAATGTGAAAATTTAATGGGCCTCTACTCTCTCTACTCTGCCACTGCGTCTACTCTTTCTCTCTCTCTCTCCGCTGAGTCTCTCAGCCTCGGTCTGATATCAGTTCGCCGAAAACACCCCGACCCATCCTATTGTCAACAACCGTAACTCTCGGAGGCCCGCCGGCGATGACATCCATCCAAAGCCGGTTTTTTTCGCAGCACCATCATTAGACAGTCGTATAATATTTTTTCAACTGGAAACACCGCAGCCGGCCCCATCCACACGTGCCTGGTCAGTCGCAGACAGGGCTGTTTTTTTGTTATTCTGACTTGTCTAATCGACCATGACGACGCTGACTATTTTCCGATGGATTGAAAGTGTAACAAAAATGAAAAAAATAAACAGATTTAATTTTCACCTCTTTCTGCAGTGCGATTACCACAAACGAACGAAAAAACTGGCAAAAATTCGATTAAAATAAAAATTCATAAAAAAATAATAATAAAAAAATCAAAATAAATGACAAAAAGTCAAACACATCAAAATTTAATTAGGCTAATTTTCATCTATTAATAATCATTACGAATAAACCAAAAAAACGGCTACTATTCGTTTTGTTACCGAAAGAAAAAAATTCACAAATAACGGGCATTAAAAATCGATTGCTTTAATCTGAAAATAATTACTGCAGGATTACACCGTATTGCGCAACAGGAAGCTGGTATCCACTACTGAAAACGAGAGTAGCATTCGCAGCGCAATTTATAACACTTTTTTAAACAGGATCTGTGGGATCTATTCCAAAACGACCGGAGAAACTCGTGAATTTGGCCGGTGTTTACTCCAGAAAGGATTTCAGGCACTTCAGCCAAATTAAACCAACGCACGGTGCCGCTCTCTGTACCGATAGGCACTCAATCTATGTACCGCTACAGGGAAACAGCCCCATGCGCTACGGCAATCTCCGCCGCGAATAAACCCACCTGCTCTGCGTCGTTCCGCTCTCCTAGCGCCGGCCATTGTCGGGGATCATTGAAGTCCCGGGTAAAATCCAAGCATTCACGACGGGCAATCATGTTTTTAAAGAACTGTGCCCCGTTCATGGCCAATCACACACACACGGCGTCGAAGAACCCGCTCGCCGGCTGATCACGACGGGCTGACCGAATTGGAATAGTTCCAAGGGAAAATGCGTGCGAATGTCCCACGGATAACGGAGAATAATCAACCTCCAGGTCGGACAATGACCATGCAGGATTAATTGGGTAAAAAATCGTGGAAGATCCGTATGAAAGTGGAGAAAAATCCCCAGGGCCCGGATGATCTGTGAATGGAAGAACGCAATAGACGGCGAAAATGTGTGCTATGCGGTCGCATACGTGCTGTGTTAACTGCGTCTGCTTATGCTTACTGCCTGCTGCTGTGTCGCGCAGTTCGACGTGGCGCAATCGACATTCCTCTCTGGCCGGTGTTTACCGGCATGTGACGTCACGGTGCTATTAAGCAATCGGAAACACCCATATGCGGTGTTTCCTAAAAATCTGGTTGAAATGCTTCTTTCGGTCCCCTTCTTTCCCGCAAAAAAATAATGGGAAAAAATTTTAATAACGCCAACTATCAAATTAAGAATTCAGAAAAGGCTATATCAAATTAAGAATTCAGAAAAGGCTAAAAGTGAAAGAAAATTCGAGATCATACTTGAGTTTGACTCGAACAGAATACCACTGCCTCGTTAATTCACTTCCGTGGCGAGCAGATTGTGCGAAAACCGCCGAACCCACTCGCGTCATGCTCGCCTCGTGACAGGGGTGATTTGTGGCAGATTCCGACTTCCGACCACGACGCACGCTTTCAAAAATCGAATTTTTCAAAATCCAGTTTTTCAGACGATATAATCTTGCTATTCCGAAATTATCCTGTTTTCCTTATGATTTCGTAATTCATCAGAAGAGGAATATAGTGAAACGGTCTATCCTGCTCTCACATTATGGGTCTGTGCAAGTGTCCGCGGAGGCGGATGACGAATCTCTTCTGTTTCGAGCATCATGTCAATGTCTGCGAGGAATGCGTGGTGCATGATCACAATAAGGTTCGTCTTGACTTCATCTTCCCTTTTACTGACTTCCCTGGTTATCTTGAGGGTTGAACGATTTTCAGTGTGTGATAAAATCCTATCTTAACTGGCTGGAGGACAGCGGATACGATGCCACATGCCCGTTCTGCCATCGTGCACTGGGCGACAGCGAATGCGTAAGTGGCATGCTGAGACTCATGGTTTCCCTGTACCACAACTGTGGCACGCAGCTGAACGTACTGGGATTCGTGCAGTAGATCGAGTTATTACTGTGCTTCTGGGGATTTTTGAATTATTTTTAATGTTTACCGTTTGACGGTTTGCGTTTGTTTTTGCAGGCTCGGCTGACGTGCTACCGTAAGTTTGTCGTCCGAATTAGCAGTTAAAATTTGTAGCAATGTTTGAGGTTCATATGGGAGTGTTTGATTGGGTTTTTGATTTATAGATCTCTTTCATTGGTCCTGTCTGAACAGGTACGTGCGTTTCGGAATAATTTGAAAAATCTCTAAATAATAATATTGTAATTTGTCTTTTTTTTATTTTTCTGTAGTTGAGTTCAGATTTATGATTTCGAAATTATTATTTTATGAAGTATTTATTTATTCCGTTTTAGAAAACTAATTTTCGCGACTACAGCAAGTACAGTATGTGAGCGACTTTTGCTGCAGTAGTGAGTAGTAACTGATATAATGGACAATTAATTATTATAAACCGTTACAATCGTCGTACTTCTCTTTGCGTCAGTTTTCGGTGGGTTTCTGAAATACGGTTACTTACGACTTGCTGTAAAATTTACCTTTAAATTGGTCATTTTTATTCAGGTGTTTTCATGCGTTACTCTGCAGAGAATATGCACATTCGGTTATAAATTCGCTAATTGAACTTGAATAAAATTCAACTGCGATAAAATGTTGGTAAAGTATGGTTACACATATTTTTATTAAATTTAAATTGCAATAAAATTTTAGTAAATTAAAAGTAATGTTACTAAATTGTAAGAATGTTTTTGAACGGTTAGGCCGACTGCGGAAATTGGCAGCAGTGTCGCCGCTATTGACTGTGATTAACAGAATATTATGAGGTATTCCCGTTTAACCATAAGGCTTATTTATGTATTTCCCGTTTAATCAGATACGCCTCCCAACTACCGGCCAACACCGCCCCCGCCGGATATAAATGCTACACCTGCTCGCAGTGCATCTTCCCCAAGGGCAATCTGGCCAGTCCGGTGGCGGATGCGCTGCGCCAGCAGCTGGAGACGGTCAACTGGGGTCGCGCGGGATTGGGACTGCCGCTGGTGAGTAATAACGTGCAGCACGGATGCGCATTTTCAGCGTGCTAATTTCGCACGAATTTTTTAAATTTATTGGTCCATGTCTTCTATTTTTGGAGAATTTTATTTTATTTTTGATGTTTATTTTGTATTGTTTTTATCTTTTTGTATTTTTGAATTTACTGTTTTGGGTTTTATTTATGGAATATTTTACTTTTTATGTTTTGTTTTGTATTTTTATGAATTCTGGATTCTGGATTACTTCACTTTTCATTCGTTGATGTTTCTTTTGGCATTTTTTTAAATTGTCGTTTTTTCGTGTTTTATAATTTATTTTTGTTTTTTTTATTTCTGGACTGTTTTGCTTTCCATTTTTTTCTTTTTTTTTCTTTCATTATTTAATTTTGGACAGTTTGATTTGGCTGAGACGGGCTGACACGAGAATCTTACAAAATAAATTAAGAATTACGTTCGATTAATGTGTCGGGCATTTTGTGGTATTATGCCATGCGTGACGCTTCACATCGGTTGGGATTCTTCCGTTCTTTTTTCAAAAGCAGGGCTCCGGTAATAATTTGGAAGGTACATTTTAAGTTTTTATTTGTAATTTTTCAGTGCCTGTGCTGGTTATCATTTTTCGGCTGCTATCATCACGTGGATAATAATAATAATTAATAATCATAATTATTTATAAATTGGCGGATAATGATAATTTAGAATGCATGAAGATGTCGCGTAATTATTCAAAATGACCGGCATTTTGCTTGACAGTTGGACGGTAACGGGGGCACCGCGGCGGTCAATTTTGGCGCGATGGATCCGGAGTTTGTCCATAATCTGCAGCAGCAATCCCGGGAAACGACCATTTCCTTTGAACCGAGTAAAGATCATTCCAAGGATCTGGGTTATGAACGTAAGCCGTATTTTCTTAGCAATAATTTCGACTTTTAAGAATTAGCCAGCGTGCGTTGATAACGTTGATATACAGTTGGAAATGAATATTATCATAAATTTAATTATGGTCAGTGCTATGCGCCCCGACAATCGGGGCGCAAAGCAAAACGGCTGTGCGCCCCGATCGGGGCGCGAAGTAAATTGGCTGTGCGCCCGGTCAGGACGCGAAGTAATTTGGCTTTGCGCCCCGAATTTTCTAAACCAATAAATATCACGTAATACACTGTGCAATGGGTATTATAATGTTTCTGGAGAGACAGGTGACCTTGAAAAAACAATAAATGCATGACCTCCAGGACATATTGATCAGAACAGAAATACGGAAATATCCAATAAATGAGAAACTCAACATGAATATTATTGTTTAAACTGTAATTTGCGTACTAATTACTCAATCATGGAAATTTGTGCAATGGATCCAGGCCCAGAAATGCAGTTTGAAACTCTACGGGATCTAGAAACCTACATGGAGTCATATATGGCGAGAACAAACCAGCTGTTCATCAAAGGAAAGAGGACAGATATACTCCGTCCTTCAGACCGATTTTATATCACCCATCGGTATTCCAAGCTTACCTACGAATGCGCATCGAGAGATTTTTCGCAATGGTGAAGGCCGTTATGCGCGGACAAGGGCGCAGGGTCATCAAACGCATGCATCTTGCTGAATGTATTGAAATGGTACTGGCGGCAGTTAATTCAAAGGTTACTCTTTCGGACTACGGAGAATACATGAATAACGAAAAGAGATTAATCATGCACGACTTTCCGGATGTCAAAGTGGGAGAGATGGTCGGCAGACTGCTGACTAATTTTGCCGCTTTGGTGGTGAAAGAACAGTATAAGTTGCTTGCCAGAGAATTCTATACCACAGTATCAACTGGCGCGGATACTTACGAAACCAAACATCAAAAAACCGGAAAAGTGTATCAAATAATTTGCAATCCGGACAGTGGGGAAATGTGCTGCAACTGCTATGTTTCCTGCATGTTTGGCTTACCATGCCGGCATGTGCTTGCAGCAAGGCGGTTCCAAAGTATGCACACATTTGATATTAAAGACTGTCTTCCGAGATGGCAGCGATTGTCGTCAGAAAGCTCCGGAGAACATGTTGACCTTTATCACGACGTTGTGCTAGACGCATTAAGTGGTCACATGGATGAGAACGAAGAAAACCCTGAAGTCGAAAACAAGGCGGAGGAACAAACAGACAAGAAATTGTCTCGTCCGGCAGCCAAGTTTAATGAAGCCTTCAGAATTTTGTCGAAAGATCTTTCATCTGTTGTCGCAGCGCAGAATTCAGAAAGATACCAGTATATTTTGCAACAGCTGCAGCGTGCCTTGGACCACCTTGATCAAGGGTATTTGTTCCGCGTATTACCGGTAGTTGAGACGGCGTCAGTTTCCTGTCAGACAGATTTAACTGGAAAAGTTGTTGATAATCCTGCGCACTTACTGGAAGAAAATGCACAAAAAGAGACAGAAAAAAGTCCAAGAAGGAGTTTACCTGAATTCAAACTGTTTCGCGATGCCAGAAATGAACGCGGTCGACCACCAAAAAGCGGCTTAGGATTTTATGCAACACAAAATTCGCAAAAGCCTGAAACACCCGATGCGCCGCCCACACAGCCATACAAGAGTAAACCCAAACGACGACGTCTAACATGCCCTCCTGTAATAACCCTCGACAGTTTGCCAGATGAACAGCTAAAGCATACATCTGCTAAAAGGCGACGGAGCTCAGATGAAAATCCCGAGGAAGCGGGAGGAAGAAATCGTTTGGTGAAAAATATAGCAGGCAGATTTGCTATACACCAATCTGACATGCGCGCCCTTTCAACCATCGGACAATTCATCGACTCTAAGGTAGTTGCTGCTGTCTGTGCTTTGGCTAAAGCTGGCCTTGCATCAGTGAAGTCTGTTACCGGCTTCCTCAGCCCTCTGTGGGTGCAGAGATGCCAGCCGGATTACGAGGTCATTCAAACAGTGAGAGAAGATTACTTGAATGGAAAAACTATCGTGCAACCTTTGTTTAACATGACGAATCATTTCGTCACTGTTAAAATCGATCCACAGACACGTGTCGTAACTCTCTATGACTCGCTGGGATGGACACCCAGTCCGTGGGTTCTTCTGCAAATATGGACGTTGTGTGGCGAAAAGGAAGACGTTAATATCGTGATGCCGCCGGTTCCGAAACAGTCGAGCGCGTCAAATAACTGTGCCGTTTACTCGTGCGCGTTTGCGCTTGATATCATGCTGAAAGGAAATCCTGAAACCTCGAATTATAAAGAGGAAACAGAATTCCCGCAATGGCTGAAACAAATAATCGAAACTGAAATAATCTCAAAACCGCCAAAGAAACGTGGACGATTTACGCACGAAACCACCAAACCGGAAACACCGCAAATGACGCTTTCGGCTGAACAAGCTGCTAATTTGCGAGTTTCTTTGAACTGCCCGCTAAAAGATAACCTTGAAGAGATGAACGGTGTACCATTTTAATACCTTTTTAGAAGATTTCAGTAAATTGTGTAATTGGTATCTACCTGTATTTTGCAAACCCATTAAATTCGGGCCTGGAAGGTTTTCGTTTCCACATAAAATTCGGGGCGCACAGCCAAATTACTTTGCGTCCTGACCGGGCGCACAGCCAGTTTACTTCGCGCCCCGATCGGGGCGCACAGCCATTTTACTTTGCGCCCCGATTGTCGGGGCGCACAGCCATTTCGTTTAATTATTTCCAGTTAGCCGTACGATCCATGATTACAAACGATTTTTCCACCTTAAACAAAATAATAGAAAAATTGCACATGTTACAGTGGATTTGAAGCCGTATTATCGGGTGAATTTGTTGATTATTTTAAAGTTAGCTATTATTTTGTATAGAAAATCTGATGTGTTGTCGTGCGCGTATTGGTCACTGGTCGGCAGCTGCATTATTTGCATAGTTTTTATAAATCAGTACTTTGTTATTTTGGTAAAGTTCATAAATTTTCTATAAATTATGACTAATTTATTTTTGGCACTTTAGTAATAATTTAATACTAATAATGTTTTAATTTTTCATAAATTGGTACTGATTTTGGCGCTTTAGTGTTATTGTTTTTAATTTGTTTAATAAATCAGTATAAGTACTATTTTATTTTGACACTTTGACATCAAGCTGTTTTAATTTGTTTGAAAATTACATATTGCTATTTTATTTTAATTTAACAATAACGTGTTTTTTGATTGTAATTCTGTAGTGGCAGTATGATATTTTATAACAATTATTTCCTTTTTAATCGTATCTTCGTCTGGAAGTGCTTCGTGTGAGACGGCTTTGCGCTCGCGGTCTTGGTTAATTTTGTCTTATTCAGTAATTGTTTCGTCTCTATGCTATCCTGATCGGGGATCGTGCCCATTACACAAATCGCGTTTCCCCATTGGATTTGCATAGATATTCGCTGTTTAAAAAACTCTTTCGCCCGCTTTTGGCCGGTTGAAGTCGCTATACCGTTTTCAACCGTTTCTACTAGCTTTTAGTACCGTCTCCAGAAGGTCCGTAAATTTCGTTGATAGATTTTTGATATGTGTTTTGGCATGCGATGATGGTGGTTGTTGGGTTAATTTGACGTCGGCCAAAATGAAATTTGCAGGCGAGACCGTGCGGCGTGCTGGCGACTCGTACGAGAGCAAAGCCACACCGTCCGCATCGCGCTACCACGAAGCGCACGATTCGGACAGCGTGGAAGTGAAGTACAAACGGAAGCCGTTCGGTGAATGGTTCCAGCGTCTCATCAGGTTAGTTGATCCCTGGATGAATTTCACCCGCTTGGTTACACAATAATTGTAATAATGTACGCAGCGGCATTATTGTTTCAGAATTCGCTGGTGTCTTCACTTTATACGAAAATTGTCAAAAATTATAGCTGATTTCAACGAGACTTTTTTAAATTATTTAAGTGGATAAAATATTTAAATGGTATTCGATTTTTTCAGAAAATTAATTGTTTTGAAATACCGCGAATTAAGAAAATTTATTTGGAAGTGATAAAAAAAAGCAGATTATCGTAAAACGAGGCATTACTTATAAGGACCTTATTTGCAAACGTTATTAGTCGGAAGTATTTGAAAATAACATTAATTTAAAAAAATTAATTTAAAAAAAGTTGTTTTTAAGAAATAATTTTTTTGTTATATTTATAAAAAGCCTATTCGAAGACGAGTATAATTAAAATAATTTAAAAACAACAATTTATTTGCTTGATTAAAAGTAATGCGATGAATAAAATATGTGTAAAACAATTTGTGGAGCCTTGTTTAAACCAGGAAAATCGAATAACTGGCAGATGCATCGCAATGAATCGTGCTCGCTGCGTCGTATGAACGGTACCGGTGGCAGGAAGTTATAACTGTTGGTAATAATTATGTGTGTTATCGGCAGAGCGTACATTCCCCGGCCATCGGCCAACGACGCCAAGGCCGGACTGCGCCGGCTCTTCATCAGCGTGCTGGTCATCCTCGTCATGCTGCTGACGTTCGGCGTCTTCCTGACCAGCGTCAACCGGGCGCCCGGCTACGAGGAGGTGCCGGATGCCGCGGCCGATCTGCCGGAGGAGCTGGGAGCCGGGGAGAAGGCCGTGCGGCTGGAGGGGATGGGCGGGGAGTCGGCGCGCTGATACGGGTGTCCAAGGGTTTAATGGACCTGTGGATGGTGTTTGCTTTTGTGTCTCTCACGGGCGACGCGCGGATGTAATGCGTACAGTTATCTTGTGCTTAGAACGCCTGCTGTGCACTCATGCTGGCTTCTCCCTTTTTATTTTTGGTTTCTTAGCAGTGGCTTTGTGGGTGTCTTGGCGTTAAATTTCGAGTTGGATGTTGAATGGGCAGAGATTCACTGGAAAACACCGGGTGTTTGTTATACAGTTTACTGGAAGTGTTTTCTTGGCAGAACAACTTCAACTGTGTCTCGCAGGAATTGGGTTGATTAACAGTTAATTAGTTTGGTTTATGAATAATTTATTCAAAGTCCATAAAATTTAATTTAATTGCAATCAGAGCAGGTAGCCCATTTCCGGCTAGGTTGACAGTCTAGCATGGGATTTTAAACCTGGCTGAACGTCAAGACTTAATGTCTACAACTTAGCATCCAATAACCAAGAATTCAGAAAAAAACTGGCAGAAAACAGAGCGGCCTTAAAACACGACATAGAACGTAAATTACGAACATCACTACGAGAACGGTATATTTTATCCAACAGTTTAGGCATGGTTCGTGAAAAGGAATTAGCGGAAATACACAAAGGAAAAATCACATAACACGAAATACATAGTACATTAGTAGCCCCAATGGAAAGTGATGCGTGCTGAATAGAGAATCGCGTAGCGCGGTTTTGTTGACTATGCGGCGGTGCCCACCGCAATGTTGAAGAAAAAGGACGGATACTATGATGGGGGGTTCCATCTGGCAAGGGAAGCCGGGGCACATGCAGCCGGCACACTTATTCCACACAAATGCGGCAACATTACATATCTGGGGAGGGTTATCATGAAACTGGATGGTGACGACCTGCGTCGGTGCAACACGTTACTGTAACAGTTAAACTAAGACGTCTGGTGTGCTGGTACGCGCGTTTTCCTTACCGACGGTCTTACGAGGCTGGTAACCCGGTGGGAAGTAGGGTGGGCGCCACTTTGTGGTAGCGCTGGCCGGGCTAGTTGTCCACTGGGTGGGTAATGGCGGAGTCACAGTGGTTGTGGTGGTAACGGTCGCCGATACTGTGGCGGCTGACGGTGTGCTGGTCCACTCCGTGATCCGGCCGTCGGCGATAGTGCTGGATATGTCTGCGGCTGGTGGTACGGTTGTTGTCAAGGTTACCGGTTCTCCAGCGCCACAGAGTTGGTGTTGGCGTGGTCAGTGTTGCGAGAGTGCTGCTCAGTGGATTGCGGCTGGTGTTGCTTGATTCGGAGCTTAGTGTGCTCATGGTGCTGAGGAGTGTCATGGCTGACCATGCCATATCAGAACTGCAACAAAAGCAGTCGTCAGGCCAGTAATAATATTTACTGTAATTAACGCCGATCAGTCTGTGACCGGCAGCTGTAAATTACTGGACAAGTAGAAATCGGACATTTTCATCGGTACGGCAAAAATCTGCATGCTAAAGCCGACATCGCCTTTTGACACTGGAAGACATCGGGTTTATTTTACGTCTCCACTCAGAAAACCGGTTATCCACAGTGGCACGTGGCAAGAGCATATGCCATATTTCGCGACTGGCTAGCGGTAAAAAAGGGTCAATATTCAGAAATTCGGAAACAACTAGGAAATCTGTTTTCCAAGGAAACATATCCCATTCCACTTCCCAGTACAGCGTATCTTTGTTTGAGAAAACGAATACGCTAGCCTCGAACCTGTAACGCGCCGGCCAATGAAACGGGCGCTGCAGCGTCTAAAAAAGGCTCTTAAAAGGAATAAAAAGCACGGCACGAATGTGTGTCAGCAATTCGCGTAGCACATTCAGCCGCTGTTTACGTTCTCGTCTGGTGCGATAAGGGCATCTACATTTAATAGCTACATACACCTTATGATTTCCTTCAAATAAACCTCTTTAAACTGAATGAAAAAACATGGTATCTTGGCAGTTTCCCATTGTCACGTTCTACCGCTTTGCCAGTAAGCAAGGCCCAGTGGCAGTAGGCAGGTGTTTGCTGGGCAACAGGACGCGTGGCACTGTCAATGTACAGATAACTTAGCAATCCATCATTACGGTTATTTAATTACGGTACAGTCGCGTACATACCCGTTTGTGCATGGTTGCTGGCCAACGTTTGTCGTCCGGTGAGGAATTACTCCGGTGACAGCGCTCATGCCGGTTGACAAAGATGCGGATGAGACGGTCAATCCAGTGGAGGTTACCATAGTTGTAGTCGTTGGCGAAGCAGCCAACACGGGCGGCGTGACAATCCCGGTAGACTGCCGTCCACCACGTGTACTATCCGCCACACAGACAACGAACAACAGCACTGCCATCCGAAGGCAACGCGCTAGCAGCGCCCGACTAGCCATGATCAACGGCAGTGACCTCAACTTCCAGTCGTACACTGTCAGTAATTACTGCGATCTGTATTCTCTACAATAACAGTCTTGCCGTGCCCTCACTGCTTAAAGCTTCGAACGATGGTTTTTTCGTACACTTATACTATCTGCATGCGGCATCTGAACTTCTGAAGTGTTGATAAAGTTGTCCGTGTGTTGCAAGTACAATGCGGGTGCTTCGGAGCAGAACTTACGAACGGAGAAGCGATTGTACTCTGTACATTGTGGATGAACAGTGAATTATAATGCGCAACAGCTTTGTGGTGACTGTTTGCGCAACAATGAACAATATTAACTTACGTTCGGCTCACGGTCAGCCTGGCTGTAAAAGTCACCGTACTGCAATTAGAATGTGACATGGAGACAAAGAGGCATCGAATTGCAAAACAATTACACAGGGAAAGCCAATGTCGTGTCGTATCACAAATGTACACAAAGCCGTGACAAAGGTAAGGTATTTCAACGTGTCAACGGTTCTTCGTCCTCTCCGTCGCTTACTGGAGGACCTCAGAAGCATCCACTACGTTCTTTCCTTGAAGGGGATCGCTATCACATACCGAAAAGAATCCCGAAAGCGGTGCGCCTTCAGTGTGCTCGAGTCTTAACAGGTTTGGTCCGCGACTGCCTACGCAAGAATGACTCAACCGCCTGGACCGCCTTGCTGTTGTTCGCACCTGTCGCTCTGTCACTTCCCCCAGCAAAATCCCTCCGAAAAGACTCCCTCTCTGCAGTCATCAGGAGAAACCTTGCAGATTTCTCGCTAGATAAACGGCAAACCGTTCCCCGCCGTGAGCAGCAGAAAGGCGAAAACGTTACTCGTGAACGACTTTGCGCCAAAGTAACGTCCATGTTACAGGATGCGAACGTTAAAGGCGCGATCCGTGTCCTACCTGAAGATGATAAACTGGCAGAAGTCGATCCCCAAACTGTTGAGTTGCTCCGGGAGAAGCATCCTCCTGCACCAGTAGACTGCCAGTTCCCAGCACCACCTGATGACACCGTCCTACCTCAAGCAGTGTCCCCTGCGGAACTAATGGCAGCTATTTTCAGCTTTCCACCAGGATCAGCAGGAGGAGTGTTTGGGCTGCGTCCACAGCATTTGAAAGACCTTCTTGGCCGAAAAGACGACACACAGAGCGAGCTTTGCATAGCTCTCTCGGACCTGCCACCATGGTGCTGCGAAAAGATGTTCCCGAAGACATCAGGCCTTATCTGTTTGGGGCGAATTTTATTCCGCTTATCAAGAAGGACGGTGGTGTGCGGCCAATTGCTGTCGGTGACACCTTCCGAAGGCTGTTCTCCAAAATCGTTAGCCGGCGCTGTACAGACGAAGCGGCTGCCATGTTCAGCCCACTTCAAGTCGGATTTGGAATCCGTGGTGGAGCCGAAGCAGCAGTACACGCAGTCCGTACTTACGTGGAGTCAGCGCACCATAATGCACGTGTGGTTGTCAAGCTAGATTTTGCCAACGCCTTCAGTACTCTTCGCCGCGATGTGCTTCTCACTGCTGTGCGTGACAAATTCCCGGCATACTACCGTTACTTCTGGCAGTGCTATCGCCACGCCTCTCATCTGTCCTGTGGTATTCAGTAAATCTCTGCTGTCATCAGAAACTGGAGTGCAACAAGGCGATCCTAATGGCCCCTTTGGATACAGTCTTGCAACATTACCGCTGTTCGCAGATATAAAATGTGACATATCTGTTGGTTTTTTGGATGACGTCACTTTCACAGGACCGGCTGATGAAGTGATTGCGGCGATCCGTCTCATAATTTCTCGGGGGTTTGATATAGGACTGGAGCTGAATATAAAAAAGTGTGAAGTATACGGTATAGGAAGCTTCACTGCGGATCGCCTGCATGCCGTCCAGATGGTGCTCAATGTATGGCCGGATATGCGTGTGGTCAAGGAGGAAGATTTTATTCTGCTTGGAGCTCCGTTGACGTCAGCGGCCTGCGAAACATTTCTGCGCAGTAAAACCACGCAACTGAAAGATTTCCTTTGTCGTCTTAAGGAAATCCCCGCACATTTCAGTCTTTATCTGTTGAAAAATCGCCTGCTTATTCCGAAACTACTCTATGGATTTCGCACAGCCAGATGTTATGAACACCCAGCCTTAATGGCCGCCATGGACGAACAAATACGTGTTGGTATACAATCTATTTTAAATGTGCGTGTCGGTGTAACGGATCTACAGTGGAGCCAAATGACACTTCCGATCAGAGACGGTGGACTGGGACTACGTACCACAGAATCGCTAGTTTTCCCTGCTTTTTTAGCATCGGCGCATTCAGTGGCTACTCTTGTCTCGGAAATCTACCAGCCTGCCACGGTTGAGCTCCTAGATCCGGTTGTGCGGCAGTGGACCGACAGGAGTAAGTGTGAACCACCTGCAGAAGAGAACAGGAAATTTCAACGGGCCTGGGATCGTCCAGTGATTGACTCTGTGCTGTCGGCGCTGCTGCTAGCCGCCACGAACGAAACCGATAAAGCTGTACTGCTGGCCGCTCTACATCGTGACTCCGGTGCATGGTTAAATGCACTCCCGGCACCAAATCTGCGCACATTCCTTCGGGACGAAGAGGTGAGAGTTGGCGTTGCCCTCCGTTTTGGACTTCCAGTTGTAGAGGAACACGACTGTGTAAATTGCGGAAGCCATGTAGAAATAAACAGTCACCACGGCTTGTCTTGTTCAAGCAGCAAGGGTAGGTGGTCGCGCCATGTCGAGCTGAACAACGAAATTAAGCGTGGTTTGAAGACCGCGGGCTATCCGTGTAAAAGCGAGCCTTCCGGACTGTCAGATCTCCACGGCAAGCGACCTGACGGTATGACCCTGATTCCGGTGCGTGACGGCAAGGCGGTGGTGTGGGATGCGACATGCTGGGACACCGTGGCCGTGTCTCACGTGAACGCTAGCTCGAGAAAAGCCGGGAGCGTAGCCCAAATGGCCGAAAACAGTAAGCGCGGGAAATACGATTTCGTAGAAGAGTTGGGATATCTCTTCTATCCTCTGGCAGTCGAGACTTTCGGGACATTTGGAGTGTCTTTTGCGGAGCTGATTCGATTCGTCGGCCGGAAGATCCGCGAAGTAACCGGGGAACCTCGATCTACGGCCTTTTTGAGACAACGTTTAAGCCTGGCAGTAGTCAGAGGAAATGCAGCGGCCGTTTTGGGCACGCTGCGCGCTCGTAATGATACTAACGATTTTGGATGTTTTTTCAATGTTTAAAATTCAATCATTTTAATTAGTTTAAATTCGCGCAGGCTTCTTGTCATTGAGTAGAGGCAGTTGCCAAATAAATTGATCACGTGTTAAATGTCTTCTTATTGTTAGTCGACCTTGTACGTTGCACGGCGATGCACTGAATTTTCCACTGCATCTGCCCAGAAAGCCAGCGAGTGGAGCACGAGATTCTTTCGGTCTACAATGTTATCGAAGGAAGAATACGCCAAGTTGTTAACAGATTCCGGCGGTTGCACTCTCCACCTGACAAAACTCGATTTCTTTACTTCGTTGTTAAATTTGAAGCACACATTAGGCTAACCGCTAACATGATAAAGTTGTGAAGCACGTACTTCGTGAAACAAGAAACCAATGTCTTCCAGTAGCAACTGTTTCTCCGTGATCCAAAGGGCATCTTGAAGGATCCAGGAGACTTTTTGAAAATATCCTGCAGATGAGCGATACATGAGCGTACCGCGAGGTACTGCGCAGGTTCTAACGGCTGGAGAGCTTTGTCAACGTGGTTCAACAAGGCTAACTGTAGGTCACACGGCGATTCATCTGCAAGCGAGTACGAAAACCTATCGATATAGCCCACCATCTTCCGTTCGTAGTCACCGATGATACCACTGCCCCAGAAAAAATGATTGGCCCGGCATTCGAACCAGTACCGCTTCAGAGCGAGATTCCGGCAGATCTGCGAGACGGTTTTCGTAATTCGTCCGGCGTCCCAGGTGAAGAATTCCCCGGTGCCACGGGAATCGGTATCAGCAATGACTAGCCAGTCTAACCGGATGCGTAAGTAGGAGAAGAGAACGGCGACAGGCGCCAGGAAATCGTGCCAGTACTCTCCCGTCAGGTACACGATCTTGGTTCGGCTCGTCACGGACATTTGCAAGCGGTGTGCTAAATCGTGCGCTGATTCACGTTGTTCGCGATCGGGAATGATTGTGTCGTAATGGAGATCGGTGGACTGGAATGCCGTGCGCCAGCTGCTGCACACTCTGCACGCAAAATCACAAATAGTTATGCCAAGTTGATCTTGCTCTTTTCGATTCGTGCACCAAAGTTAACGTGCTATACCAAGCAGAGTCAATTCTATGTAAATTACAGTACAGTGAAATTAATTACCTTTGGAAAACGTAACGATGGTAAATGTCCAAGTAAGAAAAGGCTTCCACTTGAGTTTCGAAATGGATGTCCTTAAATGTCAAACTGTTGCGCTTGGAAGAGCCTAAACCGCATAAAAGTCTTTGTGCATGTGCATGAATTTAATACATTGTGCCGGGAGACTCCCACTGAGCGCAATAAAAATTAAGCGTATTTGAGTTCAAACGTTATCTGTCTAAAATTAACGCTGTACTGTCCGATGTTTGAGCCTAAGCCGCCACCGTATCGGCGACTGTCCGCCGGTCTATATTCTACAAAATATATCACTATGGTGCGCATATTATACTTGCCCTTTAAAAAGACAGACCGCCGAATTCCCGGCAGGATCATACGGCGTAAAGGGGGCGTCCAAGCATTGCAAGGCTGCATCCAGAACGGCGCATTATCACCGCGTAGCAAGCTGTCCATCCGATTTTGCGCAGCGCTGCTCAGCCGTCCACGGCTGAGCAAATGGATGCGGGAGTCCTCTAATTTCGTCACCATGGTGCCGGTGTCCCGCAACCATTCTACATGAAAAACCGGTCACTTGATGCGGCCTCGGAAGAGACCGGCCACCCCGGTGGATAACTGGAATGCCGTTATGCGAAACGTGCGTGGCGTGACATTGGGCTTCGGGGAGCAGCAGTAGCGGAAGCGTTGCAGTCCCCTTTTCCACGGCTTTTCGGCTCTTCCGTGATAAGGTAATGTTAATCGCCGGACCCGGGAGCAGTAAGTTGCACGTGCAGGAGCCACCAGTGCCGCACCAGTCCCTTCCTTCCCCTCCGGACACGCCATGCAAGCACAGCCAGTATTTAACCGCATTTAACCTTTTTCATCTTGTTTCTTAATTTCTTTTCCTTTTGTATTGTCTTGATGAGACAGTTATATCTCATCGCTACCGTGAGGGATGTAGCGATAGAAGTTGTACAACCCATAAGACCACCCAGTTATGATTCATCATGACGTTATGAATTCTCTTTATTTTGCCGGTTAGCTGTTCTTCTTCACAATTTCTAGAATTCAGTCTTGCCTTCGCTTGTTACAGCTTGCACCAGCTTGATCAGCTTGTTCCGCTTGTTAAACTCTTGTCTAAACCTTGTTCCTTGTGTTGCATTGTTCTTGTCATTAAACATGCCGTGAACTGCCGTTGTTACGTGCAGTAATTTTGTTGCGTCAGTAAGAGCAGTCCCGGCCAGCATCGCTGCCGGCCGTGCCAACCTTTCATCCCAACAGCCCACACATCATCGTGGTACGGTCAACACGCCAACCCACTAGAACAGCAGCCAGATCGGCTACTGTTACATCGTCAGCATGGTTTACAGGGATGAGCATGCTATAATTCCTGTTCATATGGCAGTAGCATTTAATAATTAATAATTATTATTATATAGCAGGTTGCAACACAAGCACAGTTGCGCAAGTGGACTCGAGTTCGCTAATACGTATTATACAGAGCATTTTTCGTATTACTACCCTAATTCATAATGCCAATTTTACGTACTAATTCGTATTACCATGGCGAGCATGACTTTACATATACCAGATGCTGAAGAAGATACCGCCACATTCGTTTCTTCTCCAGTCTGAGAACGAAGTAGCTGTGCCGCTTGTGCGCAAGGCGATAGCAACGTGGGAATGCAATTTGTGTGGTGGGTGCGATTCCCGATCAGAGGGGCACTGAGGAAGTGTTTCTGATGTAGATTTGTTCTGATACTTGGTTTGCACGTGCACCGTGATACTTATTAGGTTCCCGCTTAAAAACAATCGTAAAAAATTAGATGCTCCGTACGGTGGCTGTTCAGCCAAGTGTGGCCAGCTGCTGCACGCTGTAGTTCCGCTATTTGAAACGGAGTACTAATTTTTTTACATTGAGAGTGATCGATCGAGTTTGAACGGCGTAGTCACTATTGTGTCAGTATTCCGACTTCTTGCAACGATAGCTGTAAAGCCAATCATTCTCGACGTTTTTGTTGTATGCAGCAGCCAGAAAGTCATGTAAGTGTGGCTGTATTAGGGTAATTTTCAAGTGTAGCGTCTGAAAGCCAGCAACGCAGCGTGAGTTGCATCCATTACACTTTGTAATGCCGCTTCCTTAAAGAGCAAGATCATCACAAGCAGAATGAGCGAGCTTATCGTTCTCGTATCCACCCTAGCAAACAACAGGAAACGGTTAAGATCTCGGGAGCAGATATCAACTGAAAGGCCACAACTGAAGCAATCTTGTAAACTCAGTGATTTTAGTACCTGCACGCTACTGTTCGGAGCCAGGTCTTTCCAGCCATATCTGTACAAAAATGTGCATGCCGTTAATATTAAGTTCTTAGGAGTGTCCATAGTTGGCAAGGCACTTTCGTGCAGTGCGTACCAGCGGCAGTTCAGTACGTGCTGGCAGCCGAAATCCACACCACATGATATACTATAAAATGTTTTTGAACGTACCTATTGTACTCACAAACTTGTTTACATTCTGTTGGTTTTTTTGCATATTCAGAAGCTACTGCCACGTTTGAAACCTACGCTACGCTAACTCAGGCATGCTTTGTCATCGGATGTCAGTTGTACTTGTCGGTAAGCCGGTGTCAAACTTTTGGCTATACGATACACCCATGTTTCCTGCAACCGCAATTCAGACGCCTTAAGTGCACGAAAAAATCCGTTAGTTGGATAGGTTTGCATGATAAAGTGCTGTTTATTGCGCGGTATTTTCGCCAACTGCAAAATTTTTCGGTCGTCCGATATGTACTGCCCGAAAAGGATTATCATTTCTGACCATGGTGAGGGAAAACTGAGCATTACCATTTTTAACGTGAAAGTGGACGCCTTCAGCTTACAATTCCGGTCATCTGGTCAATGGGTTTGGCGGTCCGGAGGGAAAAAAATCAACAAACTACCGCCTAAACACGGGAGCGAACACGGTGACCTTGACCTTGTTGATCCTAAAATAGTTATGGTGTCACTCGATTGCTTTGTGAGGAGAGAAGCGGCTCACGTACAACGATTTACAACACTTTGCGCCGTGGTACAGCCTACGTGGATCTTACAACGTATCCGGGGTGCGATTCCCCCCTCGGTGCATTTTTCGCCCCTTTCTCTCTGTGCAAACAGTCTAGTTCATCGAAAATGGTGCTCGTTGCGCAGGTGGCTGTTTGACCAGGGTAGGGTGCGAAAAATATACACGAAGAATCCGCTTTTAAAATATATAAACAAAGAATCCGCTTTTAAGATTAGCTAAGTTGGTGTTTCGCTAAGCAGTTCTAAGCAATGTGTGATTTTGACTCCTCAAGTGTGTGTGTTTGTGTGTGTTTTTGACCCATTTGTAAGCATTCGAAGATTTCTGAAGTGACTGCAGTGCAGTCATTGTTAGTTCTGACTGCTATAAAAAGCTCATAAAGTTTACAGTAAAACCCCATAATAAGAAATTAAGTTTTAATATTCGTCATATTTCACCGTGACCTCAGCACCCTTCGTGGCAAAGTCAGAAAATTAGGTAAGCCTTACCGGTAGCTTGTTATTTCTCGCGTATTTTTTAATTTATTTATGCCGAAGAACACTGAAACGCAGAGTTTATATTGATAAGATAATGTTAGAGAAACCATGTATGTAAAATAATATTGTTTGAATACATAAAGTGCAGTACGATCACTTGGTAAATACAGCAGTACTTGTAGCCGAAAAGCGCGGGATGTCAAAACTAAAAGACCGTAGTTTTGAACTCTGCATAGAATAATAGAAGTATAAACTAGGAAAGTGCACTCGCTTTTGGCGGGCACTGAATGACCGAAGCGTAGCAGGAAATTTATAATCAATTTTCACCTTTCTTCGTAGCAAATATTTGTCGAATTCTCGTTACTAGTATGAGATATTTGGAGCGAAATCCTGCAACAAGTGGAAGCTCCCGGACCGACCAACATTCCACTGTTCTTAGAACGTAATAAAACTTATGGATGGGATTTGTTTGCCACCGTACTGAAAGATTCAATATTTTTTAAAACCTAAAGGAAGGGAAATAATTACGGTATAAATTACGGTTCAGGTAGATCTGAGCCGGCCTAGGCATGGTTTTGCGCCCGGCTGTATAGACGTGTTGCTGGATAATACTTGCTCCGTTTTGATTTACGAGAAATCTGGTAACGAGCCTAAATCTTTTTTACTTGGTTCCCATTGCAGCTAACTGCGATAACTTTCCCGACATAATACCAAAATTTTACTGTTGCAATATGGGCTGGTGGTTAAATATGGTTTTAGAAATACTTGCACGTTTGACTACTGTAGCCACCTAATGAAACTGCGATCAGGTAAGGACGCCGATTGCCCATGCCGGTATTGCGCTTATCACAACGAGCAGCTGTGACTTCCGTACTTTCAGGCGTTGCATTATAATCTTCTTTCCTAGATTTTCCGTTCGCGTGTGATGTAAAGATTGTGATGCGAAATGCCAAAGTTAGAACCAAAGAAATATATCCCTGAAAATTCAATAAGCAGCGCAGCACTTGTAAATGGCTAGTGAACCAGTATATACGGCCAGTGCGCATATATGCATTTGATAGCATACTCGCACATGTGTGCATTAAGTGGCGGTGACCGACGGACACCACTTTTTTCATAAACGCTGAACATAGCGGACCTTCGCTACGCTTCGATCGATAATATACGTAATTACCGAGACTACCTAGTTTAATTGACTACCGACATGCATGCCAGTTTCGCGTGACCTTTCTAGTATGTCGAACGGACTATTCGCCACAAACGGCGTGGACATCCTGGGTGACGATGGCCACCTACATTATGGACGCGTGGTGGACGTCGCCGACAACGGACTCTTCATCGACTTCCTCTGCCCAGATCGCCATCGTGAATTCACTCCTTTCGACAAAGCTTTCACGGTGACTGCGGTCAGTCGAGAAGAAGTTCAGGATCGCGGAGACGAGGCTACGATTTATACCAGATCACACTGGAGCACGGAAGCACTCCATGTGCTGATGCGCCCGACTCTATCCAGTCCGTGGACCTGGCTGCCGGCAGAGAATATCCCTAAGGCGAGCGGTTTGGGACAAAACTGGGTGGGCGCTGCTGTTGTTCGATGCACCAGTGGAGTGGATGTCGTTAATGCCGAACGCTTTCGCTACCGGATTAGCGATATCAATTCCAGGGCGCCCTTTCTCGATACGGACTGGTTCTTGTCAGCTAAGCGGTTTTCGGTGGCCGAGTCTGTGAAGAAAGGGACTTTTGTGAAGGGCAGTTTTCAGCTGCCGATGGATTACTGCCCTGTGTCGACTGCCGCACTACTCCAGGATCTCAATGAGGAAAAGGTCGCTAGCAGCAGTGATCGCGCAGTTTTCTTTACGGGGGTCGCGGATGGAATGTTATGGTACATTGAGCGTCAGTTCCCAAAAGACAGTGCGGAAAAGAAGTTCAAGGTCAGCTGGAACAATGCTTGGCTGTACTCGCCGGTTAGAGTTCCTTGCTCGCGATTTTCGGTAAGTTGTAACGTGGGCTTTTCGTAGGCTTTATTATGAGCAAATGTTAACGCGGATGTACTGCTTCGTAGTTAAAATGATACCCGTAGAGGATGTAGTGAATACAACAGCACAATATATTATATGCATATGCCAACGACAGATACAGACGCACAGTGATCAGTCAGCCAAGTTCATGAGCTATAGAATAGGTATGTCATGATGAACGGCTACATTACAAACTGTTTATGTATTGTTTTTGCTCATTATAATTTGTTATTGTAGTTGCAAAAGACCGATGACGAGACCACACTGGAACTGATCGCGTACTTTCGGCGTGTTCTCACTGTTTCACGCGGGTTGACTTTGATTTCCGGGACAGTGGACTCCGCAGGGCACTTGCCGCGGGAATTATGGCTGGAAGTGTTCTCCCACCTGGATACTTGGACACAGACGAAACTGCGCGCCATTTGCTCAACCTGGAGTACCGCATTGCAATCGCCGCTGCTGACAGCAGTCATTGTTATTACCGCATCCGAAACCAGCCGATTGACAGATCCTGACCGATTCCACTACCCGCTTCTGGCCACCATCTTCAAATGTCTGCGGCCATCCACACGGCACATCGTCGTCGCTCACGCGCAGCGGACAATGGAGGACAGTGATCTCTCCGAGATCTGGGAGATTATTACGCATGTCGCGCAGAGCAACCCACGCGTGAATCTGGCAAGCATTTATTTTTGTGGCTTTGCTTTGCGGCTGGAAAGCCGACCAGGATGTGGGATGACACACTTTGGCGGTTGGCTTACCAATTACCATCCGATTTTCACGCCCAGCCTAAATAAATTCCTGCAGACCAGTCATCGAGTTGCGTGCGATGCCATGAAGTTTATCCGCTGCACCATTACATTGACCTGCAGGTCTGTCAACCGGAGTGGCTCCATCATCTCACTGCAGCAAGATCTCAGTATTTCAGTTGGGCGACTGCCACTGCGAGGCGATGTGCAACGTGCCCTGTGGGATCTGATGGAGGCAGCGGTGCCCGTGCTGCACAGTGCCGAACGGCGAAATATCTCCATGTGGTTGGATAATATGGATCGACATCCAAATTCCGAGATGGCGAACAAGGTGTAACTGCGCCGTGATCTCATGCTCTGTAATAATCATTAAGAATGGTTCTTGCGTTGTTGCAGGCGTTCTGTGGAATGCAGCTGGCCGATCCTCGCCCGTCGTTTCATTATAGCGGAAAGAAGTGGTGTGTGGAGGGCCTTCAGAATTTACAACTGGAAAATTTGTCTCGTATTACGCTGGGTTTCCTCCTCGCAATGACTAAGCACCAGTATAAGGCGGCTCATTGGCGATAATACTCGTAGAAACTTTAACGCAAAAATTCTGGAGTAGCACGGACAGTTCGCTTGCTTGTTGAAAATACAAACTGTTGGTTGTCGTTCAAGCATATTTCGTAGTGGACCGTATTAATATCGACTTGCGCGAGCGACTTCGTAGTAACACAGTCAACTGGTGTGGCTGCTGTACCGAACCGCTTCGTTTGAAAAGGGAGACGAGTAATCTGAAAGCCATATTGTTTCAAACTCTTGAGTAATTTGTAAGAATGTTAACCGTCTGTTTATTCATGGACATACCAATGCATGGTCACCGCCGTTTCCTTCAGAAAAATTTTATTTTCGGTTTGAAGACAGTATATGTTGTGGGAATATCGAAAAAAATAGATTCTTCGGCAATGATCCAGTGGGTGTGGCCAGAAACCAGTTTTGAGGATGCCGGATTCTTATGTACTGGCAATGCATTATTTGACATACTATTTTATTGCGCCGTTGAAAATATTTATTCTGAGCATGGTGCTTCTCATTAACATTTGCCTCCTCACTTTTTACGTTTTGTATAACTGGCTTGGCAGTTTAAAATGTTTATTTTATGTTGTCACTTGCCGGTTTGATATTCGGAATTTGCTCTGCTGCTGCTCGATAATGCTGTTTTGTGTGCTAATTACAGCCCTAGGTACGTAATCCATAGATCGATAAGTGGCAAGATTTCCTGAAGTAGTATTTGTACTGATAAACTCAACCAAGTTTTCAGTTCCGTGAGTTACGATGTTGACGTTGACTGCTTGACATCAACAACAAGAGGGCCGGGCCGTCTTAAAGTATAATATTATTGTTCCGCTCCCGCAGACTGGAAATCTTCCACAGTTGACATTTAATTTACTCATGCGTTGGTAGGGTAGTCAGTTCGACTTGGTGGAAGGAATAATTATGTTGGTGACTCGAATGACCCGGTCCCATTACTCTTTGTACGTAATTGTATACATTTTACAAAGGAAAGCATAGGAGCACTGGTTAATTTATACAATACAGAACAATAAACACCGACGGATTCCTGTAGGGTTGTACGCAGGTTACTAGCCTTTATAAAGTAATTATGAATTCATATAAACATTAGAAGAGAAGTAGTAGAACCAGCGGTTTGATGGTAGTACACATAGCGGGCTCTCCTATTGGTCGGTTTAGCCTAAGTACCGCCCCCTATAGTCTAGGGTATACAAATAGCGGAATATGGTCTGTACACTGTACTGTATATACAAATAGCGTACAAATCAGCCTGATCTGATGGTGTGTACGAATAGCGTACAGTCCATGTACTGTGTACAATAGCGTATTGGTCGGTTTAGCCTAAGTACCGCCCCCTATAGTCTAGGGTATACAAATAGCGGAATATGGTCTGTACACTGTACTGTATATGCAAATCAGTCTGGACTGATAGTGTGTACGAATGGCGTACAGATCGGTTTAACCTGTATGCCGCCTATAATATACTGTGTACGAATAGCGTATTAGCCTGTACACTGTCTATGATTAGCCCCTTTCTTTTGTTTGATTTTCCCCAGCCTCTTTTTTTTTGTTTTATTCAGTCAGAAATCAGCAAAGCAGCATCCACTGATCTGGATAGTCAATATAGTAAATCGAAATTGCAGAAGTCAGTATTAAACATCAGTGCTACACGGACAACAAGACACAACAGATTTTTCGTATTTCTTTTGAGTTTCTTCAATGAATGCCGCTCCTTTCGTCTCCGTAAGGTACGGGCATTTCGGATACCATCGGGCATGTTCTTCCCAAGGTACATCAGTTGCTTCCCAATTGTGAATTTGGCCGCCGCAGTGAAAACAACGAACGCAATCACCATTTCCTTCGTAATAGAATCCAGCGTGTGCCATGTCTCGTGGATGTTGCTGCTTGCTTACAGGCCATTCGGCATAACTGGCAAAACGTGTCTTGTAATCTTGCATTTCTGGCGCAGCGAAAAGCAAATCATGTTGTGAACCGAAGTCATCCTCACCAGCAGCCAGTGCTTGTGAGTTAGGGCAATCCGGACGCTCAAACAGATGCCGATAGAAAGGCTTATACCGAGAATTGGGCCAATCGCCCATAACATGGCCGCAATACACACAGTGAATTTCGTCGTACACGCCCTTGTAAAAGAATCCATCAAACGCCAGTCGTGCTATGGAATACTCAGTACATGGCCAGTTGACAAAGCTGTTGCAGCGGTTATCTACGTCTGACATATCCATTTTCAAGAAGTGTTTTACCGGTTATCTGCCATAGCCGTTCCTAGATGGATAGAGGAAGCAAATGCAGGCAGACATCTGTCATCTTGTTTAACTGGCCGCTTCCACGATCTGTATGATTGTGAATACAGACAACTTGATTTGGCGATCTTGTTGTCTGAACTCAACTGACGGAGTATACATGGAAGCTACAGGATTCAACTTGATCTCCAAATTTTTATTCAGTCTGTAGGTATAATCAGATTCTTCTAGATCCGGAGTATACCATTCTGTTCGCACCATCCACTCTAAGAATTCCAAGTCGCGCTTGGTCAAAGTTATTCCGGTTCGTTTAGCTTCCCTGTAACCGTGCTCATCCACCGATGGCACATCTTTTGCCAAAACCATTTTGCCTGCGGTATAATGCCAAAAAACAAATGTTTTGCCATTTCCAAAGCGATAAGTCCTAATCCCCTCATAGCCGGGGTAGCTAACTTCTACCAAATTTGACTCCATATTAACAATAGTGTTCTCGGCGTAAGTTTGTTTGTTCTCCTTAATGCAAAAAGGGTTCCCAAAATAGCGACGATGTCAGCTTGTCTGTCAATTATTCTGACAAGCTAAGACCGTCACTAATTCGGGGCAGCGCCCTCTTTTTTTTTTTTTTTTTTTTTTACAAAGTAACAATATCGGCTAATGTGGCACATAGTCCACGAAACTGAACAAGAGTTAGATCCAAAGGCACATTCCCAGCACTACTGATGCGCACGCAGTCTGTCTGCGAACAGCGTGGTCTAAAGCGGATCCGAACAGATTTTCCTGTGGCATCCCTGATCCGATAACACTGAGTTTTTCGTGTGGTGATGGCGCGATTCCACAGTCGAAGAAATGAGTCGTCTTCATGCATTTCTATCATGCGTTTAACAACGGTATCATTATACTCGCCGATGTTTCGTACAAGACTCCAACTGGATATGTGTGTAACCAGTGAAGCGATAATAAGATGCTGATCTAATGGTCTGAAACCGACACGTATACTGTCGCTTAACCAAAACCATAATACATCGTCAGCGCTGCAGCAAAACGGCAAAGAAGAATCGTCATTCCCATCAGACTCCATGATTGCTGCTGAAGACAGAAAATGTTGTAAATGACTATTTCTTGCTAGTCTTCCTTGATATCGACGCGTACGCAAAAACAGCTATACATCTGACATTAAAAACTTATATGCTTTCTCCCATTAAGTTCTGACAAGCGTGCTTACCATTACTGATCAACCAGAGTCATTAGAGTTGCGCAAAGGATTCGAAACTCCAACACAGAAAGTTCCAAAGGTCCACCATCGGTTGGGCGTATAATGCAGATCTGTGCTTGCTCTTTCACCGCACGTCCATTCACTTTGATGAAAATTTCTTTGCGCACGCCATCCACGATCACGCAAACTACAGGCTGCCATTTAAGAATGGACTTTCTCAACGCCTGGATCATTTCACCGCTTAACTCCATTCTGATAAATTTACGAGCCACACGAACGTCATATTCCTCCATGCTCTCTATACACTGCTCACACCCAGCACTAGTCTCATCATCTGCAGGACCGCCAGGACTGACACGCACAAGTATAAACGACTTGCTAGCTACACGCCATTCCATACGAAGAGTGTCGCTGAAGCGAAAATACTTTACGCCGTTCTCCTCTTTGCGAACAGACATGGCGTCTACAGGCATTCTCAGTGTTCTAGAATGGAAAAGGAACAGGCTGTTCAAAAAAAGACAGAATGCAGCCGTTGTAATGTACAAGGCAGTTTACAGTTTGACTTCTGACCTTCTTACCTTCGTGGATTTGCACAGTCTCATCAGCTTTACTTCTGCCACTTGTCTAAACAGTCAGTGGTCCGTAACCAGTTATTCTGTATATTTGTTTTCCACCCAGCATGCTAGTCACGTTATGGAAGATTTTGTTGAACATGGCCTCGGGAATCATGATGGGATCGCTGGGCAGCTGTGATGTCATCTTAATTTGAACGTACACTTCCAGTGTCCACAAAATGAGACACAATGTGGAAATAATACAGTAGAAGATGAAATCCTTTTATCCATTATAGCTTGTTGATTTATTGGTATCCGTTAGCATCATAGTGTTCAGGAACGCTTCTGTCACGTCTTTTGACGCTTTAATATCAATTTCCGTAATGTTTCTGTTTCCCTTAATGGATTGATAGATTTGCAGGGAATAGAAACTGATGAGAAGGCCAAACATGACCACCCAGAACAAGGTGGCCACGACCTGCTTTTGTTAATTTGCGATAAGTCCATTTATAAAGTTGCGGTCTTTTACTCGTGTTCGCATACTGAAAAACTTGTTAATGAACTTGCATACGAACACATCGTTCACTCCTTTATGCTTGGTTAGTGCTGACATGACATCCTTGTATGAGTATCCGTAGCAACGTAGCGTAACAAAGAACATGCAGTACTGACCGCAGACTGTGCTGTCTACACTTTGCCGCTCCGTGTTAGATACAATGAGAAAGTCGTCACCCATCCAATTCTTGATGTGCTGTGAGTATACGGCCGGATTTTTACCGTACGAATCGAAGGCTTCTAGTATGCCTGGTGATACACAGTAAAATGCCACCCAGTGCTCGCCGCGATTGCCGTCTACCTCTGTGTTGACAATGTAAGCACCAGGAAATTCTTTGTCCGGTAGTGTGTTTGCAGAATACACTCCCACAAAAATATCTCGGATTTTGGGTCCTTCTGTAATGCGGCTTGGATTTGCAGGTTGTTCATGGTGCAAAATCAAAGATAACCTGACGGTTGTTGTTAATTTCGATCACGTTATCGAACACCAACATGGCTACACACACCGCATTTTCTTCTAAACCTTTGGCGAATTTCATATGTATATTCAAATTCCCATGGCGGGACAGGGACATTGCCCCTCGTCCTGTGTGTCCACGCGTAAAATCAAATCCGTACAGGCAGAATCCACCCTTGTTGTACTGTTCACGGTCTATTGGCAATTCACCCGCTCCCTCGTTGAGACGTTCAAGTGTATCCAACAGACCTTCATAGCCTTGTATCGAACTGCCCTTCTCGTAATTTAGATTGTAGCCTTGTGTGGGAAACAGTTGGCCGTCAATCTCGGCCACGATATTGGTCAAGTTGAAATGTGTAAAGTTAAATGGGGATGATCCGTATTCACCAGCAAACGATCGGCTCGGTACAATGCCAAAATCATTATTTTCGGCAGCTGACCCATAACAATATTGGACCAAACAGCTTGTTGCTGACCAAGAATCAATGTATGTTCACGCATTACCACACGCTCAATGTGATATTTTGAAGTGGTGCTGAGTAGTTCTTTGCTCAAGGCGGTAAAATAATCCGGAGAAGGTTCATATTTTCTTACTTGCAAGCGCGGATTTCTGATAGCCACCATTTTCGGGGCGTTGCTATCACTGTCAGCAACAAAACCACTTCGTTCTTGTTCCGCACCAACTTAATTGTGAGCTCGACTCCGGGCAAGAGTGGCTTATCTTGTTGAAACAGGTCACAGTGAAGTTTGCCTGACAACTGCAACGGTTTCATATTCTGTAGCCAATCCCGTCTTTTGTTTGACCCATCGCTACAGAAACGATTCACTTTTGTTGTTGCATCTGTAACATGACCAGGCTTTTTCTCCCAGTTATTATCCAATACAAATCCCGATAGGGTAAGTTGTGATTTTTGAGCTTGATCCGTAAAACCGAGCAATGATTCTAGGTATGCACGATAGTGATACAGCGTGCTTGTATCCGTGACATTCCGACCACCGATGGTAACAGTAACTGACTGGAACAGGCTGTGCAGAATGTTGTTAACTGGTGCCAAGCAGTCCGAATCTTTCAAATCTGCGCCGTCTTTATTCGTAACGTGCAAGTCGCATTTAAATCTAATATCCGCCAAGCTCACTAATTCGCTCAGAGAGGGCGCAATAGTGAAAACAATATCGTTTGCTGAGTCAAATGTCGCTTGAGCTGGTCCAATATCGTAATCCTTTGTGTTCCATCTCTCTGTCAGTGTTGCCGGTAAGTAAAAGAGATGGTTTTCCAGAAGCATCGAAGGCTCCGAATTTGCTTCAATCATCGCCATTATTTTTGTTAAAATCTGTTAGCGATTGCGTCGATGGCTAACTGTCGCTTGGTTCGTTTTCTTGTCCCTTTACGTTTAGTCACGCGTTTTGCTTGTCTGCGAGTTTTGACCTTGTGTCCTTGCACTCGTTGTCGTCGTCGTCGTTTGCGTCCTCCCTTAATGCCCATTTCTTCGCCTGCGGACTCTTTAAGCTTTTTGTTAACTTTCTCCACGGCTGTGTCTATGACTGACTCCACTGCTTTAGAAGCAACTGTCTTCATATGAGGTTGTGCTTTGGTTACAAGGCTTGAAATGTAAGGTGCAGCTTTGCTAAATAGACCTTTAGCAAACCCAATCACCCGTCCCCAAAAGCTGCCACCAATAACTGGGGCGCCTCGGTATTTTGGCATACCAAAGCCATGCTGTTTGGCAAATAAATCTGTGTAGCGAGATTCGCTGAAATGGTGCTCCTTCAATACCATGGTTAATATCTTTTTGGTCTGAAATGTAATTTAATCACTGCTACTCCGCTATGAAATCGTATTTCTTCTCCTCTGTCGTCAGTCACTTCAATCTCCACTGTGCTAAATGTCTGTTTTTGAACAGGCAAGTAATGCGGATTCTCGAAACGCAGAACGGTACCATCGTACGAACTGGCTTCGGTACACAATGTGCGCAGAACAGGGACCATTGCATCCCCTACGAGTTGATATTCCACTAAATCACAGTAGATGTTCACAATGCGGCAATGTTTGGGTGGACGTAACACGAAAGGTTCCTTTTCAATCCCCATATAAGGATAGTTATTGTGTAATCCAAGGGCACGTGTATACTCCGCTCCTTCAAATATAACTTGACTGTCACCGCGCACGAAAAGCTGTCCATGATCTCCTTGAATTTTGATGGCTGCAAAGGGAGTTTTTCATACTGCTTTTTTTCGTCTTCCGTTGTTTGGGGTAAGTCTTTAGGCTCTCTGTTAATCAAGTCGTGGTGGCTGTAGCGAAAGTCCAAATTGCGAGCGAAACGCGGATTGTATGTGAGCATTTCGTTTACGCTACTGATTAAATCATATTCATCTCTATAGAATAATTTCTTTGGGAGCGTACGCACTTCAAAAGTCGGCTTATATGGTTTGCTTATTGCAACCTTTAGATCTGACTGAAAACGCATTTCCATTGGCGGGAGAATTAGTTCAGAAAGTCCAACCTCCCATTCTCCGTCCAAGTCAATTGAACGGATAAGTTGTGTCGTATAGCAGCCAGGACGATTATCCGGGAATATCGTACTGGATGCAGAACTTGGTAATGACATGTAAAAACTCATTTTAGATTATCTTTGTCCTCCCAGGAATCATAAGCTGGCCCGTAACCATACCATCGCACGAGATATTGTTCCTTTCCTTATGCTTTCTCGTCCTTAATATGCGTGATATTTTATGACCTGATCGTTCAGTCATAATAAATTTCGACAGCTCTTGACCATAGAACAAGCCGTCAACCTCTTCACCTGACAAATCTTCAACTGCATACAACCACTGCTTCCCTTTCTTAATAACTTTTATCACTTTGAAAAGCTCCTCCGTGAAGTTTGTTTCATATCCTTTCTCAAACGTAAGCTTCTTTTGGCAAGTCGCACATAATCTCCAACAGCAAAACCAGGAGGTTTAATTGTATCCATTTCATCTTCCTCAAGCATTTTACCCCGTATCACGCGAGCTTTTGCACGTCCACTTCACTTGGCGCAAAACCGGTAGCAGAGTGCACGCTATTATTATATGCTGTGACCACATCGTCCAGCACGTCCAGGTATCGGTATGTCTGTTTCTCTGTCATGTAAACGTAAAGTCTGTCCTTGAGTGTTCTGTTGAAGCGCTCCACCATTGCACACTTTATGTCATCGTTCTTTGTGGTAAAGAAAGTAACTCCACAGTCGCGAAGAAAATCTCTCACTACCTTGGCTGTAAATTCCTTTCCATTATCGCTCTGACACCGCAGCGGTGGTGTACGTAAGTCTCTGTAGATTGTTTCCAACGCTCGAACAATCTCACTTGGTTTCTTTGATTTCACAGGAATGGCCCATGCATATCGCGAAAAACAGTCAATGCATGTTAACAGATACTTTACTCCGTCGTTCTCTTTGTGAAATTTCTGCATATCGGCAAGATCAATTTGATGTTGATCGTTTACACCGACACAGATAATTTTTCTCCGTTTGAATTTTGAGCGGTACGGTCGATGCTCGGTATAGGTGTCTTTTGACTGCAAGTATCGTTCAACTTGATCTTTGTAAAGCCGTGTTTACTGGCTTCCGTGTAAAGACGTTCCACTCCTCCCAAACTGCCCGGATTGGAGGGATCCAAATATAGATCATCCAGGAAACCATTATGCATAAGAGATCCAACCACTACCTGTCTGATGCTGTGTTTTATGTTTCTTTGTTGGAGGCTGATTATCGTTTCTTGCTTTCTTGCTGCGTGCTGTAAACATTTCATCGGGCTTGTATAAGATTGCCGGGACCGAAATTTTATTTGGCGCCCTATATGTCAATGCTGGCTTGGTAGCTGGTGCTGGCAAACTGGCTTGCTCATATGTAAGTGCTTTTCTGGCCGCAGGTGCTGGCAAACGGGCTTGCTCATATGTAAGTGATTTTCTGGCAGCAGATGCTGCAATTCTAGGCTGCACATAAGTCAAAGCCTCCAGTTGGTGAGACGCCGGCAATTGTGGCTGCGCATATGTGATTGCTTTTCGACTTGCACTGCTGGGCAACTGCGGCTGCTCGTGCGTTAAAGACGGTACTGCGGCTGCGGGAGCTAATGCATACGAAGATGATAAATCATCATCGCTGTCCGGCCTTTCTACATTTGGTACAGACGTGTTGTCAGCCAAAGCCAATGTAGGCGAAGGACTGCGTATTTCCCAGTACGGATTGCCAGCTGGAAGCAATGGAGGATTCTGATACACCAGCTGCGGATTTTGATTGCCGTATGTGATGGCAGGCAATGCAGGTCCTTTGGTAATCGTAGACACATTTGGATGACGCATTGTACTGGCTGCATTTTTCGCACGGTTCTGCTTAGATATCCGCTTATTTTTAGGTTGAGGTTTATAAACATGCCGCACAACAGACTTGCCCGGTGCACTGATATACTGCGGGACTGGAACAGGATAATAAACAGGATCCTTTTCGATGTAATGAACTGTTGGCTGTATAGGGTCCGATTGTGTTTGACTGTCTGCCATGAAAGGTTTGGGCGCAGCAACATATTCAAATAGCGGTGCGGTATCCACTTGTGCTGCGTGATCATAAGTAACACGTGAACTAGCTGGCACAGGCGGAATATCTGCATGGTTTGGGGTTTGTACAAATGTCTGCGGCATTGAATTTGATGAATCAACAAGTTTGTGTTCGGCACTGGTCTTTGGACCTTGTGTTAAATGCCTCTCAATCTCACTGCTAATTTGATAGGCCTTTGTCCATGGTGTTGGACACGGTTTCATCACCGTATTGTATTCGCTCTCCGGTACGAGCACGAATGTCTTCATTTTGCTATGAATGTAGATAATAGCGTTCCTAAAATTGGCAATAAAGCACCGAGAAATCCACCTCTTTGCTGTAAAATCTGCTGTTTTCGTTTTCGCGGCGTATCACGGCTGGCCAGTCGCTTAATGCTTGCTGCATACTTTCTCGCTTGCTGGAGTTGTGATTTGCGTAGACCACTTGGATTCTTCAACAGATTTAAACATGCCTCTTCCATGGCATTGACTTGTTTCTTTGTGCAATGTGCAAAAAAGCCTCTACGCTGAATGGGTGACATAGCTTGCAGCGCTCGCACTATGTCAAAGATTTCACTTGGATTCATTCTGTATAAATGCGTCGATGAGCAAAAATATGTGATTGAAGTCGCAAGTTGTCCGGAGTTTCAGGTCGTAAATTTACAATCAAATAGCCGTACTGTTCCTTAATGGCCTTTTTGTACGCATTTTCCAAATGTTTCATTCCTAGTTGTCGACTCAGCACACGAATTTGCTGGATGTCTCTCACACTTTTGAACAAAATCAAGTACTGGGCATTCAAAGCAATGTCGCGCATGCTTTTCCCTTGTTTGAACAAGTTCTGCGATATAAATACAGCAGTGACATTCTTATGGTGCACATCTCGCGTGAAAAGTGTTGAGGCTTTTACATTGTTGGCTAATTCTTCCATTAGATCGTCAAGTATTAGTAAAGTTGGGACATTTGGGTTGAAAAATCCATCATCGAACAGTTTGTTATAGTCAGAGACTAATTCAATTGACGAAGGAAATTCTTTGAACGAATTCTGCCAAGTTCCGTACGCGTATACTATACGTTTCGGACACGGGTAAAAGTGTGCATGCGGTGCTTTAAGTAACTCCATTATCAAAGTGGATTTACCAGACATTGTTGGGCCGCACACATACACCGAGCATGGTGTTTTGAAGCGAAAATCAAAATTTACACGTTCCATTTTCCCAAAAACAGTATTTTAATGGTTGCATGTGATTCAGATTTGTAGAATGGCTTAATGAGCAAATTCCCAAAACAGCAGTAGATTCAACCTGGCCGCAGACAAGTTAAAACTACCACCGATTTGGAGCATTCAGCTCTCTTTTTTAACATTTTTTCAGGATAAAAACCGGGAGTTTTTTGTATTAGAAAATTGCGTTCAATAAACTACCAAAATTGCAATCGGAAAAGTGCAAGGAAAGTCACATTATTACATGCAAAGTCTATGGAAAAAGCAAATCGAAAACTACAAGTTTGCGACATAAAAACTACGCAAAAGTATGAACAGCGCACATCGAATCAGTTCATTTAGAAGATGTCTTCTGGCCAAGTAAAGGCATCACTTGATCTGTTTGGACAATGTGCAACTAATTTCTCGCACTGTGTTAGAGTGAATACGGGTTCCTCCAACTTCTCCTCGTGCTCCATGGCGACTTGGTCAGTTTCTTTGGAATCCTTTCCCCACTGTGCAACCAATTTATCGCACTGTGTCAACGTAAGGGCGGGCTCCTCCTCTCCACACTTCTCAATTGCCTGCAGCCATTCTTCCATGTCGTTGCACTTCTCCTGCTGTACTGTTTGGCTTACATCAATCTTTTGGGAATGGTTCGTTTTCGCTTTCGGGGTGTGGTCTGTGTGCCTTGACTAACTGTTGTGCGGCCCTCTGATTCACGCATCATCTCTGCTTCCAAGACTCGCACGAATTCATCAATGTCAGAATTGATGGATTTGCGCTTCTGCGCACGGCACTTACATCGAAGTCAGGAGACGGCGGTGGATTGGATGGCAGTGTGGCTCGAAGACGGTCAATGCAAATATCCACTGCTTTCACACTCTTGGCGCCTAGGATCGTACATTTTCCGGAACTAAAACTTTCACGGTTATACCCAAATCGGCGTATCGCATTTTTGCCGCGTCAAACAACTCCGGTTCATAATACAACTTCTGTGCTTTCGCGAACTTATACAAGTTGATCGGATGCTGATGGTCGTACGTAGCCATAATATTCGCAGTGCGCTTGCTAACGACATTGGCAGTATAGCCAAGATGTGTTAAACGGAACCGGTATCGCTTCAACAATGTGCGTACTTCTTTCTCTGAAGTGCCGCCATTGATGATTGCTTTGCCTGAACTGAAAACTTGACAATAGCTACCATCATAGGATGTCAGATTAAGCGCCTTAAAATCCTTCACAGATGTACACTTGGTGGACGATGCAATTTTCTGCAGATCAAACTTGCAGTCAAAGACAACAACGGTTATGAAGTGGTGAATCATTTTTATGCAAAGCAGGAAAACCGACAATGGACTAAAACTGATGTCTGATTCCCTGCTTCATGGTCATTTTATACGTTTTACCCGATCGTTCCTACCACTGAACGATAGTTGGAATTTCCGTTCGCAGTTAACCAATCCAAAAGCAGACTACGCCTATTTGAGAATTCCGGAATTTTCCCGTTTTCAGAGTGCTACCCAAAACCACGTTACTTTCAGCTTGGCCGTAGACAAGCTAAAAATAACGCAGATTTGGGGCAACGCCCTTTTTTTTTTTTTTTTTTTTCTAATTTTAAGCAGCACATGAACTATTTAAGCTTTAGGAACGAGTTGAGTGAGTAACTTGCACACACTTCGGAAATTCCGGTAGCCCAGCATGATTGAGGCCCCTTCAAGGGAGATGGAAATCGTGCGTCCAAAAGCGGTATGGTAAGCCAACTTGATGTCGATGACAGCATCGTCAGCATCCTTAACATGTGTATACTTCGGGATTGTCCAATGCATGCTGCATCCAAACCATGTCGGATTTTTCCTTCTTTCAGCAATAGGAGAAGATTGTTGATAGCGGGTAAGTCCAGTATGATGCCCTTCTGTCTGGCAGTCATGAGTCCATCAGAGGCAGGGCTGCGGGACAGAAGGACAGTGTTGCCGATAGTATCGTACCACAGTGAAGATTTGCTGGTGATCTCGTAACACTTGACGTTTCCGTCCTGAAACTGATACTTGAGCTCGGGAAATCCATTGTAAACGGAGAATTCAGTATTGTTAACTGTAAGCAGTGCAAAAATGAAGCAAGTGTGAACTTTCATCGAATAAAAACACCGTGCAAGATAATGCTTAACATGCATCTGTCATATTTACTTCTGCTCATAGGAATAGCATAATTAAGGATATGGAGGACAGATATCTACTCCACCAACAGCCACAACAACTGCATCATCCGGCAGAATGTCCAGTTCCATATCGGAATTAGCGTGCGATCCATCTGAATGATCTTCGGCATCGGAATCACAACCGCAACGGAATATCAGCGCTTTTCGATTCCATTGAGTTTTAGCCCATACACTCAACTGTTCATCGACGTCCAACACATTTCTGATAAACTTCTTACTGGCAAGATAGTTCAAGTGCTCGCATGACCAGCTGTATCTGGCGTGATGTACGTTAATATCTTCAAACGGTAGCAAGCCTTCAAGTCCTACGCCACAAGTGAAACAATGCAAGCGGCCTTCACCAATATGGTAGAAGCCGGCGTCAGCCATGTAATAGATATCCAAACCAGGAAAATGGTTAAGATTCCCGAAGAAAGTTTCAATGCGCTTATTCACATCGGCCATATTCTGGTTATAAATCACCACGTCGTCTTGATAGTCACGACAAACGTGAGTAAACGTAGGCTTAAGATCCTCAGGAACAACCATTTTAGCATAATGTGCGAAAAAAACAAAAACAGCGTTCAGAATGAGTAAGACAGTATGGGTGACTTTTTACCCGATAGTTCAGTTCCCGCATACCTTTAGTCATAGCATTCATCATTTGCATCTGACAATTCAGAACAGTGAACACTCGCACGAAGATATCTGTCATCGGTCTCTGATACCTCAACTACAACCGTGTCAGATTGTCTGTGACAGATCAACCTAACACAGAAACAGATGAGGTTTTTTTTTTTTTTTTCAGTAGAGGGAACGGATGGTTGAAAAGATAGTGGAGAACTTATCATGCGCGAACTTCACCACATGCTTGTTCTTAGTTTGGGAGAAGTAAATGCAGAAGAATCTCCCAGTTTTGAAAGTTATTTTCAAGTTATCAGTCCCGTCACCATGCAAGAACAGATCCATTGGCTTACGTTTCAGAACAGAAGAGTCCAATAATTCTTGAACAGTGTTGTCAGAAATGCATTCCAGTATACGCGCGACGATCGGTGCAGATAATTCCATGGCCGTATATACAAAGCGCTGGTCTCCTTCGATCGAAAACGTCTTGCAGAAGGTAATGGCTTTGGACTTCTTGTGAAAGCCCATGTACGAGTCACGCTTGATCTCGTACCACATGGTCGTGGCATCCTCCAGATACAAATCCATCACGCCGGCTGCGGGTCCTGTGTACATATGATGAATTACAAGTGTGCTATCCTGTGTGTCGAACAGCATATAACTTGCATAGATATCTGAACTATAATCTGCTAAGCAGTTACTTGCTTACCGGCTTCTTAAAACCGTACGGAACTGTGGTGAAATCTTCCAACAAAACCCGTTTGTCGTACACCATGCGAAGATGCTTTTTCAACCGGACAGTGGAAATTTCTTGAGCTTTAAAGTTCCGCTTGATGTACTCAGGGTACACAACCTGTGTTAAACCACTGGAATCAATAAGAAGTAAAAGAAGAATAATAACATAACTGATACGTACCGGCATCGTAGCGCCTTTCAGGATTTCGGTCAACTTGTCAAAGTCAAGTTTCTCTCCAGTGCGCTGCAGATCATCGTTCAAGACATCTTCCGTGTACCCGTTCTGAGTCATGCCTTTAACTTTCAGCTGAATTCGACCGGTGTTTGTTTCATAGCTGTAGACTTTGGGACCGCAGGAGACAAAGCGCACAATATGTTCGTCTGGTTTCAACTCGCTGCTCCATTGACCAAGTCCATTACCGACTTCAGGAAGCCATTTGCCTTCTTTGTGAACAAAAATGACAGAGTCGGTGTCAAAATACAAAAGGCGCGGTCCAAGCTTGGCCATGGTCTTAAACAACTGAATGCTGGCATGGCTGGTAGTGAAAGCGGCAATGGCAAGATTGGCACAGTTGCTGCCTTCGTTGTAGTCATCTTTCTGCGAGTAAGCAACCATCATGCACTCTGGAGTCACGGCGTGAACGCTCTGCATATCAACAGATTTGGATCTGACTAAATCCAGATACTGCTTCACGGAGTAGATGAACACCGTCTGCTGTAAGTTGTCTCTTTGTCCAAACTTGCCCCAAAATGAATTTAACATCAACTTGGCAACTGCACGTCTTGCGGGGTTATCTTCAATGCGATTAATGTCTAGGAGAATTCCATCGCGCAAGGCAACTTCTTGAACATACAACTCTTTTTGACGTTGCGTTGTACAGCCGGCGGGGAATCCACTTGCTTCCAACTTTTCCTTCAGGAATTTGTCCACATATTCTTGAAATAGGCCCGCACGCTTTTCGCTCCAGTGCCAAACTTCGTAGATTTCCTGCACTTGATAACCCTGTCGCAGCGCCATGTGCAATTCCGGAGTGCAAAATACTCCTTCGAAACTTCTTTCCTCATCGGAATGCGAACAGTAGTCATTTATGCCGTTTTCAGCACAAGTTCGGCATAATGTGAACACAAGTTTACCGTTGAAGGTGGCAGGCAACACAGGATATCGAATTCGTGCAGGCGGCAGAACTTTGCATTTGACCAAGCCAAAATATTCCGTTACGGGCTTGAAGTTAGTCACGATGATCTTCGGATGCCCGATCGGATACTCAGCTTTCTTGTTGACGAACGGGTACAAGGAGACGATGTCGTAATGTAGAATTTGCTCATCTTCTTGGACTTCTCTGAACAAACATGAAGCGTTGGTACGGCCACCTTTGAAGGCTTCACGCGGCTGCAGTGGATCACGTAGATTCTGGTTCAAGAGGAATTGCTGTATATCCGGATCTTTTCTTTCACGTAGCCACTCGCAAGACCACTTCTCTTCCACATCATAACCCATCCCTTCCAGAAAAGTTTCTTACGTATCCACTGCTCGTACACTTCTGACATTTTCTTCAAGGAGAACGGTGCCCGGTCATCTTCATTGGTGCATTCCGGGTGTCCGTGATGTACGCAGCCGTTGTATTCGTAAACTGTTTTAGTGTCCGGATCAAATCCATCTACAAAGTAGCGATTGATTTTCCGTTCTTTACCGTTCCTACCATGCTCGATGTTCCGATGACTCATGCTGGTCCATTCAAGCCACTGCGTTGCTTCCGCGCTTGTCTTTCGATTCGGCTGATAACCGTTTGCGGAAATCACGGCAATTTCTTTAGCTTTTAGCAGCTTGGTCTTGTAATACGTTTGACAGGCAGACGCAATGGTAACGTTTTGAAACGGATCGACGTTGGTCATGTTGATGAAATTTTCACGGAACTGAAGAGCACATTTCCGCAGTATGGTAACGTCCCTTGCACAGTAGTCGGCCATTTCCAGTCGAAAATTGAAAACCCCTTTAAAATATGAATTGCATTTAAAAAAAAAAAAAAAAAAAAAAACAAAAGCACCAGCCATACCTTTTCTTTTTCTTCGGCATGCCACTGTTCAAACTTTCTCCGATCCGCTCGCTTCAAGCCGTCTACTATGTATTCATCGACATCGGGAAACGGAAGCACTTTGTCCCAGTTTTCCGGCTTGTTAAAGCGATGAGGGAAATCGCCTTTGGATTCGCAATCGGTCAGACCAACAGCTTTCGGAAAATTGGATAGTTTCGTCATGACAAAGTTAAGAGTGTCGCGCGCCTTGATTTCCAAAGCCGGGTAACGGAGATCAAGAAGTTGACTGCCGCGTCGTATGACTTCAACTCCTTTGAGATTGTTTTCCAGAAGATACGAAAGTAGGAAGTGTCCGTCGTAACCGCGAAAGTTGTGTGCAATCAATGTGTATCCTCGGTGTTTCTCTGAATATACCCATTGGCCGAATTCTTTCTGAACATCATAACCGGTCATGAACACATTATCTGGAGGAAAGCGAAACTCTTCTCCACTCGTGTATTGTGCGACGACATAACAAGGTCTATGAATTCCTTCCGCGTCCACGTAAGTCTCGTAATCGAAAAAGATGTAATTCGAACTTGATCCATGAACACGAGGCTCTAAAGGTATAAGGTAGCACTTGTGAGTCGCTTGATCTACCCAATCCTGGCACGGGTGACAATACATTTCACCACATTCGTGCTTCTTGGTCTTACGATTAAGCAAACTGACAAACACTCCACATTTCGGGCAGATAAACAATTCTGTGCAATATGGCCGCCCGTTTTTGCGTTCTTTCTTGTGAAGATCAAAGCAGGTGTCATTGTTGAACTCGCGATTGCAATCTTGGCACAGAATCCTGCTGGATGCCTCTGGCTCGGTACAGATTTCTTTCGGGCGATAACACTTGAGACATTTACCTTGGCATCGATGTTTTTCTTTCTGAACGTACGGCTTGTCACACAACTCACAGTAATAACCACGTCGATGGAATCCGGATGGACTGGTTATCAGATCAAAATGGCCATTCTCGTACAGAAGATAGATGGTTTTCAGCTTACCCTGCCTTTCGGGACACCTGGCAATAATGATGTTACCTTGTTCGGCTCCAACAACTTTGATCTGGAACTCCTTAAGGACAGTTGTTTGGAATCGTTCAATGTCGTTTAAGGAAAACTTGGTTCCGACAGTAAGTCCAGCTTCTTCCACCAAATCCGCTGCAAGTCCTTGTAGTTTCTTATCTCGTCTATCAGTTAGTTGCTTCCAGTTCCGTGTGTTCTTTGCAGGATCGTGATAGAACCGTCCAAGCACAAGGCATGCTGGCAAACACAGATTATAACCGACATCAACTTGCACAATTGAAGTCGCAAATCGTTTCCGATCGTGGGTTGAGTGAATATGCTTGCGCTTAGCAGCACCACCAGCGGGAATGACCGTACGTTGAATAACGAGCCGTAGAGAATCATCGATACAGAAAAGTCCACTTGAGTTGATCTTCAATACCATCTCCGTCAGGTCGCGCGGATTAAAATTATTGAAGAACTGCATTTTTAAATGCATGGGATTTTCCATAGTCCGGGTGAACAGTGTTAGGCAGACAGCGTCGTCCGGCTGGAAATCTTTAGAACAGGCTTTCCAAACTGCTTTAAACACTTCAGGCAGGGCTTCCAATGACGTTACTGTATCAAACTCTTGCGGCAAAGACTTGATTTTGAGGCTGTAGAAATACTGATGATGGTTGAACTTTTGTTGTGATTGTGACTTATCTTCTGGAGCGTAAAACTTTGGACCAGTCCGATTCCGACGGTAAGGATTGGTCTGACTCAGGAACGTTGACATTCTGAACAGGTTGGCTGAATAATTCCTGGGAAGGAACATGATTCGCAACAATAGCTTCTTCCACATCGTCGTCGTTGTCTTGCACGTCGACATCCATCGCCTCTGCACCACCTGCCTGAACATTTTCATCCACATCCAGGACGTTTTCCACAGTAACTTCCATGGGTTCATGCGTTTCATCGGATTGTGTGGCTGGCGATTGCGGTGGTGTGTAGACTTGTGACCAGTTGAATGGACTACCAGGCGGTGAATAAGGATTTAAGAATTGGCCGAAATTATATCCGTAGTCGTCAAAGTCGTTGTCGTTATCCATGAGATCATGATCGATGGCAGCAATGTAGTTAGTATCCACTTTATTCAATGTTGAAGGCTCAGAACTACAAAAGAAGCCCTTGATTAGCTAGAGTACTGCTTACACGTAGAATTCTGTGCCATACCTAAGATCTGTGGCCAAATTTAGAATGTAGTGGCAGCCAATTTGCTTTTGAATCTGGTTACGCAGGGCATTGCTCTTTTCCAACGTTGTATGACGGGAATAAATAATTTGCCAACCAAACAGCTGTATTTCGACAGCTGTGTCACGCATGGCAAATCGTATATCTTGGCCAGAAACAACCTGTACAGAAATCATAATTGAAAAATGAAATAAAGAAAAGAAAAATATCGATTCTTACCTTTTCCAAAGTGGTGTTGATAAAATAACGAGACAAGTGCGTGCATGCTTCACTGAACAATGTTGCACCATGTTGTACGCTGTCAGGCAGCAGGTGCTGAAAGTCTTTAGGTATCTCCGGCCATTGTTGATGGAAGAAGTTATACAACTCAGGGTACGGCTTAGACTCATCCAGAACAGCTTCGATGAAGGCGCGGCCAATGAATTTGGACGAGCACTTCTTGCCACTTGGATTGAAGAACATGATTTTTATTTCTGGGCCTACGAAAGACATGACATGACATGACATCATTGAAATTCAGAAACAAATCTTTACCGTTATTGAGTAGCGCCATCACGGACACATGAGAGATAAGATCTTTGTGCATTTGCTTGTTTGTTGTTGACACAGGAATCAAGAAGCTGCCTTTCGTTGCAAGCATCTGAAGAAGACTTTTCAAGTTGACGCAGTCCAGCGATGCAGCAAGATTGCTGAGCGACCAAGAGTCGGTAAAATCCCTGTCGGTCATATAGCGATTGTATTGGTCAGCACGGAATGTTCTCGCCACGCGAACACCTGAACCATGAGCCAAGGCACTGGTCACTTTATCCAACTGCTTAACAAACCGTTTTCCAGGATAGTGCAGCGTTTCAAGCGCATCCACAGCCCGTTTAGCCGCAGAACTTTCTTTTTCTGCAAATTCTTTGAAACACTTGGAAAGATACGAGCAGTGTTGCAAGATGTGGGCACTTATAGGCTTGGAAACCATGGTTCCGCATCTTGGACATTGTCCAGTAATTGAAGTAGACGGTCTCGGTGTTGAAAGGATTGGCGACTTTTCTTTATCTAGAAAAACCGTTCTGCGACTCCGGTTTCGTACCGGAACTTGCTTGCATCGTCCCATATTGGCCTGTGGTTACAAAACACAATGTCAAAAAAAAAACAAAATTGCGCCCGATGAAGTTGAACCATGTGTTATCATCTCAGAAGCTCTACCCGATGAAGTTGCACCATGTGTTGCATGTTTTGCAGAAAAAAAAAGAAAATCATTTCAGAAGCTCTACCCGATGAAGTTGCACCATGTGTTGCATGTTTCGCAAAAAAAAAAAGTTGCACTCGATGAAGCTGCACCATGTGTTATCATCTAAAAGTGGCACTCCGATGAAGTTGCACCATGTGTTGCATGTTTCGCAAAAAAAAAACAAAAAAACAAAAAAATCATTTCAGCTCTACCCGATGAAGTTGCACCATGTGTTATCATCTAAAAGTGGCGCCCGATGAAGTTTAACCATGTTTTATCATCTCCATGCACCATCAGTAGCGACTCAGTTTTCACGTCAAACATGTAGGAAAGTTGAGAATCTCGTGTCGAGCAAGAAAATCTTAGAATGTCAAGGCACAGTTCAGGGACAGACAGGAATCAGACAGGTGGAATGTTATGCAGCATGGTAAGGATTGTGAGAATGCACCTGGCGTGGCGCCAAGCAAGACGGTAAGACAATAGGAATCTTGAAAATGTGTCAAGAAACTTGAGAATGTCACAGGACATTCAGTTGAGAGGCACTCGAAAGTGAGAATGCACCTGGTGCGGCGCCATGCACTTCGTAGCACAATAAGAATCTTGAGATTGTCGCGTCAAAGTTGAAGGAGAGACAGTAATTAAACAGAGAGAATCTCAAAGAAAGAATTTGTGAACGACGCAAAGAAGGTATAACTTGGTGCAACTAAATGTATGCAGGGATGAAAACTATGAGAAAGTGCGGAAAAAAGTACTTAACACGTACACATTCACTTACCGTATGGAGTTTCTCCAGAATGCGGACACTTCTCTACTCCGCCAGCACTAACACGTGCTGTTCCGTGCCAGTCAATCAGTACAAGATGAGAAATAGTCCAAAATCAGTACAGATCCGAGTGCAAAATTAACAAAACGCGGACATCAACAATGATAACATTAAAATAAAACCCTTTCAAACGTGCAAACGATCTTTGCAGTTTCCAGCAAAACAACTTTCATAATGATAGCACACGATCACGCACGTTAATCCAGTTGTAGTGCTGCAGATATAATTCCTTAGATGGTGACTTACAGAAGTGAAAACTAAGAATGATGACTTGGAAAGTTTGACCTGTGCACTTGATCACAAGTCACTGCAGTGCAATACATCTGGTTTAAAGTGGCATCGTAATATAATGTCAGCCAATACACTGTTGTACGCGGTGCATTATGGGCGGTATTCAGATCAAACCGACCAATACGCTATTGTACACAGTACATGGACTGTACGCTATTCGTACACACCATCAGTCCAGGCTGATTTGTACGCTATTTGTATATACAGTACAGTGTACAGACCATATTCCGCTATTCGTATACCCTAGACTATAGGGGGCGGTACTCAGGCTAAACCGACCAATAGGAGAGCCCGCTATGTGTACTACCATCAAACCGCTGGTTCTACTACTTCTCTTCTAACATTCAGATTATGGTACGTAAGGATCGACATAGAACAGAGAGGAGGAGCTATTGCCTATTAGTTTTGTTCTCCCCAAAGGATCGACAAGCAAAAAAGAAACATACACTTTAAACTTGTTTTTCGAAGACACTAACATAGAAAAATCCTAAAAAGACCTTCGGCGGGTCGCCGGTCCAAAATACAAGGATTCGCTGACGCAGCAAACGAATTGAAGTATTAACCCTCCAGCGGGCGGTACCCCAAGGAGTGCAAATTTCCTTTTGAAAATCGCGATTTCCCGATGAAAAAAATCAATTAAGATAGGGAATTTTTTGTGAGCTTGTGCTGACCATAGGTCAGCGGTGGTGACTAGGGTGTTTGCCAACGCCAATGCCCATGGACGGTCTACAGCATATAAATGCTTATTTTTGTTACAATTAGGCTGACAGGAATATTGTAAAAGCACTTACTTCAATAAATAGCATAAAAAAAGTACTTTAAAACAGGAGTATAAAAGGGGTCAACAATTTGACCACTGGTCAGAAAAAAATTAAAAACTGCCAAAACCTGTTTTCTTGCATTTTGGCAACTGCTACATATAAAAACATAGGAAACAAGCGATACTGACACTATTCCTTCCCAAAACTTTCATCATGCTCTCCTATGGCACATAACGAAGCAGTCTTTGCTCAGTTTAACATTGCACTTGCTGCATTTCTGACACGCCGAGCTGCCTTTACAGTTTACACTGCTTGCATTGTTCGGGTTTGCCCGTTTCCTGGATGTGGCCGCAGTTGCCGGTATGGCGAAAGCGGCGGAAATGGTCCAGTTGCAAAGGCAATTGGCGCCGAACCAAATATTAGTGGTCACTCGCACTTTTAAAACTCATTAGCGGGCGGATGTGACCTACATAAGGCTGTCCCAAAGGTCAACATCACTAAAGTGGTCATTACAGTTCGTAGTCGCCCAAGACTGGTCAAAACTCATACTTTGCATGTTTTTTAAAGCTATGCGGCTTCACAGCTTTGCTTGCCCAAGCGGTGCATCGGTATTCGCTATCGAAGGTGGAACGCGGCAGAAAGTTGGTGTTGTCTGCCATTTCACAGTGCTACAATTCCACACTTGCAATAGAATTAGAATCACGTCTACCATGCCGACCGCCCGGGGTGGTGCTCAGAAACCCCATTTTATGCCGACTTGCAACAACTAAACCCGCATGGTGCATGTTTGGCGTCCGAACCAATAGTAAATTATTCCGGTTACGTACACGTAATGATAAGAATCTGTCGAAAGTGCACCCGCCCGTGTATTCACAACCCTTCATGGGCAATGGTGTTAGCACGCAACATACGTTTTTGACGGACTGTTGTCATCTGTTGTTCAGCTTATAGAATCTGCGCTGGACATTTTTGAATAATGCGTTATCAATTCTACCTTGTTGATTTATCTCCGGTTTAATTATCCATCCACCAATTAGTTAATTAGCAAGATCTGCGAGAGGTTAGAAAGTCCGAAATTGGCCATTTTCGGACACCTGTAGTTTGTAATTACCTCAAGATACAAGTTTGAGTTCTGCTGTTACTGCTGCTTTAAGGTCCCTTGTTGCTGATTATGCGAAGGGATATCAATTAACTGTCCGCGATCACTTGTAAAAAAATTCTGAACACCATGTTGCGCCCTGACGCCAATGCCCGTCAACGGGTTAAAATAGTGCGACGGATCTATTAATCTGGAGAAAGAAGTTTCACAGTGCGATCGGGAGTCCACAGCGTAAAATCGGCGTCATAGTACTCGCAGAACCCAGTATTCAATCAGCTTGGCAACGTTATCAGGCCGTTATTGCCGGATATACCTTTTCCTGCCATTTACTATATTCAGCAAGAAAATGCCGAGTAATACGGGACAACCTGTCCAATTGTAGGTCTTGCAGACCATCAACGCACCACTTCTTGCCACGAAAATATGAAGACGGACGCGGATCAGCCGACTGCAACCCACACAGCATCTGCAACAATAATAGTAGGCTATGGCTATTTTGCCGCAGTATAACAATAGCGGTCTGAACAGCCCTCAGGCTATTTTGCCGCACACTGCGCCGGAATAGCCAGTTGGCTATTTTGCCACACTATGGTGGGCGAAATAGCTTGTTGGCTATTTCACCGCACACTGCGTTGAAACAGCTCGTTAGCTATTTTGCCGCACTATGGATGGGAATAGGATAATTATAAGGTCGATGCTGCGTGCACGGGCAAACACGGGTGTTGGCTATGTGCACGGAGCTTGGGCACGAAAATGCCGTGCACGGCATTTTAATTTTGTGTTTTTTTACGTTAACGTATTGGCTTATTTTTCATTCTGTTTCATGTTTTCCGAATTTTTTTATGTAATAATATCTTGTGGTTTCCCACGTTTTATTCTTTCACAGCAGGTTTTCCTACCGGTTTTCTGGTACTTATTGTATATGTTTTCATGTTATGTAATCCAGGAATAGTTACAAATATTTTTGTTCTGCGGCTCAGAGTTTTTTCGACGGGGGTTGATGGAGGTGGTAATGGTATCAGTTGCATGTTTTCATAAGCGGCTGCCAGGTGAGGTCGCAGCAGTTCCAGCTCAAAAATGGCCGTTGCAAGATCCATCCCGGAAACGAACGCAGTAACAATGGCTATCGCATTCCAGCTGCTTTTGGCATTTCTCACTTCGATTTTATTCCCTTCATCCAGTTTATAATCTTCTTCCAGTTTAAAATATCATAATTCAGAAACAAAAGAAATCACCCGCTCAGAAATATTTTAATTCTGAAACAAAAAAATCACCCGTGCCCGCAGCCAACGCCCGTGTTCACCCGTGCACGCAGCCATAATGTAATTAAGTATAATAAGGTACACAGTACTCTCGGTAATAAGGGGTAACTCTGTCAACGCATCCCCTTAAACTGCCCGCACCAGTTATCGGTTCCCTCGACATTAGAGGCTAACAACTAGTGCGGGCAATTTTTTTTGGATTCAATACCTCTTAAAGAAGGTAACGAACGTGCGAGATACGCTACGAGTTTGGATATTCATGCAGGTATAAAGTATTTTGGGTTATACCGCAAGTTACGTTTGCACAGACGAAACAAACGTCCGCCATAACGAACTAACGCCAGACAGATATTGGTCATTCATTGTGACGTTTGCATAGTGCGCGTCTGTAACAGTCCAAAACAACCGGTCGTCTCAGACGACCGCCGGTCGTTTTGGCCAGTTACACATATCGTTAGCTAGCTGACACTTTAGTCGAACCGCACTTAAAAAAACGGACGGAACATCCTCCGGACACGCATGGACAGCCCGCTGAAGAAAAGCGAGCACCACACACGCCCGTTCGGCAACCCGGCATCGCGGTGGACACTGCGGACCAAACCGAGCCGGTGAACGCACAGTCCGGAGAACGGGTAGCGGACACCGCAGTAGGTGGACCCGGCACGGCAGCCAGATTACCCGGCCTGGATGGAGCGGACCAGATTTCACCAGCGGTTACTCGGCAGAGTTCGACCGAGAGCTCAGTCGATCGCTTGACGGGCGAGTCGACCATACGGTCGCCGGTCAGCACTGTTCGAACCGGAATTGTTCCAGTGTCTCTAGTAGACGACAGCCCGGAACCGACACCGATGGCGGACGGAACTCGACTCGGCCCGAGCGAACTGGAATTTCAAAAGCTGAAAAAACAGCAGTTCCAGAAACTTAGCGGGTCGACGGACCAGATCACCGGTGGCACGGTAAACGCACAATCGGCCCATCTGGTTTTCCAGTTACCAACCGCCCGGAAGAAGATCGACCGGAAGGCAGCATTGGCGCAAAAGGATCCGACTATTATCACCTTCAGAACGGAGAATGCGGACATGGCAGAAGCCAACGACCGACTCCGAAAACGTGTGGACACTTTCGCGACCGAGAGCGTTTACCTTAGGCAGGAGTGCAGCAAAGGAACCGAAGCGATAGAGATGCTACAGGGACAGCTTCGGACGGCAACAAAAGAAGGGACGGGTACAAGAAAAACCTCAAAAAATTTCTGGTCGAGCCAACCGAGTTTATCGCATGAACCGTCAGAGCTCTGAAGGAGCAGGCGGATGTATTTTTAAAATACGTCAACTTAGAACAGGAACTAGGAACAACGATACACCGGACGGGACAGCTTAAGATACGAGTAGCAGACTTGGAGACGAATCTGGACGGCAGCCTGGCGGACTCTTGGCTCGGTGGGATTGAACGACACGGCACCGCGGACTACTAACGCGGCGGGACGGACAAACCACCTAAGCCGGACGGTAAGCCGAAGCAGACTAGAACAGATATGAGGCTTCAAGATCGAACGTAGCAGCCACTCGAACCCATCCTGAGTGTTGAATCTAAACGGCGGAAGGAACAGGCTGACACGAGGAACCTGATGGACGTGATGGACGATTGCGGCACATTCGACATGATGAACTTTCGATATCACCCCGCCACGGCAACTCCCGGATTTTTTGGTGATGTGCAGCAAAACTCGGTCGGTCGCGTCAATACCGCGACTCTTCTTCCGTCAATTACTACGGCGCTGTATTTCTGGCGTCTCGCTGAAGCCGGATAAATTTATGTCGGCGGCAAGGATCATCCTCGATGCCGGTCATCATAGTCGTGGCCGCCGTTGTCCCGCTGTCACTTTCTCACGGGTTTTGTTGACATGGGTCCTGAGTCCAATGTCGTGTTCCCGCCAGCGTGGGCTGCCGCACCGTCCGTTCGGGTCGGCAGGGTCCATCCTCCAGTTATCGTGTGACCGCGGCTGGCCGCTGTGCTCCGACAGCTGGCAAATGTGCCGGGCGAGACTGAGCTCCGATTAAGACGGGTTGCTGTCCATGCTGCACTAAGCCCGTGTGCAATACGGCCTGCTGATACATCCGGCCGACCGGCTGTCCAAATTTCATGCTCTAGTATTGCATCATGCCGGACAGCTATCCCGGCAAAAACTGCCGGGACGCGAAGCGCTTTGGTCGACGAGATGACCAGGCCGATGCCGACCAAGACCTACGACACATCCGTAAAGAGAAACCAAGAGGCCGGGCCGGTGTTGATCGGAGTCGGCACAACGTTAGCAAATCGAATAATCTCTGGCGAACGCTGATATCGGCCAGCCTGATGACGGACATCCCGTCAGGTTCGACGGCGATATGCAAAAAAACGACGGATGAGTGTACCAGCTTTGCCGACTACACAAAAGGCAGGAATTAGTCGGTAGGACTGTAAGCGCTGAGTTCATGGTCGCACGTTAGCGGGCTCCAACCGGCAGTGTGGCGGACTACTACCAGGAACCGACGGCAGAAGTGCCAAAGGACGGTTGGCCATTCGATGTCTGGATGGCCAAGTTGACGGCTCGATTTGCGGTGTTGTTCGTGCTGGCCTGTGCAGGCGACATAAGGACTCGCGTCGCTCGGACATGCATTTCCCGTAAACTGGACACCTTTCGGCATTGCGTATGCGTCCCCGCCACAGTAATGACAGCCCTAACCGAGCCCGCCGGGTGCACGCAGGTACGATAGAATCACTGGATGTTACGGCGGAAACTACGGCGGAAGCCCGGCTATGGAGGGAACTTCAGCCAGCCGCGAGGCAGGGGCCGCGACAGTTTTGGCGGAGGTTAGCTCGGCCTGAACTTAACCGACCAAAGCAATGGAATATAGCCGCCCATAACTTCGGAAACCTAGTAGGGACGAATCGGCCTAAGTACGAGTTCTTATTGATTAAGCACAATGAATACAGGTTTCGAACAAAAATCCGCACACAGCAAATCTACCAATCCTGAAAACATGACAAACGAGAACAGCAGAAGCCTAAAAGACAGAGCCCCCACATGTCACGCAAACTAAGTCACTCGTTAACGGTCGAAACAAAGCGCTGAATTGATAACCCCAGATCACATCGTGCGCAACAAGCAGAAAATCCAACTCCCAACTTCCACGTCCCATTCGCCAGTCCACAGAGTTCGGAAGATTCACCAGTCAGGAGGTTCGCGAAGATGGCCACATACAGCTGCATGAAATGAGCGAGAAAGCAATGAAAATGCCAGGGTCCACCAGGGTTCCCGAGTCCCGATCCACGGTTACCAGCCTCACCAGACACGAAGGAAGCCCACACGGAACGCCAAAGCACTGCACTAGCTAGGTCACTGGTTAATGGTCGAAACGCAACGCGTTGAATTGCTAACCCCAGATCACATCGAGCACAGCGCCCAGAAATCCCCCGCAGTCCGCCCCCGTGGCCAGCTAAGTTCTCCCCGCGGCCCAAACTCCAGGCCCCGTAGGGCTCCACACAACAGACAGGGAAAAAGTGCGACATCAGATCAACAGTCATGAGTAAAAGCAGGCAGGAAGGAGTATCAAGGAATAGAGAAATGTGATGGAAAGCAGTAAATAAGGTGTTCGAGTAACGATGGACTCGTTGGCGAGCAATTCCGTGAGATGGTTTGTCCCTGCCAATCTGGTTGGAACCACAAATGGCAGGGCTTCCAATTTATTCGAAAAGGCTTACCAAAAATTACGTGACTAACCAGGCTAGCGTCACAGGCCCCCCTCTCAGAAAAACTTCATTTTTTGCAGGATTGCAGAGTAACACTAGGGTATGCTTAAAAAAATAATTTCATCTGCCATGGTCAGCAGGGCGAAGTTACAAACTTGCTATGTTATAGCCTATGGCCAATGCATTGCTTCGTACTTTAAGCACAAATTTTACGAATTAATACGAACCACTTGAATGCGCTATCGTACGAGGCCTATGTGTGTCCAATATTCCCCGTTAACCGTTTTTGTTTCTGAAGCGGCCTGTACGTGGTACTTAACAATATTTTGTAAGAGCTAGATTAGCAGGTGTAATTGTGTAAATACTTCCATTTCCGTTCGCGCTATCAGTTTTTATCACATACCGCTAGCACGAAAACCGAGGTAATGAGGACCTACAGATCATCTCTAAACTTAAAAATAATTAACTGTCATCTACTAGCCCGTTTCAGAAACGGGAAGCCGAGAACATTTAGCGCACATAAGCCTCGTACGATACCACGTGAACTGGTTTGTATTAAATCGTAAATGTGCTTAAAGTACGAAGCAATGCATTGGCCATAGGCTATAACATAGCAAATTTTAAACTTCTAAATTCTGTTTGGCCACGCCCTACTGACCATGGCAGATGAAACTATTTTTTTAAGCATACCCTAGTGTTACTCTGCAACCCTGCAAAAAATGAAATTTTTCTGAGAGGGGGGCCGGTGACGCTGCCCTGGTAAGTTACATAATCTTTCACGTGCGCGCAACGGAGCGTTGTGCCCCACTTCAGAAAAAACATCTGCCAGATCTTTCTACAAGGTCAGATTATCACTAATCGGCCTGGCCCGGCACGACACTGGGGAACGGAGACGGCTTCTCCGTTCCCGGCTGTGCCGTTCCCGGCTGTGCCGTTCCCGGCTTCTCCGTTCCCGACTGTGCCGTTCCCGGCTTCTCCGTTCCCGGCTTCTCCGTTCCCGGCTTCTCCGTTCCCGGCTTCTCCGTTCCCGGCTTCTCCGTTCCCGGCTGTGTTCGTTGTCGATGTTAAGATGAGCATAAAATCACGTGGCGGTCTCTCGGAACAGCTGGTCAAGGATTACTTACACAGTAAAGTACCTGTACACACTAAAGTACCTGAACTGGCATTACAATGGGACTCGGACAATGGGATTCCGGAAATTACGACAGGCTTCCTGAGGTACATCCGTCAATTCGCCGCCAGGAAGGCGAAGTGCGATGTGCCGACTAGGGAAACCATCGGCCGAATGCGTCAGCGGCCCAAAGATGGGCGCGGGCTATGCATCGTTTGTCCCCCCTAGGGATGTCGCCCATGTAGACCCGAGGCGCGCTGCTTACTACGGCAGTAATGGTGGCCTCAGCCGGTAGTCTAGGTAATGGATTCACTTGTCAGAACCGGAAAGGGTCAGTCAACGGAAGACCGCGTACACGAGGTGCGATAGACTACGAGGTGCTCATATCTTACCAGCCGGCGCCGAAATTGAAGCGAACGGAGGGAGCCTACGAGGGTGGTAGGTGTTAGGTGCTAGGGCGATACTAAACCTTCTCCGGCAAAATGCAACAGTTATTAGCTCTGCAGACCTCACATCCTGGAGTGGTTTCCTTTCCCCCACCCCGGTTTAACCGACCGGAAACCTCAGTATGGTAAGTGAGCACTGGTGTCTTAGCTGACCTCGTGCTACCAACTGAACCACCGGATAAGGATAACCCTGTGCATCAGAAAATCGTCATAGGGGGAACAGAAGAAACCGAGAAAACAGCCACGGGACCTGATACATGTGCCAAACATTGCGCCAATGAGTTCCGCCTGGCAAAAACACCCTTGTCGGACTAAAAGCCCAGAACGGGCCGTACTAACCGTAGAAGTCAGAAACAAACCATAGCGAGATCCGCTTATAATGCCAATAGTTGCGCCGGCGAACTGTTACCCGATAAGAGAACCTAGTACGGACTGAAGAGAACCGAGCCACCCGGAAACACTAACGCAGCTGTCGGGGTGTCTGCTGTCAATAACGCCACCATATCGATCGGCGCCAACAACGTCGTATGACCGGCCGGTGCCAATGGCGACGCCGGGCCAACCGAACCAAAAAGCGCCACAATCATCGTCAGGGCAACCGGACCTCGTGGTTCAGCGAGACATCGCGCTACGACTTCCCAGAACGCAATAATGCCTTCTGGACCCTTCACCATGTGTACAGCGGATGGAATGCTGGTCAAAACCGCGGAATGATGTCTTGCCCTTTTGACGAGAATGCGGTGAACCAAGTGAAACCTTAATCCGGTCTCGAGCATCCAGCAGGTGCCTCAGTAAACTGATTTCTTCAGGGGCGGAATGCTGCACCAGACGCCAACTAGTGCCGCGGCTTCGCGAAACTAGGGCGACTTGGTGTCACTCCAACAGGGTAACATGGTACCCAACTTAAGCCGGACGTCAACCAAAATAACGACTACACGGTCCCAGAGGACGACTTTGCAACGCAAGTCAACTGTGACTAACCCAACTTCACCGGTCCGGAAACCGACATCACCGGAGAACCTCTGGACGCTGTTTTGAGTAAGTAGCGCTGTTTTACAGAACTTCCGGCACTTTTCCGTACAGAGCGGATTAAAAGCGGGCGGTGAGACAGGCTGCGATAATGGTGTGGCAAAATAGCCAACTGACTATTTTGCCGACCATAGTGCGGCAAAATAGCTTAGGAGCTATTTTAACGCAGTGTGCGGTAAAATAGCCAACAAGCTAGTTCGCCCACCCTAGTGCGGCAAAATAGCCAACTGGCTATTTAGCCGCGAACACTGCGGCAAAATAGCCACTTCGATAATAGTATGCTGACGTCTTTTAAAGCGGAGTGCCCGGAATGCAAAAAACGTCGAAGTAACCTACCGCACAGACGACCTTCTTGGTTTGGAATGCTGTCGTTGCAGACGAGCTGCACCAGTGCATGAGTTCTTGCAGTGCCGTATCACTCCTGGCCGGCAGCGCCGCTTCGAACGCATCCCACAGTGCGCACCCAAAATCCCCACAAATCAACAAACGCGTAATACGGAGACGCAGATGCAGGTTGCGCGATTGCGGGAAAAAACAGCAGCAGATCAAATCAACAGGGCAGTCGGCCAGTATGATGGTCTCACACGGCAGACCGCTGCACACTGCCACGAAATCCGTTAGCCACGAGGAACCATCTCGCGAAGGATTCGTCTGATGCAGAAAGCACTCTGACACGGTGGCGCTCTTGATGTCCACCACATCACAGTCAACGCCGAGCTCCAATGAGAACCGGTAGAGGTACAGACGTCGCAGACGGATGCCGGTGCGGTGCTGCGCCACGTAGTGAATCATGTCGCACAACTCCATCAGGTCAACCGTGTTCATTCGGTACTTCTTAGCGTGCAGTACAACAGCCTGTGTACAATGCTGCAGGGACTTGTACACTGTCCTCAGTCGTTGGAATCGGTCGACCGAGTCTCCGATCACCATGCGGCCCCTCACCGCCGGCGTGTCTATCAGTGTGTTCCACGTTCCGCAGACCGCCCGCAACTGCATCTGCGTCACAGTGTCCAAGTGCAAAAACACTTCCAACCATAGTGCCACAGAAAGCGCCATCGTATCCGCAGTTGCCGGATCCTGGTCATTCAGCGTACGCATCTTTGCCAGTTCGTCTTGTAATTCGGGGACCCTGTTAGAAAACAAACGTTTAATGCTCGCTACAATGTCGATTTCACTATTTTCCGAATGAAAATCTGCCTTACCAGAAAACTGCGGACCCACAGAGCGCTTTCATCCTGTGAATAACTCTGGTAAACATACACCAAACAACCATCCACGAAGTCTACCACGGAAAGCGGACAATCTCCAGGCACTGCGGAGTTAATCAATCGATTGCAAAGAGCCACAATTTCTTCGACAGATAGTGCGAGAAATTTATCGTTCAACCGCTTAGTGCTCTTGACGAACTTCCTTGGTTGGATCGGAATAGCGTCTTGATTAGCTGAAAAACGTCCCTCGTTCGCCGCTGCCTGCCCATCAGCCAGCCGACGTAGAGTCTGTGTTTCCTTCGTTGGCCAGCGGACATGTTCGCTTGCGACGAAATCTGCACACATCACTCCGGTATCCGCACGTCGCCAATGGACCACGAACCCTGCGCACGGCTTGCGCGGAAAACCAGGCCCAAAACTGACCGCTTCACCAGGGAGCCAAATCCACGGCCCCACCGGCGTTTCCGGCACCAGGACTTCCACGTGAGTGCTCGAGAAATCTTTAAAATAACTGCGAGCTAGGTCATCGCCGCTTTTCCTGCTGGGCAGACAAAGGCTTTGGAATGGAAGGTGTTCGCGGCGTCGGTCGGGGCAGAGTAGATCGATGACGAGCCCGTCGTCCTCAATGTCCACCACACGCCCGTACCGCATCAGCCCATCGTCGCCCGAAACGTTCACGCTGTTAGGGCGACTCACGTTTCTGGGCATGGTTTTGTAACAGGTAGAAGAGAAACAGTTAAGATTTAGTGATTTGCACAACGGGCCACCCTGAGCAAAGTACGGTCGACTAAAATCTTCCTTCCAAAACAACAAAGCTTAAACGGAATGCAGAACTAAAGTACGTATAGATGAAAAAATGAGATTACTCTATCACACTTGAAAGTATAACTGCACCGCGCAATGACTCTGTAAGCGCTTTAACTTGCTACGAGTTAAACCGAACACCAGATCCGTCAGCTAATGACATGACAGCCAACCGTGGATGGTTGCACAAACCAATAACTGCGCAACAATCAACAGTAGCATTGTTCACCTTTTTTTAAATGAGGGTACTTTATTTCAATACCGCGATAACAATATCGTGATCTAATTAACCAATACAGCTTTCTCAACGGTACCGATAATTGAAGCAGCATTACCATGTTGTATTACAAAAGAGATGTTCTGTTTCAAAAACTCCAGTCTACGAATATCTCGTTTGTTGCGAAATCCGTCTCCCACTCTCATTAACGAATCTTTTGGCCGATGTACCAAAACTACCGAAAGTTTCGAATCCGACAGCCCTAAACTCGTATCGTCCCAACAGGACGCTCTACTTTCTTACTTTCTCAGCTTCGGCATGGTCTGCTGCCGCTCCGGCCTTTACACTGATCAGATCCAAATACGAACGGGCGACAGTATCAACACAAGTAGCATCCCACGCCAAACACAGTCCAAATGCAGTTTGGTTTGTGCAACCCTGTACGGTTAGCTGTTACGTAATTAAAGATCTGGTGTTCGGTTTAACTGGTAAGCTAACACGCCACCAACCACAATTCTACCACAAAAAAAATAATTCTACTGGTATTGTTGTATGCGCGCTGTAGTTTTGCTACGGAGCCGAAACTGTTTCATTGCTGTGTGTAAGCCACACCCTTTGTTTTCAGCTCTAGAGTGACAATTTCCAAATGTAAAAGTTCTGTACATTCCCCGCTGCACTGTTGCATAGTGCTCAAAACAGACCAATGAAACAGTGAGTACGACACAGGACCGGATTACACACTTAAGCGTGACTCAGCCACGACGCACTTACAGTATTAAGTGCATTCGAGTAGGGTTTGAAATCTTTCTTTGAGGAATCTTAACAGCTTGATGCGCGATCATTCCTTGCTCTTGACATATTCCACGCGAAACACACTTTTTAAGCTTTTTCTGAACTTCGAAGTTCCTTGTCACCAGCGGATTATCAGTCATGCCTCGAGGAAAGGGTCACCTCAACGGCGTCCATGTTCTGGGCGTCGCCGGGTTCCTGCGTTTCGGCCGCGTTGTGGACGTAGCCGGCAACGGTCTCTTTGTCGACCTCCTATCACCAAATCGGAGACGCGAATGTTTTGCATTCAGCAGCGTCTTCTGGCCCTGTCCTGTCAATGAACGGATTTTAGCGGAGAAACAAATGGGGAAACTTCCTATGCGACTGCTGGTAACCGAGACAACATCCGGTCCGTGGGTCTGGCTGGACGCTGAAATAACCAGACTGGAATGCGGGGCCAGCGCTACGAAGCGGCCGTTGCCCAGTGGAGGGATAAACGCAACTGAAAAAACCTGCACCGACATCGTCCCTGTGAGGCGATGGCTCTCCTGCGTCCACCTTAGTGACGCTACTGGAGTTGGGGGAGTGCTTCGTTGCACTACGCACTGGGGATTCCCCATGGAATTACCGTCTGTGGCGTGGCTCTCTTTTGATTGGCTGACGGCTGCTGTTCACTATGTTCACTGTGCGCCGTGCAGTCTACATGTGAGATTTCTGGTAGACGTTAGCTCACTGAGCATTGAACGTCAGTGTGTTGGTTTTCACGATAGAGAACGTTAATAAAGTGTACTACGTAGACTGGATATCGTGCGTTGTGCATTTCTTCCTTTAAACGTCACGTATTACACTCCACGGAGTCCTGTCAGTCTGGGCTACCGTCCTGGACTCTTTCACAGTCCACGGTGATATCCCGATTAATCGTCTGCGTTTGTCGCACAAGATGGCGGGCGAGGAACTCCCGACTGATATCGCCCAGATTATACAGCGTGCGGAACCAGCTAAGCGCATCAAACCGGGAACCTTTGCCAAGCGCAGCGTGCAGGTGAACGAGGATATTCGTTCTCTGTCCGCTGAAGAGGCCACAACGCTGTTTGAATCCTTGGGTTCGTTCGGTGTGGGTTTCGGCAAGGCGGAGTTCTGCATGACCGATCTGGTGGGCGGTCAGGTTGGCGTCATCTTCCGCTCCGAGGACAGTATGAGGACAGCTTTAACAGCAATCTACCTACTCTGGTGAACAAGATGTTCGTTACATGCACGATAATGTTACAAATACGGGACCTTTCTGCTAATTCTTTTGGCTTTGAATTATTATACAGGAATTTTTCGCTGACTCCCAGTTGAATAAAGCGCGCTGCCGGAAACTGTCGCGGGAAAATTGTGAGAAGAGAGACAGCAGTATGTTGCCAACGGAGCTATGGATGGAAGTGTTTTCCCACTGTATGAAACCTTTAATAAGTAGTATCAAGCTTTAATAAGTATCATATCATAAGTACAAACGTAGTACTAGAAACATTTGTAACAGAAACACCTCCTCAATGCTATCTTGATCGGGAATTGTACCCATTACACAGATCGCATTGCCCCGTTGTATCTGTACTTCGCTTACTGCCTTATATGGGCTCCCCTTGTATTAGTCTCCCTTATCTGGGCTCCCGAGCAATATGGGTAACCCTCTACATCGGCGCCTACGTTATTACTCACAGTTTTGCAGCTGTTATCAGTGTTATGACTGAATGAAAATTTAGATTTCTTTAAAATACTGAAAAAAATAATGTGATATGAAATTTCGGCATTTTTTAGTTTGTTCATTGGCAAATCCGGTTGAAACTAATTAAAAATATATATAGATAATATAATTATATAAATTTAATTCGAATGTGAAATTTCGGAATTTTTTGGTTTGCTCACTTGTAAATCCGGTTGAAAGAAATAGAAAAGGGTTCTGCTATAAATCCGATAAATAATTTGACGGGTGTTGCTCACTAGCCGGGAGCCCAGATAAGGGAGAGTAATGTAAGGGGAGCCCATATAAGGCAGTAAGCGAAGTATAGAGAGTCGCTGTCTAAAAAACTCTTTCGCACATTTCGGTCCTGTGGCGGTGGCGATGCCGCTTCCAACCTTCTCCACGAGGCTTTTGTGTTCAATCTCCCCACGGTCCGTAAATTTCGAGTGCTGCCGCCATGAAATTGTACCGTGGTTCAGCCAGCTGTGTTTCGTCAGTTTCGCTCTTTCGGCGTGTTCAGCTGCGGCCCCGGCGTTTATCGAAGTACGATCGATATATGAGGCAGCGAGCGTGTCCACGCAAGTCACGTCGACAGCCAGAGGCTTTCCGCGTTCCCATGGTACGAGTGTGATCACATCCGGCCTTTTGCGATCTTTGGCTGAGAGACCTTTCGGCTCCATTCTGGCTGGGAAACCGGCGGTCTTTAGTCTTCGAGTGAACTCCCCGCTGATACCGTCGTGTCGTGGCAGCCGTCCGGCAGATCGTTTGCAGCGGAGTCCGTGCTGGCCTAATTCGTCAACCAATCCACCGCACACGCATACGTGCGGAGATACGATTGGAGCACCTAAACGCAACGCTACGCTGATGCGGAGAACATTATTTTCCAGCAGATCACCGAGGCTTGCTGCGGGCAATGCATGAATCCACACGCCGGATTCCCACTTGGACACAGTGACGCAGAACGTGCTGCGCGCCGCTCATCCACATGGAACCGTATCATCACCTCGCCAACACTAACAGCCACGATTGTCATTTTCACCTGGAAACACGGACCGTATGCCCGTTTTCTCATCGCAGCGGTCATCTATAAATGCCTGCGCGCCCACACCCGATACATTGTAATGGCCAAAGGCGAGGGGCGTCCTTACATCGAGGATATTTTGGCGCTGTCGGGCATGTTCCGGTACATTGCGGAATCCGCCTAAATTGTAAATTCTAGCGAAAAAGCATGCGCTGCGCTCTCTTGTAGCATTTACGGTTTTGTCATTTTTGGTAATTTAAAAGGTCTTTCTTATGCATTTGTAATAATTTCCTAAAAATCTGCTCTCAGCTGCTTGGCGTTCTGCTTCGTCGTCGTTGTATCCCTGCTTCTTTCATGCTTTTCACGGAATCCAGCCGACAACGGTAGTAGCCGGTATTAGTGATCAGTAGCCGTTGTCGGCTTGTCTGACACCCCACCACGCGTCCGCAGCGCCGCACCACAGCGTCCCGTCGTCGTCCAAGATATCAACGCTGCGGGCATAGCCGGCTGTGGCTACCGATCACTTCGGTCGTCTTCATTTCGGTCAAACTTTTTCGGCCGCCATTAAGGTCGGCCGTCATTCACTACGGCTATAGAACAATACGGCCGGCGCTCACTTTGCTTTGATGAGTGCAGGAAACGCTTCCGCTTCTTTCGTTATAACTTTGTGATATAACTTTGTCGGTAACTTAAATCCAACAGAAGTGTTAGCACATGACCTTGCATTAACGTCCAGTTGGGCAAAGCTTAAAGGAACCATTATTCGATGCCTTTTCGTGGTTGGGCACATTGAACGCATTGTCAAGTTCAGCATTTTCTTGTAGAGAATTTTGCTGTCTTTCCGGGTATAATTATATGTAGCATTATGGTATAGGTGCTTTAGTTTTCTGGTTACACACCAAAAACTCGGACGCGGCAAGAGAATCTTGAGTGCAAGCGCCGATGTAACCGGCTGGCCATGGTCACATACGGATAGGACAGGCAGGCCGTTCAGGTATCCAGTACTGATTGCCTTATTGTTTGGGGTCTCCTTTAGTCACTGACAGTTTTGAGAGGCATCCCTATACCACAATGTAAAAAAAATTGGCATACTACCTAAGTTTGGAATAAAAGATATTTCAGGATAACTACAGTACGATAGTTAATGACGTGAAGGCGCACTAAACTAAGATAGTGCGCCCTCACGACTCTGCATAGTAACAAGAAAACCGAAAGATCTCATTTTCAATGTGTTTAACTTGGTTGGTTAACATTTATTGAATTGATCGTTTTACGTTTAACCTTAGGATCTGGCTATAACTCTCGAACGAACGAAACAAAAAACCATTATAATTTGACCACTATCACCAGCAGCTCGAGGCTAATTTTGGAATTCAGGGACGGAAATTAAATGGAACGATCTCAGACGTTCCGTTATTCTCCAATAAGGCAGCGCGCCTTGGCATTGGAGAATTTGGCAGCCACAACAGCACTCGTATCGAGTACGATTTCGAATGAAAGATCTATGGTTATATTGTCCATAGAATACGGTGACTGAATACCTGAGGTTTTTCTGGTGTCATAGCAAGCATACTCGTACTCGTGTCATAGCAAGCGTACTCATAGCAAGCATACAGTGCGCACCGGCAGTCATCTGATCCCTAATCGAGAACTTTCGCATGCCCACATGGGCACATCCCTCTCGCCTTCGTAAAGTTACCAGTAGCATACACATCAATGCGGTTATTTATATGGCTACAGAAGACGACTTTTGTGGTAATCTCCTGAATTATCCCATACCAACATGCTAATGCGTTCTGCTGTTGGAAAACATCTTTGGCGTCTTTCGAATACGCCATAAATGGGAATTTAAAACGATTTTTATTTGAGAAGAAGGCCACCACGGTAGCCTAGATGCAACGCGTTTTTGAAGAGGTCATCTTTAGTTTTCAAATTCCTGGGATTTGTGACAAGCTCAAATCTGGAAAATCCCATATTCAAAAGGTGTTTGGATAAATTGAGTGATCGCGTGAAAGATTTTTCAGTTTTTTCGACCAGTGGTTTACGAGGATTTTTTAAAGAGAAACCACCAACTTGTCGCAACCACGGTGCAGTCCAGCGCATAAAAATTTTATCAACATTACTTGCTACAAGAAAAAATGTATTTAGTTGTCTTGTTGCGTTCTAAGTTTCAGTGGATATCTGGTCCCGGGATCTTAGGCATTTCCCGTTTGCAAGATATTTGCACGATAAACGCGTACATTTTCTCGATGGTTTTATTGCATGCAGGGAACCGTGTAAGTGCGGCTCCGTTAGGGTGGTTTTCAAGCATATCGTCTGAAGGCAGGCAACGCAGCGTAAATTGCATACCTGACAGTTTGCAATGGCATTTCCTAAAAGATCGAGATCACAAGCAAAGTGAACGAGCTTATCGTTCTAGTATCTAGCAGACATCAGGAAATACGTGAGATATCGGGAGCAGATATCCAATGAAAGGCAACCGACAACTGAAGCAAACTTGCAAAACTACGGTAGCGAATCTAGCGATTTTACCAGCTGTACGCAGTTGTATGCTGCCAGCCAGATCTTTCCTCGCATGCTAATTTTGAAAACAATGCAAGAATTTTAAATTGAATTTCTAGCAGTGCTGATTTCGCAAAGCACTGTCCTGCGGCACTGAATGTTTCCGAACATACAGGGTAGTAATGTTTTTGCAGACGAACACCATGCACAACTAATACGCTTGGGCAATGGCCGCACTGCATTACACATTCCGTGCGCCTTTCCACATACGCTACGTAGAAAACGTATGCAGAAAGACGAACGCAATGCGTAACTTTCAAGGAACGATTCCCATCCCGCACGAACAGAGCCGCATCGAGCGAGCCTTTTATTTATGCACGAAGAAAACAATAAATAAAAATGCGCCGGAATTTTGCAATTCAGCGGAATCTGCCATAGCTAACGATTTTCGATTATTGTTCAATTTTGCTGTAAAAATAAACCATAATCGTACATATTTTTTTCTCATATGAGTTCTCTGCTCGCCCACACCGCAACTTATCCATATTCAAGAAGTGTTACCACTGCAGCGTTTGGATTTTTGTTTATGTATACATACTGTATAGAAGTTCCGGATGTCGCAGTTGCGCTTCCGACTGTTCAAATCAAGTTAGTCTGGTCTAAAACTCTAAGCAAACTAGAGCTGTCATTAGGCATGCTTCGATTGAACCCGTTATGTGTTCACTCTGAAACCCTAATAAATCACAATGATCAGTTGACGGATTCAATCAAAGTACTTCAAAAGTGTGAGCGGATAGCGTGCAGGGCTCAGTATAATGAGCAGGAAATATTGCTTCGACCACAGTTTTTGGCTCGAAAAAACTTGTAGAAGCATTAGGCTGCTTTCGTGAAGCATTAGGCTTCATCGAGAAAGCGAAAAAATTGGGGGGAGCAAAATTTACGGAGGACTTGTTTTGGCCCCCGGACGGATTGGTCGGCGTTGCGCCAAATCGTCCGCCGGACGTCTTGCTCGCTCTGGCGTTTTGGTCGGTTACACAGCGATAAATCCTTGTCCAACATATCTGCGTTAGGCACAGAATATTCGGCTTGCGTTTCTTTCCTTCGCTTTCTGTGTACAATATTGTTATACTTTTTCCTTTTATTCTTTCTTTCTCATTATGTGCGATCTGTCTGATTTTCAAACGTTCAGTTGTTGTGCTGTTTCGTTCTGATTTAGAATTTGACTAGAGCGTTAGCGCTTTACTTTTTTTCAGTCATATTACAGTATACGTCGAGCGCCTATGCTATAAATTCCGTACTAAAAGTCTGTAATTTTTACTTATGATACGCCATTTTATAACAAGACGCAGCCTGTTGGTTGGATCGAGTCTGTTAGTCAGGTCGCCATTCTGGTCATCATTCGATCAGTCATTTCCATGTACAAGTTAAGAAAAGTTAAACACGACAAAGATTAACAAATTAAAAACAAGGGTGGAGAAAAACCACCGCGATTATCGACTACGTGCGCACGGCTCACAGGATTTGACTGCCTTAAAGGGCGTCGGGAATTCGGCCGCGGGTCCGCACGGTGGATTGCCGGTTTTACATGGCGGTGGTTGCATCCTATATTTAATAACAAAACAACCGTTTGATTTCCATACAAGCTTAGCCAATCACAACGGTGTTTACTTGGGTGCGCATTGTCCGCGCTTCGGGTACACACGGTCGCTGGCGGGACAGGATGGTTCGCCGGGGCGTGGCGACCGGCACAGCGGACCGCTCATCAATCGGCTGGCCGGAATGCTGTAGTCCTTCCAATTGTGCTTGTGCTCCTGGCACGTCTTGAACCTAAGTGAAAGAAACAAGGATTACAAGCCTGTCCGGTAATTTCCTACGTAAAGGTACAGAGAGCGCGAAGTTTGCGCTTATAGCGATGTGGCGTCACTTCACTACGTTCTTGAAATTTCGTAAATGCGCACAGCAGCTAGGTTGTCGCTTCCTGCACCAACCATTTTCTAGCCACCTTCCGCCATGTAGTTACTAATATTCTCATTAAATTATCTGGCGTGCACCAAGCCACCAGCCAGCGAAATGCATAGTACGTGCTTAGTCAGCATGGCCTGGCGCGCTGTAGTACTTGTATGGAGTTTGGCGTAACACGCACATTTGTATATTCCGCTGTATGGATTCGTCAGAAATTACCGGACAAGCTTCCGGTAATTTCTAACGAAACTGTTTAGCGCTTTTAGCATTAGACTTCGTAAAAACCTAGCCTTTCATTGATACACTTTGCAAAATGCATTTTTCAAGGCTCCTGATAGAAATGAATGTTTGACGATTTTTAAGGAATTTTCAGAACAGCAACTAATTTTATTAATAAGCACTGTAGTAAGCCGAGGATCTGAGTTTACTGCATCTAATATAATCTTTTTATGGCCAATTAATATATATTTTATATTCTCGGTGTTTAAAATACCGGCTAATAAAATATGGCTTAATCGTTTAAAATGCACGAAAATTCAAGCAGCGATAGCAGTATATTACTATCTGTATATGCCAGTTGGCCACGAAACTACCGGATACGAAGCTACTTACCATTGTGCATCGGTGATGAGCTGCTTAACATCCTTGCTGCTGATGAGCATCTTATCCATCTCCACAGCCTGCACCAACTCATCCTGCGTCATGTACACCCAGCGGACCAGCTTCATGAGATCGTTGAAATACGTGGTGCGCTGGCAGCGATCATGGTTGATCCAGCGCAGCGCGGCTTTAAACACATCCATTTCTGTCTGAAAGATCCCAGTTTTTTAAGAGTTTACCAAAACAAAATTTAATTTAATAAATATTGGAAGGAATTTGGAGAGCAATCATGTGTAAATAAATACAGTACATCCAAAAAGAGAAAGATGACATGAACGTACGTTAACGCGGATGTCGTCGTTACACAGGAGGCGGTACACCCGCTGGAAGGGCCAATCCAGGAAGCTGCAGGCTTGGACCTGGTTGTAGAATTTCTCCACCCAGTGACGATAGACGAATCGGACCAGCGGCTCGCTTTTGACGGCTTGTTCGGCAATCTAAGTTATAATTAATCGTTATTATAATAAGCGCAACAGCATATTCAGCAAACTTTATGGTAAGCTTTGTCAAATGGTTCTTAATTTCGCAGCTTATATTTATTTCTCAACACATATTTACTGAAATAAAATTACTGAGTTTAAAGGTTTCTGTTGAATGGACAAACGCATCAACTAATTAATCGCAATAGAGTAAATAAATGAACATAATCCGATCGAAAAATTTATTAAGTAAATAAAGAAATTCAAAAACGCCATTCTAATAAGCCATCTTTTAATTTGTTCAACCTTAAAACTCTTGAAAAACAAACAGTAAATGCGCAAATAAGCCGACCTTTTGAAATATTTCAGTCAGAAAATAAACTTAACTTCGAGGAAACTGTTTAATTTAATGAAGTTATAATAATTTAACATGCATTTCATCTACTTTCAAAACTACTGCATCTGTTTGTACCTCTAACATAATGGCCAGATTCTCATCCGCCATCAGATGGGTCATCAGCCGTTGGCAGGCGTGTATAATCGTCGGCATTTTCAGGTAAGTAGCCGCTTGGAACACCGGATAAAAGTTGAAGTAGTTCAGCCGGCAGCGCGCCGTGTACATGTAGTCGACAATCTGGCATACGGCCGGCGCCTCCAGACAGTTATCCAGCCGAATCTCGATCAGCTGTTTGTGGCTGCCGCAGCCCGGCGCCTGATTGGCCTCGTTGTGGATGTAGTTGCTCATCCATTCCGATGAGGCGCACAGGACGTAGCGGTGGGCTAGCGCCTCGCCGTTGCCGGTTTTCAAGGAGGCATCGTGGAAGTGGTTGCGTTTGTGGAAATCCTGGACCACTTTGCCCACGCTCCATAATATCTCGTCCTACAAATTATTCAGAACAAAATTACTCGACACCGTATTATCGAAACCTGCTGCAACAAAACCAAATTTAAATACTGTATGTTCAAATTGTACCGTGCAGTAACAGATAACGAAACATACGTATTTTGTGGAATTTTTAAAGGAAATTATTAGTCACAAATACAGTATACATATATGTACGTTTTAGTACTTTATTACCACCAAAAATAAGATGTGATACGCCAACCCAGATTTACCGTACAGCATAAACAAAAATTATTTCCTTAATCTGAGAGCCCATATTTCATAACCCAAGCAAACTGTCTTGGGTTTTCTTGGAATTTCAAACAGAGAAAACAAATCATTTCGACAAACCTAAGAATCTCCATACTTTCCAAAAGTACAGCAGTCAGAACATGGTTGAAAATTGAAATTATGTATTGCAATTACCTGTTGCTCTTTTCGTAATGGAAGATACCGTATAAACCGAAATAGCCTTTCATACTAGATTTAGATGTACACTACCGAATACACTATGTACTACCATTTTCGCGACCAACCCGATCAAAATGAAAGTTCCGTTACCCATTGTATTCGCAATAATAAAATTTCATGACAAACTATCCTTAAATCAACTTAACCCTCCAGCGGGCGGTATCGGACGGAGTGCGAGTTTCCTTTTGAAAATCGGGTCACCCCCTCACCTAACGGGCCCCCTGATTTTGATAGTGTCAGCTAGCTCGGTCACCTATTAATTTAACGGGCCCCGCACACTGAACAATACCGGTAGCTCGGTCACTCGTTCACTAGCGGCTCTTTGCATATTCCGGTCACCCGCTCACCTAAGAGCCACTTCCACTTGACTGTACCGGAAGCTCGGTTATCCGCTCACCGAACGGGCTCCGTGCACTGAACAGTACTGGTATCCCGGTCACTCGCTCACCTAGTGGGCCCGTACACTGGGCAGTATTGGCAGCTCGGTCACTCGTTCAGCTAGCGGGCTCTTTGCACTGTGCAGTACCGGTATCCCGGCACTTGGCGACCTAACGGACCCCGTACATTGGGCAGTAACGGTAGGCGGTAGCTAGATCACCCGCTCACCTAACGGGCTCCCCGCAGTGACCAATACTGGCAGCTCGATCACTCGCTCACTTAACTGGCCCGTACACTGCACAATACCGGTACCTTGGTCACTCGCTCACCAAGCGGGATCTTTGAAATGGACAGTACCGATATCCCGGTCACCCGTTTACCTAACAGGCACCGTACATTGGGCAGTGTCGGCAGCTCGGACAGCCGATCACCCAACGGGCTCTGTAATTTCGATAGTGTGAGATAGCTCAGTCACTCGTTAATCTATTGGGCGCCGTTCACTGGACAGTACCGTTAGCTCGGTCACCTGCTCACCTAACGGGCCCCTTAATTTTAATAGTGGCATATAGCTCGGTCACTCGTTAATCTAACGGACCCCGTACTGGGCGGTACCGAGAGGTCAGTCACCCGTTTGCCTAACGGGCTCCGTGCACTGAACAGTACCGGCAGCTCAGACAATCCTTCACCTCACGGGCTCTGTGCAATGGACAGTACCGGCAGCTCGGTCACTCATTCACGACATTATTGTTAAAAGTAGAACGAGTATGTGGTATGTACCATGCCATCAAACAAACAGATGCATCCTTTCGAGCAGCTAACGCTAAGCACACGACCACAAACGGTTTTCACACCAGTGTATACAAATCTTCTGGCTACAGAATGTCATAAACCGAAACAAAAATGTGTTTGGGAGTGCGCGAAAGTGTCAGTTTTCGTGCATGTACACGAATTTGGTACCACGTGGCATGTACCGACCCACTTCCCTTAAATATGTATATGTTACACCAATAATTTTATTCATTTTTTATAGTATTATAACTTCATTGCAAAATGTGAATAAGGTCACTTTATAAAATTAATGGTAGCAAAAAACCTGGAGCAAATAATAATAAGCTCGCGAGCAGGAAAAGTGTATTCAACTCCTAAGAAGAAGATCGTGATAAACATTCGAATAAAAAGAGCAGGAACAACAACAAAATCGAATGTATCGTGTATTTATCATGTACGTAACGAACCGGATAAATGTGGTCGAGGATCTTAAGAAAAACTGATAATACAATAGCTGAATTATCAGAAACGCAAGCGCTACAAGATATCGTCTTTCATTTCGTCAATTTAATTTTTAAGGTTTTTAAAAATACATTGACTTTCAAAGCAGAGCAACGAAAGTCCACGGACTATCGTGCTTTTACACTGTAAACTGATTCAGAAATACGAAATTCAAATTTTATAATACTCGTCTTGACTCATAGTAGTGAAAATGTCTAATTCGTCGAATTACCTGTGACCTGGTAATGCAGACATAGGCACTATCGATTTCATTGGGATCGATACGCTCCGGGATTTCCACGCTCATCGACAGTCCCTCGCGCACATTCTTGGCCTTACACCCGGCCAATTTATCCGGTTTGAAGTCCGTCTTATTACAGGACGGCGGTTTGGTCTTATTGGGATTGGGGCAGGAGGCCTTGGGCTTGGGCTCCGGCGGACTCTCATCCAGCGGTTTGATATTGCACACCGTGGCGCTGACTTGTTTGAGGGTGACGCGACTGCAGGGTACTTGGCCCAGCGGCGTGCTGGGCGTCCGCGCGGCACACGCCGACATGGCGTCGCCGCCGCACGACATCCGAGACGAAATGATGGGCGGGGTTTAAGGAAAGTGAGGGGATAGCATGTAACAGCGGGAAAAAATTAGCCGAATTACACCAGACAGTATGACTTAGCACAGGAACATATAGGGCGTACTGTGTCCTTGTGCACGCTGTGTTTGTTTACGGTTTGATTAATGGCGAGTCATCGTTTACCGTAGCAACAGTGTGCCTTGTCTAAAAGGCCAACAACGCAGCTATACGGAATTACACATTAAGTACTGTACAACATTATAATGGGGCTTCCAGCAAAGTTCTGATTATACGATAAAATTAATCTAAAAAATATTGTGTCAACGCATCTTTAACTCATCGTTCCCGATTTTCGAGTTTTTTTGTATGCAAGATCTTCTCTAATTAGTGTGCGAAATGCAGATCGGACGTGATTCTTATTTATTTCCGCATCATAAATAAATATGGAAATCATCTCAGCAGCGCGTCGATTTTGCGCATGATATAAGTGCGTATTATTATCTGAGCAGCAAGTTTTGTTTCCGTTTTTGGAATGGTGGGTTATCGATCTGTCTTGTGCTGCGTTCCACAACATTAAACCGTAAAATTGAAGGAATATAAATCTGGAGTGTTTATTATTTGATTATGCTGGACTTGGAGTGTTGGGTGTTTTCTTTTTAGAACAAACAGTTTCTAGAACGTGTGGGCAGAAGAGCTGTTATAATAACTGCACGGTATCTGAGAAAAGGTCACCATGTAGCTTTGTTTTCTTTATTAGACGCTAAGCATTGTTTTACTGTGCCAGAATCTTTACAAATCCCTGTGCTTCGCGTTTTGCAAGTTATTCTGCGTAAAATTATTTATATTATTAATTTTATTATTTATTATTAAATTATTATTACTTTTTGAAAATTATTTCCTTCACACGTCAGGCCTAAAAAATCTGATAATGTTGTTTGCTTTTATGGATAGAAGCACCTCCGTCGACATTGGCTAATGGGCCTGTAAATGCCGAAGCCTAAGAAAGGAAAAGCCGCCAAGCTCCCGCCGTGGGTGCGGCTGTGGCGACGAAATGCCGCGGCCCAGACATTTCTGGAGGTACCTGCTTTAAACAAGTGTCTGTACAAGATTTTTGCTAAGACACTTTAATAACCGCCGTCCGTTCTGCAGGATACCGCCAACTTCGAGTGGAAGCAGGCCGCCCGCGCTTTCAATCAGGTCCTCATCCAGCACCGGCCCCATCTGCGCCGGGTACGCCGCCGCGAGCTCCAGGAAGAAATCCGCCAGGAAGCGCAGCGGATCCAGCAGCAGATCGCCCACCGCGATGACACCCTGGAGTTCCTGATGGATGACATGCGGGAAGCGTTTGAGCAGGAGGAACTGCTCAGTCAGCGGCACACGGCGGCGCTGCAGCGGCTGACGGAGATTCATGGGGATCTGAAGAGGTTTCTCGAAGAAGAGTATTATGGGAACTTGCGCACGCTTATGGCGGAATTGTGTGCCAAGACGAATATGTTGGCCGAACAGAACGACAACGAGATGAAGAAGATCGATCTGATGTTGAAGGTCATGGATGAGGAATGGGGCGAGGAGGAAACGGAGCGGCGGACCAAGTTCTTGACTGCTGTTGACGAGATTAGAAACCGGGTAACGTACAACCGTAATTATGAAAATTTAAGTATATTAATATTTGAAAATAATGCTTACAAAAGCGGGTAATATAATTAAGACTTTTCAAAATTACATCCGGCATTATTGCTGAAGAGCGCTTAATGATGGAGTTTATCGGAATGCTCATTCCTGGAGCAGTGGGCGTGGCTCAACAGCAAACCGAAACTTTGGGTTGATAACAAACACGCTTTTATTTACATGTATTTATGTATAAATCTTATTTTCAGGGTTTTTAAAGATTTTGCAATGTCAGTCTTAATTTGCATCATTTTCGTGTACAGATAATGGAGGAGAAACAGATGCTACGCATTACCATGGAGCACACGATCTCCGACCTATATCAGCAGATGGAAGACGAGTACACCAAGTACAAGAATAAAACCGAGGAGAAGCTGATACGTTACCAAGAACTGCGTGCCAAAGACGAGACCAACTCCAAGGAGGTCAAATACCAAATCACCAGGATCAACATGCTCTCGGTAAGACGCACATTTTTCGCTGAGCAGTGGATCTGTCAAGCGACAACTTGGAAATCGTGTTGCAGAAAATGGTAGCAACGAAAAAAGCGAAATTCTCCGCGTACCAAGAGAAATCCGACATCAAAATGCAATACTGGGACGAAGTATGCACAAAATACAATCGTAGCAAGTGAACCATAATAATGTTGCTACAGTGTGGTTGATAGTTGAAAAACCGGCTGAAAGCGGCCACGGGAGTCGTGAAGCACCGCATCCGCCACGGCAACGACCGCTTCCTCAACGAGTACAAGGATATGACGGCGCAATTCCAGGCCGTTCATGATCAGCTGCTCAAGCTGGAAAAGACGGTTTGTAATGCAAAATTCTTTAAGAAATGTGACCGTTAACTGGGTGCTTTGGCAGGGTGTACGACTGGTGCGGCACGCGCTGGCCGCTCACAGGATGCAGCATCCCGATGATAAACTGTACGCGTCGGTAGAGAAGCGTATGGACGATTTAGATAAGGAAAAACCGAAGAATGATGCAGCGAAAGCGCCGCAGTTAGACGTTAACAAGGTAAGAATTAAAATTATGTATTCAAGTTTAAGCATGTTAAGTTTAAGCGCTTTTGAAATGATTTTAAATGTAACTTGATTTACCTGAAATGAAAACACTTATACTGTACATGCTAAATAAAATAATGATTTTCGAACAGCTTCATTTTCAAACACGCACTTAAAAAATAACTAAAATAGCTACGTTTCCATTATATTTTGAAACAGTTTGTGAACTGTGTATCAGTTTGAATGTCTAAGCTTTCGCTTTATGTGCTTCCCGGTTATTCTTCAGTAAAAATTTGCTGTAGCTGCACAGAAACAGAAACGGCGCTTTTTTACGTGCATTGTTAATTTTTGCAAACGCGAACGTTTTGGTGTATTCTGAACTGATTCCGATTTGGCTTTGGAGTTTTAAGTCTTGATAATTATCTTCACCTTTGAGCGAAGTAAATCTGTAAACTACCTGGTTTCCGTTGAGGAAATTTGTTAATTTTCAGTCGATCAACATTATTGTGTTAATTTTGCAGAATATTGAGGAGATCTTCATGCTGGAGCCGTTTATCATGAACACCGCCCATATGGAAGTCAAGAACATTGTCCGGCGTCATGAAAACCGTCAGCTGAAAGCGCACAACCAACGTCTAGAGAAGTTGGTTAACGAGTACGTGCGAGCCAAGACCATCGACGACACGAGCCTGGCCAATAAGTACGACAACCCTCTGCTGAGCATCAAGGGACCGACCTATGTCGTGGTTGACCGGTACGAATACAAACTCTAAACTAAATTAACTGAAATTGCGATTTCATCATTTTTCCTTCGATTGCAGTCCGGAAACATTCCGCTTGAGCCCGAAACCGATGGGAAGGTGATAGGAAAAATTTGACATCTCAATTCTATCCGCATCTCAAATACAATTTTGTTTTTTTTGAGTCTGTAATTAATGTCACATTTTACGGATTTTGAGTTGAGTGATGAACCGGCCTTGTTGCTGCTCTGCCTTTGAGTGCCAACCGTTTTTAAGTTTTCCATTATTATGCGTGCACCGCGAAATCGGCATGAAAAATGGAAACCGTGGACAATAAAATTTAATGTTAGTACTAATTACTCACCTTTCGTAACGAACATAGGAAAAAAAGTTATTAACACAACATTACATTGCCTTAGATGACAAATTTTTGGCTGCTTCCGGGATTTCCAACTGCAGAAATAAACTCTAGTGCTGCACGCTAAGAAAGGCGAAGAGAAAATTGGGATTTCAGAAAGTGTATCATGTTATTTAAAGTACAGACTCTGTACTCGTACAGATACAGTATTATAGACCTAGGCAACGTACTGTGCCACATACAATCTACAGCAGACTGCGAACATGTTGATCATAATGACCAAAACATTCGCCAAAAGTTTGGAAACATTTTGTGTATTGTAGTGGTAGTCGTCTGAAATAGTTTTTAGTTGGTGTGTACATTTTAAAAGAACAATTTACTTTGCGAGCCAAAGCCATCATGTGCCAGTCTGGCCAGCAACGATCTTTTTTGAGTAGTTCTTATGCCCAACCTCGTTTTTCCAGCACGAGCTCCCCTCGGGAATCTTGTCGCGTCCAGCGAACCATCGAGCAAGAAATCCAGACGATTATTGATAACGCGCAAGCAGACATCCAGCGCATCGAATCGTTGGAGAATGATCCGGACCGACGACTGTCGCGCAGCATGGAGGTACGTAACGTACTTTTGACGTGCGCTGGCGACGAGGTTCTCCGTCTAAATGTTTAGTACGCTTTTAGATCTCGCTGCAACTGTGGACAAAACTGACCGCGATTCGCGATAAATACAAAAGCGAGGTTTGGAACTTTAGACGAAAGTTCTCTGAAGTATTTTTCCGGTTGCGTTGGATTTATTTTGTTTTACAGCTCAAACAGAAGCAGGACGAAAGGATGACCTTTGAGAACGATGCGCGCTTGCAGACTGAGCAGACGGCAAAATCCGTGGCCGATTTGGCAGCTCAGATCGCCAGCACCAACGAGGAAACGTTAAAAATCGAAAAGGAACTGGAAAGTGCGCAATGCTACCGGAAAAAGGTAATTGCTGTTTCTGTTTCAAATTTGTATCGTTACACTGCGTAAATTTGTAACTTACGAATGTGGCGAATTTTGCGATTTACAGTTGGCAAAATTGTAATTCAAGATCGATGACGACACCAAGGCTATGGAAGAGCAGATTAAGAAGTTGGTGGACGAAGGTGCTGATGCGCAGTGGCAGTTAAAGAAGATTACTGCGGATGTAGAAGAAGCGCAGAGGGCGCTGTGCGAAGCAGTATCTGGACGCAAAGAGCGACAGAAGCGTCTGACGTGGGAAGCCGCGTGCGCCGAAGCAGTATTTCAAGAAGAAGTCGATAAGAAGAAATCTGAGGTGAAAATTGTTAAATTGTTTAATAAATTTAGAGATAAAACTATCCATAATTATTAATTACTAATAAGCACCGATTAAAATAATGTCAGCGAGTAATTTTTAAATTATAGTCTTTTATATCATATTTTATTTGTCGACCATTAATCAATAATTTAAAATCAAGTAAATAAACGAAAACTTACTAAAGTATCAGTCGATCGCAATGTAAAAGTTAGAAATGGTAAGTTGAAGAAGCTGAGCTCATTCTTATACAATTTGACATTTAAAATATTTATTAGCGTCGTTGCTTCGGTATACTTTCGAAATGCTAAAGATGTCTTCGTAAATTGTGCAGATTGCGGCGACCGAAAACGAGAATCGGTTATTGGAGAAACAACTGTCACAATCCGATGAGTGCAATGCAGTGCAACAAGACATCGCCGCCGCTAAATCCGAGCTGAGGAAATTACGCAACGAAAACGACATTATCGCAGCCGAGATCGAGGATATTCAGGTCAACAATGAAAAACTCCGTAAAGCGTCGGCTGAAGCGCTTAGGGAAAAAGAGAAACTCGTTCAGGAAAAGGAGGCGTTTAAAGAGCAGGAAGAAAGAAAAATGGCCAAAGAGAGAAAAAACCAAGTAAAGCCAATTATACCGGTTTATACGGACAAGTGACCTTTTAATGAAATTAATCACTGTCGTGATTTTGTATAGGAAAATAAGCTGCAGCAACAAGAGAATGCAATAGCCGAAATCCGCAAACAACAGCAGAACAACCGTATGCGCGCACAGGAAATGGAGAGCGATGCGAAGCTGTTAGAAAACGAAATCGAGCAGATTAAAAAGCGCTGTCGAGAAAGCGAGCAACGATTGAATGAGGCAAGTGCGGAACTGCAACGGTCAAAGCAGACGGAAAATGTTGAAAGAGAATTTCAGCGCGAACTCTGTCAACTGGAGAACAAAACGAACCAAGACCTGCGAGATATCCGCAATAAAGTGCAAACGCTAAACAAGCAAAAAACCGGTACGGATTTATCAGCATTTTGAAAGTTCGGTTCGTTAAAGGTTTTTAATTTTGAATCAGACACTATGGAAATGATCCGTCGTGTGTGTGAGGAAATTGCAAAAATGCGGGAGATGATACAAGAAGGTAGTTGTGACCTTTCATTCCTTTCAAGCTAAACAATGGTCTGCTAACATTAAGAAACGAGAATAAATTTGAGATTAACTTTGCGGTTCTTTAGCGGAGAAAATGTGCGCACCGACGTTTCGCCGTTTGCGCGATTTGACCACCGAATACGAAACACTGAAAGGTCGCAATGATCGCGCAAGCAACACCATCGCGTTTTACGACAAAATCCGGGCATCGGAGAATCAGTATGTCGCACTGAAATCGGTCTTGTCCACCGCTAATGCCCGTCGCGATTTCTGCAAGGTTTGACCTTTTCCGACAAATTCCAGTATTTACTGAATGATCTGAGTACGTACTGTTACGAATAGCGCAAATTTTAATTAACCGGGTTATTTATTGCAGCACAAGGCGTACGCGGATAATGTGGTGCGGGCGGCTACAGTGAACAACCTGGACCAGCCATGTTCCTCGAGAAAGAGCCAAGCGGAAACATCAAAACCGTTTTCTTGTCTGAACACTAATCTCAATCGAAACACTATTGCCCGCAGCAGCAGATTGGATGCTCCCGAGTATAAATGCAACGTTCGATAATCACCGTATAAAAAATCCTCTGCACAAAGGTTGCTGTTGTTGACGAAATTCATTTCCTTGATGTGGTAAAAGTATCAGTAAGGCAAAGCTATCGTTTATGTGGCATCAGAAAACTATATACATGATTATTAATTATTGCTCATTCATCGGCGTTTCTAATACATAAAAATATACGAAAATATCATCAGGAGAGTTAAATATTATTATTACGAAAACTCGTACGCAGGATGCGAAAACCTAGGCAAATATGCAAAAAAGAACTATTCTCCCTTTTACCGTGCAACAGAACCATACGAAGTACAGGATTTCTTACCGAGTCAGAACAACATTTTCTTATTTAACGGTCTTAGTTATCGCAGCATCCTCTGCCGTATCAACTCGAGTTTGGCCAGCATCCGGTGGGTACATCAATAGGTCGTTCGGGCGTTCGTCGTGGTGAATCTTCACCCGGAAGTTGATTGTGGCGGGAACCAACTTGATTTCCGGTGGCTCAACTGCAGCACACATCGAAATTGCTTTTCATTATTCGGAAGCAAATTTGTATAGTTCTGTTATGGTACCTGGTGCATTTTTTCCTTTGCCTTTCGCTCCTTTGGTGTCGTTAGGTTTGCCTTTCTTACTCCCTGCAGCGGGCGATGGTGCTGCATCCGGCGGCGGCGGTACAATCGTTGGAACCATAAAATCCCAGCGGAACTTGGCTTCCCGGTCACCATGCAGCAAGGGCAAGGTGGGTACCACGCAGGTCGTCAGTTCGGCCGATTCCACAATCTCGCTGGATAACGGCACATCCCAGAGATCTGGCTTCTGACCTTTAGTTAGCCGTAACGCCTACATAAAAATTCATTTCGTCATCAGTTTCGGGTACTGTACCGGCCCGATCAAGTGGCGCCACAGATAATGTGTACTTCTGCGGGAAAACCGCACACATACAGCGTTTGTATCGCTCTTGCGCTGGCATACACGAGCAGTGAAACACTTTGCAGCGCTGATTTTCCCTGCAAAAACTCTGTGGTGCCACTTGATCGAGCCGCTGCAGCATTAAACGGCTACCGCAGTTCACGTAAAAAATCAGTTCCCGCCGACCGTCAAAGAAATACATACAATATAATAATTTTTTTGATATGTAGTACATCTGTAAGCCGATTAAAGTTTTCATGGTAAAAGTTGAACTTTTTAAACGAATTGCTTGGATTACTACGATTGCTACGAGCGTGCTTTTTAAGTTTTGAGATAAAATTTAACTGAACTTTACCACATATTTGCTGGCTTTCTTAAGCTTTCTAAGGTTTTGAAGGTTTTTAGGTTTCTTAGCAGTGATTTAATGTGTCAGCGACACCAGTAACAGTCCAGAATTCTAAACAATACCTTGCTGGTTTTGGTCTTCTTGCCACCGGCCGCCGGCTTCGGGGTAAACACCGCTTTCTTCTGGAATAGCGTGACCTTCATTCCGCGCCGAATGTACTCATAAATGCCGTTGACATCCGCGTTAAACAGCAGCGGAACCGGCACGGCAATGGTCAGCGGGTCAGCCCACGCCCAATCCAAACTATCGCTCGCAACTTTTTCGATACCCGGGATACCGTCGTACAGCGGATCGGTGGGTTCAGGCACCGGCGCCACCGGAACAGGTAGTGCTGGAGATTTGGGATTCTTCTTGGATTTTGCTTCTTTCTCTACAGTAAAACAAACATCGATAAGCGTTCACCGGGCGAATGTATAAAGGCAGTTAAAAGGTCACCTTTTTTGGCTTTCTCTTCGGCTTTGAGTTGCTCGGGTGTCGGTGGTGGGGGTGGCGGTTTGTTGGTGAGAAGTTTACCGGGAAACAGGACTTGCACGGTGTGCACCCATTTTGTTAACGGGTACGCTTCTTGCTCGAACGGCGCCTGTAATTTAAAGCAGCGCCGCTATTTGTTGGAAAACCAGCTGATCACAACTGAGCTTCTGCGGTACACTTTGCTCAACAGCGAATCATTTTAACCGAAGAAACAGAACAGCGGGTTACCCTCACACTTGCTGATTTGCTGATATTATAAAGATTCGAAGATTAACTTTTTTACGCAGTTAAAACTTTCGTCTAACCTTTGCATATTATAAACTAGAGAACAAGTATGAAATACGAAAGCAGTTTTCTCTAAGCACGAATATATAATACAATAAATATCTTGTCCGAAATTGTACCTTGTAATCTGTAGGTTGCGGAAGGCCTTTGATATCATCAATAATCAACAGAATCACGCTCTGCTTGTTAGCTTCCATGGGTTTGAAAGATTCGTAGGAAACCGATAAGTGCTCTTCGCGGGCGGCAGGAGTAATGTAGTCGCCATCGAGTGCGACGAGTCGTGGAATGGACGCCACCAGTGACATTTTGTACGTTCGGAAAAACTGCGCGCAAACAGGGAAAAGTTTAGGCGATTATGGTTTTAGCAGCTGCCAAAATGCTAACCGAACATGCATTTCCGGCAGCGTGGAGATTTTTCAGAGTGGTCAACGGAGCTAGCGCCTCCAGGACGCTTTGATCCGACACAATCTGATTGGCGGAAATGTCCAACGATGTCAGCTGGCTTCTGCAACAAAAACACCAGGACTGCAGTTTTACCGGAAGGGCAGCGGCGAAACCGAAGATCAAAGTTTTACAGATCCGCTTTATGAAGAACGCCTGTCAAGTCCGCAATGTTGTTGAATGCGATGCCGATGTGCTGAAGGTTGGGAGGCGGCGTGCCGGTGATTTGTTTCACGCAGTTCCCATACAACTCCAGATGCTGCACGACAGAAATAAAATTTTATTTCACCATTGCGCTATTTTTTCTAAAATCATGATGAATTTTTTCTATGAGCGCTTATCTTTCTAAAATCAGCGCTTATTTATGATTAGTGGTAAAGCTGTGGTTCTTATTTCTATCAATATCTAGGTATTTAATGTTTGTTGAAAATTAATAAAAAATAATTACCGATCCGTTCAAAAAAGTGGGCAAGTGCGAAGCGATTTTGATGACAGCAATCACAGCATTACGGGAAAACTAGTACCTGCACAGATGATCCCAGATTGTGGAGATCCACAGATTCGATACGGTTATTGGGCAGCGACAGCACTTGTAGATTGCGTAGTATCATCAACTGCGCATCGATTGTGGTAATCTACGACTAACGAGAACCACGTAATGGTGTCACAACTTGAGAAGCATCCGGAACTTTATCTTGCTACATTACCTCTTTCCCGCAGAACATCAGGTTCGTGAACTGCTGAAAGATGGCCGACAGGCGCGGTTGCCGTATGGCTCTGAGCAAACGCCACTGGATGCCTTCCAGATCGTCCGTCCAACCGCACTCCACGTACCACGGCGAGCTCTTCCATTTGGTGAGGAAGGTTTTCTCGTCGCACTTTTCCCAATCGAAATCTGTCACAAATCGCTCTTGAAAATAAACGAACGGTTGAAGTAAAATCCAAAAACTGTCCGATAATTACAACGAACCATCAATGCGAGTCTTCTTCCTTTCGAAGCCTTTGGTGACCTTTGGTGTGTTGACCTAAACATACACGTGATCCTAAATTACCTGTACTTTTCAGTAAAATTTTTACTTTCTTTCGCAAATATTTATCGCTGTGAGAAAAATTAATTTAGCGGTAAGTTTAGAAATATAAAGATTTTCTTGAGTACCTGGGTTAATGCTTCTCGGTAGGGAAAACAATCCAAGCGCAGACCTTTAAATTTTTCATCGAACACTTGAAACACCGTTCGTTTCTCAGGAGTAACTGCGCGAAAATATTGTACAGTGTGGTCGCTTAAAGGAGGAAACGGTGGAAAATGCTCCGGGCCTGCGTGATACGGGATAGCATCGGATTCCACTGCTGTCGCCATTGCTAAAGTCGTGTGTTATGCGATCATTGCAATTTAGTTTTTGTTTGCTTGCCCAGCCACAAAGATAACAATTTGCACTATTTTAAGAGATATTCCAAAGAGCTGTATTTAATATTTATTACTATATTTTGAGCATTTGCAGGTTTCTTGTATCCGCAAAGTGCAGGCTTGCACTTTATGCACTGACACGTCGATTTCGCTTTCGATTGAGCGTCGTTGTTGTTTTTGCGTAAGTGCTTATACAGCATTGTTGTAGATCGAGCGTTGCTTTCCGGTTTCGCTCCGTCTCTAAGGCGACGAAGATTTTCATCAGCTGCTGCAGAGCGACGTATCGGTCGAAAACAAAGTGTAACGATTAACGCTACTGTGGCAAAGACATTCTGTAGTTTTTGCATGTTGCCGCAGTCCATTATTAATTTTACCAAATTTGTGATCCCATCACCAACAATCTGAAGAAAACCAAGCATTAAATGAAAATCAGTAAAAGAGAAAGAAAAAACAAACGATTAAAAAGAGAATTCTAAAATCTGTAGAGTGCAGTTCGATGTCTGAAAGGCATAAAATGCACGGAAATCACTACCACTTCTGACATAAGCTGCGTTTACAAGCCGCTGCGGATGATGAGCATGATAAAATGCAGCGAAAAATATAAATTTCTGGGTTACGCCAAAACGGACGTGGTGTAGTGGCCATCGTGCAAGCGTTAACAGCGCGCTCAATATGTTTAAGCTGTACGGGTACCTTTAGGTGCTAACTATCCGCAACGGCTTGAACAAAGGGATGTGCTTCACTTTGTTTTTGTGCTTATGCCGCTTCTCATACGAATTTTATTTTTTGTTAATCACTGTAATAATCCGTTTTGTATCTGAAACACCCAGTAATCACACCTGTCCAGAATGCGGGCGCAAAATCCAGGGGCACCTTAAACAACACAACAAACGCAAACGAGCTTGCAATCAGTTACTGTACTTTACGCACTGCAAAAGCGTCACGCTAAAACAGTAAAAGAAATCAGCCAGTAAAGAAATTTACTAAAATCCAGTGTAAATCAGCCTGACATTGTAAATCACTGGAAATAACATGGCTTGTGTGCTAGCTACTAGCTGTCATGCGAGGGTGGTTTCTTGCCTCGATATCGTGTTGGTGCTTCTAATTTCTTAGCTGTACTGTATCTTTGATTCTCTTACAAGTAGTTTTTTCAGATGTTCTTGGATGTTTTAGAATAATTAGAAAGTTTTTAAAAATCTGTTGATGGTGTTGATTTACGCAGTTCGTGCGGACCGCCTAGGTTTCTTAAATGAGTCGCTATCGCACGGAGTGCGTTGACGTGTTGGGCGAGGACGGACTGTTCCACATTGGCCGTGTGGTAGACGTGGCTGACTCTGGGCTCTTTATTGGCTTCTGGGCTCTTTATTGGCTTCTTTTGCCGAGACCGACATCGTATACTCATCCCGTTCCAGCGCGTTTTCCTAATCACCCAAGTTGTGATGACCAACTCCGACCTCATCGAGGCGCACGCTTACGCCAAGCCTCACAGGAACATCCCCGTGGACGCTAGGATGCGCGAGGCATCTGGCGGTGCGTGGACGTGGTTCCCCGCGGAAATTGTCAATATAACGCGGGGCATACCCATGACGCCGTGCAAAGCGACCTGGTTGGCCGTTATACGGTGGGGGAGTGATCTACAGTATACGGAGCTCGTTTCCCTCGCACAACTGCGTTGGAGAGTGGTCCGTGAGTGGTGGACAAGTACTGGATTGCAACCTCCCGCCCAGTCCCCATCGGACGCCTGGTATGACCAGAGCTCTTCGCTTACAGACCCGAACGCCTATCCTGAGGCTGTTGAATCTGGAACCTTCCAGAAGCACAGTCTGCCGATCCCTGAGGACTGTCGTCATGTGGACGTCGACAAACTGCTGCAGCGCTTGAATACCTTTGATTTACAACCCGATGAGTTCATTTACGGCCTGGTTTGGTTTGCTGGCGTAATGGACGCACGTGTGTGGTATATTTTGAGGAATAATAAGTTCTCTCAGGTATGCGTGAAAACCTTACCGTGAATTGGCGATACCTCATTCAGATTTTAGTTAACAACCCATTTTGTGCTACGTATCTAATATTGTATCGGTTGTTGCTGTTGTTGTATAAATATACAGCGCAGTCCTTACAAGGGCCATCAGTATATCTATTACTGAGCTGCTCACTATTGCCGCTAACACTCACTGCTAGTTAGCAGCATGTTATGGTGCTTTGTCGACAGGAAATCGAGGAAAGGCATCGCATCATAACCCGGTGGATTCAAATCCGAACATGGATGCTGACCGAAGAAATTACGACGTCGCCAGCCGGGCGCGAAGAAATCGGGGATGCCGATGCGCATGTGCTATCGTCTGCCGTGTGGTTGGAAGTGTTTTCCCAGCTGAACACTGTGATGCAGACCAGATTACGCAACGTTTGCTATACGTGGAACTGCCTTGTGGATTTGCCGGTTTTGACGGCCGGCATCGTTCTTATATACCCTTCCAATGGCTACTACGCGAATCATATAATGCAACTTGTCACGTCTTGGCACAGATGTTTATTGTGCCACTCTGGCCGGATAGATACTGAATCATGAAATACTCGTAGTACCACATAAAATGCGTCCTCTACAGGTCAACACAGCCATGCGGGTTGCTACGCGCTAATATGGCGCGTAGCCACTACACTACACCTTCACCCTTAAAATGAAGTGAAAAAGCAGAACATTATGGCAAAATGTCGAAATAGTCTTCTTCGACATTGTAGACGGTATCGACCTTTTCCTTCTTCTTGTTGTCCTTCTGCTGGCATGCCCTCTCTATGTGGCCTTTCATGCCGCAAGCATTGCACCTGGTGTTTTTATACCAGCATTCCTCGGGCGTATGCCGCCAGGATCCGCATCTTTTACACTTCCGCCGGGACGGCATCTCTTCGTCACTTCCACTTTCTTCTTCATTCTCTTCTTGTCTCTTCTCTCTCCTGCTCTTATCCTCTTTCTTCACTCTTGTTTCTCGCTTCTTAATACTGTTCACCACATTCTCTTCCACGTTAGTTTTTCTCGCCTCTTTCACGCTTGTTTCATATTTGATAGCAATTTGGAGGGCGGCGTCGAACGTCTTCAGCTCTTGCAGCATTAGGTAGCGTCTTGTTGCGTCGCTTTTGACGCCTGCCACGAGCACAGCACTTAAATTCTTCTCCAGCACTGTTGCCGGAAAGTCGCATAGGATCGTTTTGTCACGTAAACGCGTCGCGAAGTCCACCAGGCTTTCTTTTTCGTCCTGCCGAAGACTGAAGAACAGCGCCCACTCGGTTATTTGGTTCGTGTACGGGGCGTAGGCCGTTTCAGCTTCGTGACCAGTTCACCCAGTGTGAAGTCGGACGGCATCTTTGGCTTGCACATGGAAACTAGGAGCTGCAGGGCCTTCGTATCCAGACTGTTTATTAGCAAGGCACGGTGCTTGTCCGTATGAAGGTCGGTCAGCACAGTATAATTATCATACAAAAACTTCCACGCCTTCCAGTCCATGGTTTCCGGATTGAATTTAGTCAATTGATCGGTTGTGGTCGTCATTTTCGCTCTCTTATTATATAGCGCTCGCTTTCCTCTTCTCCTTTCCCGCTTCAGAGTTCAGAGAATACTACACTTCACGCCAATTGTCACGTCTTGGCACAGATGTTTATTGTGCCACTCTGGCCGGATAGATACTGAATCATGAAATACTCGTAGTACCACATAAAATGCGTCCTCTACAGGTCAACACAGCCATGCGGGTTGCTACGCGCTAATATGGCGCGTAGCCACTACACTACACAACTGCATTACTTTCTCATGGCTTCTGTATTCAAATGCTTCCGAAAATCCACCCAGCACATCGTCATGGATGGTCACCGAAGTCGTACGAACACCGAGAATTTTATTACGATGACGCACGTGTTACACTTTATGGGACAGAAACTATCCAGTCGATTGCGAAGGATCTATTTAGTGGGAGCCCGCGTGGAACTGGAAATCGGCAACACTCTGGATTCTACCGATTATCAGTATGATAAATGTCAAATGCATCGCAACATCGCTAAGCAGACCTGTGATCGGTTCTCGTCATCCTGTTATCGTCTGGTTGAGTTCATTGCAGCATGTGATGGTCTACCGTGCGATGCCGTGCATCTGGTGGATTGTCATATGGATTTGAAATACGCTCGACTGAACCGTTGCACGGAGATCAAACTGTCGGTTGGCCTGTCGATGTGTTTGTCCTTGACGGATGATTTCGGCAGCGCGGTCTGGGCATCACTGGAAGCAGCCGTGCCGATCCCGAGCGAACACAAGCTAGCCAGATTGTCAGGGTGGTTGGCGTCCATCTCGGCTGACCAGGTCCGGCGCGCTGAACATGGGCTAGCCTGCAGGGTAAGTTGTTATTCAAGCGGATGAATGTTGTCTAAGCGGTTCACCATGTGTGACTACCTGTTCTGACAATCTTGCCATGAGTGTAGCATGACTGGACGCATTATCGGGAGCCCATTCTATTTCTAAACCTGATGTTGGTTTTGTTCCTTCTTCCGTTCGTATGGGACGTCGTTCTAATAAACTAGAAAAATGCGCGTGGGTGTGCATTGGCAGACCGGCGTTGCTAACGCTTGATTTGCGTTATTACGAGTACTGTATTAGTTGTTACTTTCGTAACAAACTTCCGTAACGGACACAGATACTGTAGAGTAACCCTGCACTTGACAGCTTTTTCGTACGATATGAGCTGTACGGCACTGTAGTACTGGCAAACGTTCAGCTGGCCCAGAGCCGACTTAGCTGCACTCACATGTGCTGCCTGCCTAGTCACAGGCAGCATGTGTGAATGGTGAATGTGCTCGTATGTAACCGTCCAAAACGTCCGGACGTCTGAGACGCCCGGCGGACCTTTTGGCGCCTAAACCGTCCAAAGCGTCCGGGGGCCGCCAAAACGTCCGCCGTAAATTTTGCCCGTCTCATTTTTTTTGTTTTTTCGTAGGTTTATAGCCGGACGTTTTGGCCTGACCGGTAATTCGTAGCCGGACGTTTCAGCCTGTCAACGGTCAGACAGAAACGTCCGGCTACAGTCGGCAAAACGTCGGCTAAACTCGAAAAACAAAAAAAACAAATTGCGAACGGCCCCCGACTTTGCAAACAAAACGTCGGGACTACCCTTAAACAATCTCTTTGAGCAAAAAAAAAGCTGTCAAGTGCAGGGTTACTCTACAGTACATTTTTGCATTGTTTGCTGAGTTAAGAGTAGGGTTGCTAACGGTGGAATTTTTTACCGGTGCACCGGTGAAATTTCGAAAAATCGCGGTGAATTTTTGGCAAAATATTCATGACGGCGGTGAAAATTTTGAAGAAAAGTTACACCGCATTAAGTCGGTGCGGCAAAAAATGTACACGGTTCCGCACCGGTGAAATTGCCGATTCACCGGTGGTATCGTAACTGGGTCCAAAAGAGAAAAGAAAACGAATGCGCAAGTTTTAAATGAATGCGATTACGATGTAATATTAACTCTCTGTATTTCTCATACATGTCCGATGCAGTTAGCTGTTAGACTTCTGCATGTAACAAGGATCAAGGATGCGATTTTACTGTAGCCTCTTCTCCTACATGTATGTTGCTGTTATGTTGTTTACAATAAGCACTGTCACTAACGTTAGTTGTACTAAGTTAACAAGTAAAGCGTGTGGCTAGCGAAAAGTAATAAAAGTGGTTCTATAATTACAAACTTTTCCGGTGCACACCGAATTGGTTGTGAACGGTGCACACCGGTGCCGTGCGATGCGGTGCGGTGAAATGCACCGCGGTGAAATTTTCATGTCCGCACCGCACCGACGGTGAAAATTTTGTAGATACACCGTTGTCGGTGGTGCGGTTATACTTAAAAATTGCACCGTGACTTCACTGCACCGCACCAAATCGCACCATTAACAACCCTAGTTAAGAGTACCTTCGCCACGCTCTGGTCGATTATACCTGCGATCTGACCGCAGAGTGAACTGGTGTTTCTCTCGCTCCTGATAATCGTAATCATAGCTGATTCGTGACCATGCATCCTTTTCCAACCTGTACAAGCTTGTCCGGTAATTTCTGCCGGTTCAAAAAACGCTGTAAATCTACCTGCTGCTTTGCCGGAATCGGCATCGGTGGCACGGGCAAAATTAATTTTTTAAAAAATAAAATGCCATGTGACACAGTTTCCGAACATGCTGAATCTAATGGCGTTTACACTTTTTTCATTATGCTATGGTTTTTCTGATTTCGACGTCTCAGATATTTTTGTAGTTATAATCATTATAGATCTTGTTACTTAATAGGACTGGTTGCATCGGGATCATCCCTAAACAACAAAAACGCCAGAAACTGAACATCCCACATCCTGACTCGATGTAAGACTTTGAGTTGCAGACGTTATAAGCAATTCTGTAACTACACATTCGTTACTGGCTAAACGTTAGCTTAAAAATTAATTTTCACGGCACGCAGAAATTTGAGTAGTAAGCATAGTTTTACTATAGAAATTGCAGCGAGTGAGCGCTGCTTTGGTTTAACCAACTGACAAATTCAAAAAGCTATGCACATGTTGCGTCCACAAAAACATCATATCAAAACCGTGATACATCGCTTGCCAAGTCCTTTAGAAGCGCCTAATAGAAACTGTTAAACATTTCAGCCGGAAAAGACATTACCTTCCAAAAACCATCATTAATAAACATTTTTCATTCTTTGTTTGTAATTAACTCCCGTTGAAAGTCCGCCTAAAGAGAAGACGCTACTAAGCGGGCCCGGTCACTTCATGGCTGAGCGGCATGCCGATTATCGCGCAGTACATCTGATACTGCACCATTCGTGTCAACTTGTCCACATCGATGGAGTTCAGTGGACTGGGACCAAACTCAGGCGCTTCGCCGAAGGTGCGACACTTGCGAGGATCCCCGAGCTGCCGGTAGCGCCAAATCTGCAATAGATCGATAAATAAACCCATTGACGCGGTTATTGTTAAGTGCTAGAACAAAACGGCAGCTGGCGGAGGCGCATCGGTAGGTTTCACTACAAACATGTGATTGTTTTTGCGTATTTACCACATAAAGTCCACGGGAAAGTTCAAAACTCCGGTCAGTCTTCTTGAGCGTAGTGGACACCAGATCCCTCTGGAGGTCGTCCAGCAGCGGACAGCCCTGTTCAATCATGTCCCACCAGTCGGCGACAGTCAGACGGCGGTCGTGGCTAATCCTTGCGAAGGTGATGCGGACTGTGAGCGGCTGAAACCCATCCGGCATTGAAGTCCCCACTCTGCACGTGAAGTTCGTCACAGTCATTGTACGACACATTGCCGCCAGCGAGTCAAAACTGCGGTGAAGACGGGCAATGTAATCCTCATCGTCGTTGTTAGGAGTTCCACATATGGCATCCTTTAATACAAGATTTTCCCATAACTTCTTCTCGGCTCCTCCATGCATGGGCTCGCGTGGAAGGATTTGTGTCAGTTCATCACACAACGGCAGATAATAATTCCGGTCTTCTGCATCGTCAGGGACTGGGAAGCCAACAATGGCCACAAGGCAAGTACGCCTACAGCGAGCTGCACAGGCGGCAGCAATAAAAACTTTGCCCTCGGAAGACGAGCGTCGACGAAGTAGGAACGAGCGGGAAGGATCGAGTGGGAACTGGATGTGCAGCAAGCGCTTATTCGGTTTGGCGGCAGAAGCAAGGATGCGGTTCCAACCGGGGCACACTTCCCGCATCCGCCACTGATCAACGGTGTTAAGGTGCAGGAAGGTCTCCCTCAGGATTTCCACGGGCAGGAAGCGGACTACGTCATCATCGTTCTGCGCCCGCGTCATGTGCTCCAGCACCTCGTTCTTCTCGGTTATCGTCTTGTTGTGCTCAGTGGGCAGCGCCTCCATCTTCACACCCCTCGCTTCCAGCAGCTGATCTCGGTCCAGCAGTCGCTTCTCCAGGTTTGCCACCGTCTTCCGGTAGTGGCACACATCCAGACTCTTCTGTGTCAACCGGGAACGTCGTCTGTCTGGGGATCTTCTGGAGCGGATTGTGTCGAGTTCTGTCGTCTGCGGCATGGAGTACACGCGTTGCGTTTTGACAAGGGACGGTGATGAGGAACCCAGAAGCTCCGGTTGGGCTGCAAAGTACATTAAGTTTGTATTGCCGAGAATTTTTAAAGAAAAAATATCTGATTAACCACCATTCAGAAACACGGCTAATTATTACCCATCAATAATGGAGACCAATGGAGAAAAATCAGTATTTTTAGGAGTATTAGCCAAAATCAATAATCACGAAAATCCAGTCACACTTCACGATTCAGCATCGTAAAATCGAAATAATAATCAGCGCAGCAGACATCTATCTAAGGGTGGGTCTCACATTCAAAGCGAATCTCGTTATGGTACGGTTGCTCAACCGCACGAGGTGGTTGTTTGCAGTGGCCACGCCTACAGATACGGTACGCGAAGCCACCTCGCGAGGTGGAGTTGCTGTATCGCAACTAGATTCGCTTTGAATGTGAGACCCACCCTAAGTAAAATGGAATCAAAAAAATAACGTCTAATTAATGAAACAAGCTCTAGAATAAAGACGAACGAGCAAATGGGGTGATATTAAAACATCTTATTAAGATGAAAACTACGAAACTGCTTTCAAAGGAAAAGAGATTAAGATTAATTTATGGCTAAGGCTGTTTTGCCTTCCTTCCTCACCCCCTTATCAATTTTTTTTTGACAGGGGGCAACCGGTTTTGAAAAAATAGGGGGAGGCAAACTGCCAAAATTGACACCCCCTCCCCCCTATGACGCCCCTGGCACAAAGTGTGACTGCTAGCAGTCATCTAAGCCGGATGATAGCTACGCCCATCACGGTCTGTCTTGTCGCTTTTCCGCTGGCAGGCATCCGCGGCATGGTGGGCTTAACAGCATCGTATGCCGCGCTCTAGTCTCAGCCGGCATCCCTGCAAAACTTGAGCCTCGTGGCACATCCCACACAAACAGAGGGGGATGTGCTTAGCTTGGGATGTCACATGCGATGACACCCTCGCTGCTTCCCATATCAAATCCACTTTGGCGAACGCGGGATCGGCTGTCATTCAGGCAGAAGGAAAGAAGACCAGGTTATACTTCTGTAGTTCTACCTGAACGGACGTCACATTTTCGCACCCATTGCCTTCGAGACTATGGGTCCGTGGGGACCGTCGGCCATAGCCATCATTAAAAAACTTGGAAAGCGCCTGCGGGCCCATTCAGGAGAAGCCCGCTCACACGAATTTCTTCGGCAGCGTTTGTCTCTAGAGATACAGCGGGGTGACGCCGCTTCTGTTTTGGGTACCGTTGTGAGTGCGGAAATGTTTATTGAGCTCTTGTTTCTTTAACTGCTCTTAAAACGTGTAAAGTGAAGTTTGAATAAAAGATGCGCCAATGGTGCGGGTTTTCACAGATAGTAGACAAGGCAACACAACTTATTCCCCCAGGTTTGTTTTGGCAGGGGCACACCATGCGTTGTGCCGTATGATAACTGTAATAAACAAGAAAATAAAATAAGCAATAGAGTTTTGCCATAACATTATTATAGTAGCGAAAATAGCACTTAACATAAAATAAAATTAACAGGTTACCCAAATACACTGTACAAGGAAGTCAGACTAAATACTTTCGGTTGCATTGGCATGTAAGTTAAGACGGAGGTAACAGTAACATTTCACCGCTAAATATTTTGCGGCCATCTTTCAAAATTTGGTTTAAAAGTCGCTCAAGCAAAACAACAACGCTTTCTCGTTCTCATTTGGTGTATCTTTGCTTTGTAACACCCTCTCGATTGTTTCAAGTAGCCCGCCGTCAGGTATCGTGAGGCCCAAGGCAGTTAGACGTTCCTTCAATTTCTCTCGGTGCAGGAAGCATGCCGGGTAATCGTTCAAAGCATGCTGCTCGTCTTCCCGACCTTGCAGAATGTACATAATCGCTCCTCTCGTGGCAATCGTTCCATCGTCCTGTTCCCACAGCAAAGTAGTAGTTAGAGGTCAGTTTTTTTTGCTGGTGTGTTTCTCCATCTACCAGATCTTCAATAAGGTAGATTGCTTCCGTTGCTGTAAAGGTGTGCAGTGCGCTGGTGCTGGGTTTTCATTTCTCTTCGCAGAGGGGTGAGCTAGCCGCTCACCCCTGTTTCGATTTACTTACGTAATTTAAATTTTCCATTTCGCGGATTTTTCGGATAATTACTATGGCAACCTGGCTGACTTAAAACACATAAAAACACAGTTTACTGATATTCTAATTTTCGTTGTATGTATGTATATTGTACACATAGTATTATAGTACTGTGCTACATAGTATTGTACTTGAGGAAACCGTTAAAATTATGAGTCTTATTCCTCGTAAACGAGCAAAAGAAGGTGGTAAATATTTTTAAATATGAATAAAGTCACAATGGCCAAGCTTGTACAGCAATCCACATTTTTTAACTGGTTACAAATTCCTAAAAAGAAGAATTTTCCGTGCCAAAAAGTGCTTATTCCTAATTTTGTTAAACAATGACCATTTACTAGTACGTTATGTGACTAGGGGTGCATCGATCTAGAAAACCTGATTCAGAATGGAGTTGTCATCATTGGCCAGTTTGGAGAGCGCGTTATCTTCTGCTACACGGCAGACAAGAATGAACACCTTACAAACTATCCGCGCCCACATACAGTCTGGGACGCCAGGTTTAGCCGGAGATAATCCGCAGCTGCAGCAGCGAATCGCCGCGCTCATCGGTGATCCCTCCGAGATGGTGTGCCAGCTGGCACTCGAGACCTACAGTGACCTCCTTCATGGAAACTGGGAAATCGATCAGTCGGTCCCTGTTCTGCTAAACATGCTACAGATCCAGTTAGGCATCGAAGGATCAGTGAGTTCGTCGGATAACAGTGCAGCTCAGTGTGAATCGCGGCAGGAATCGGAAGAAATTCGTCTGCTGGAAGTGAAGCTGTTACACTCTCTTATACAGCAGAAAGGTGAGCAATCAGCGTGGAATTCAAAGTCCGCTTGACGCTCATTCCAAAGTGGCAATGCGTTTCAAGTCAATTCAAAACATAAAGACAGCGGAATGCAGCGACGTTGTGACGGTGATTTAAAAGGTCTTCCAACGCCGACATACATTTAATTTTCCATGTTTAATGAGCTTGTAATTTTGCTGAAATTTTTAAAATTGCTAAACGTGTGCGTGGTGTTTTGCAGATGGTTTAATGAAGCTCTACGTGGATGTTATCGTGAAAATACTCGCAAAAACTCTTCATGATGCTTTCGCGGAAATCCGCATCGAATCCTGTCGCTGCATCAAGACCCTCGCCGTGACCTTTAGCAAGGATTTCCTCTCCCAGTCCGATCCCATCATCGACGCCCTTCTAGCAACGTTCACCCACAACCAAGCCCGAGTGCGAGCTGCCCACACCGAAGCCATGGGCTACGCGCTGCAGTACGGCAATTACCGGCGCATCACCGACGTCTGGCGGTCCGTGGCCCAGCGCGTCATCGACGCCCACCACACGGTGCGCCGTGCTGCGTTCAATACGCTGCATTTGTGGATGACGCAGTTCCCGGATCGCTACTCGCACTGGAACCGTTTTATCCCGCTGTTTATCTGCGGACTGTTTGATGTGATCGCGGAAGTTCGCGCGGAGTGTGACGTGCTGTGGCGGGATATCGGGCAGCAGTACGAAGCGGAGAACCATGATGAGGTTCAGCAAGCGGCCGAATTAGATTTCGACCGAAGCGCAGAAACTGGCGGAAACTTCCCGAGCAATTTTACAGAAAATTCGTCGGCTGAGCGGCCGCTGTTGGGTTGCCGGTTGCTGGTGCAGCGCGTGCTCTTCAACGTTATCCAATCCAATTTAAACGACCTGAAGGATTGGCAGGAGAGTGTGCGATTACAAGCCATTAAACTCCTTCAGCAGCTGTTACGCCATGCAGAAGTATCCAGCGTGGTTGTCATCGATAAGGTCCTAGCGGCGCTGCCGACAGCAGCCCGCGATGAAAACCGAGATGTGGTGCTAGAGACTAAGCAATGTGCGATCCTGATTGGGAGGTTCATTGAGCCGAAGGTGTTCTGCAAGCTACTGTTGCCCAGCCTGGATAGTGCCAGTCATTTGGTGGTGCTTAGCGGAATATTGGCCGGTGCGGGTGCTGACCTTTTAAAGGATTATCTTATGGGGACCTTGAGCGCACTGAAGGCGCTAACGCTAACTACGTCAGAAGCGCAGCATTTTTACATTTTGGAATGCATCGAGCGGTTAATGCAGAAGATGCCGGTCCAGTTGATCGAGTACACAAATCTTGCTTACAGCTTGCTAATGCACATTAACGCTTTAACTGAAAGCAAAGAAATGAAAGCCAAGGTAAGATTTTGCTATGAAGTCAAATATTCCAAAACTTCCGGTTTATTTATTGATATTTGGAAGCGTTAACTGTTCAGTAGCTACTTTCCTCTGGAAATGTTTAGTCAACGCTATATTGCGAGTTTTCTTTTAAATTTTTCAAAAAAACAGGTACCGTTTTTGTAATAGATATTATTTTGACGGTTTTAGATTGCAGAAATGGTGGAACAACTGAAGAAACATCAGTATACTGATTCCAACGCCGATTTCTGCTCGAAGCTTTGTCGGTCATTCCACACCGAACTTCTGAGTTGTCCAGCTTTAGCCGGAGACTGGAGTTTCTGCTCCATGGAATTCCGCATCCTGCAGAATTACCTGGAAGAGCACGGCATTACCGTGCTGCACCAGAACAGTGACCTTTTATTCCCGGCCTTCATTGCCAACACAGCTCCGTCAAAGAGCGTGCGCGTCCGTTTCGGGATTTTCCAACTACTGCTGAACATTATACAGGATACTCGAAACCAGCCCCCCGCCGACGGCGACTGGAATAGCCAGCACTCGGAGTCGATGGTCCGGGAACTTTTTGCTCCGAATATGACATGGAAACCTGGCAGAGCCGAATCGGTTCTGCGTGCCGCGTGCTGCTCGTGTTTGGTTGTCTGCGTCGAACAGGGACTGCTCTCGATTGCGCTGCTAAATGATCTACGAAGCGAAGTGCTCCCGAAGCTGGAGTCGTTGGTACGGGACGAGCATTCTTTGACGCAACAAGCAGCGTTACGATTGTACCGAATCTACTGTAAATCGGGCGCTGGATTCAACGAATGTAAGCAGCGAAACCACTGCTGTGTTACTGATCATTTTTTAAGCGGATTATTTTTAGACGAGACGAAACAGGTTTTCGGGGCCTTTTTGAAAGGACTGGACGGGCAGCGCGACGTCCGACTGGAAGCACTGCGGGGTCTCCATGACCTTTTCAGTACCATGCCCTTGGAACTCGGTGATTGTGATACGTCCGCCGCCGAGGAAGCCTGCCGAGTCCTCTTGATACACTTGGATGATCCCGACGCGGAGATTGCCAAGAAGACGTTGGCGTGTTTACGGCGCGCTCAGTGCTATGAGATTTTAAATCAGTTTATCAAAGCGCAGAAGAAATCCGTTGGTTCCAAGTATTCAGAGTTGGTGGCTGTTTAAATTTGCGTGTGTTATTACATATTACTGGTAACTGTTATTTATGTTTTGCTGTGCCTGTGCTGCTTGATGTGGTGGTTGTTTGCTTGAGCGTGATAAATCTCCTTGGAAACTAGAGCATTTCTAATAAAGAACTAGGGTAACTGCCATACCAAAGATTTGCGTATGTGTGGACGTCAGCTTCAACGACGTTGTCACGTTTTTACCACTACTTAACATTGTCGCTGTAATACTCGTCCATAAATTCTCTCTTCCATTTATTCTGGAATTTGTAATACCTCATCTGTAAAAAATGCCAACAAACTCGAGAAATTCTTTCGTAACGCAGCTGGAATATCTCTGCAACCTCGATGTGGACAAAGCTTCACATCCTATAAAGAAAACGGGAATAATCTGTACAATAGGTGCGTTAATATTGTGTATAATGTTCATGTCGATATGTACATCATAGCAGAACTGTTTTTCTCGGATTGGTAAGGACCTGCTTCAAAGAAACCAGAAGTGCTGAGCCAAATGATCAAAGCCGGAATGACCATTGCGCGGCTGAATTTTTCCCATGGAACGCACGAAGTAACTGGTCTGTTAGGCAATTATATCTGTGAAAAAGTTTGGTTTCTAAAAAAAGTTCTGCGTGACCTTTAAAAAAATTTCTAAAAAGCGTTGAGACCTGCGGAATTCTCATTTAGTATACTGCTTTTTCCCTAAAAATTTCTTTAATTTTTATTGGTTTTGTGATTATCAGTTCATTTTCTTATTAATTTATGAGGGGGAAACGTTAGTCTGATTGTTTTAAAAATGCTCACCACATTTTACAGTACCACGCAGAAAATGTCCGTATGATTCGCGAAGTGTTGACGGGATTCCCGGGACTGCATTTGCCTATCGCGCTCGACACCAAAGGCCCCGAAGTGCGCACGGGCACCGTAGATGGCGACGAAACGAAAGAGATTCCGCTAAAAACCGGCGCTATCATTACGGTGACTACGAATGATGAATTCCGCGATAAGTGTTCCCCGGAAATGATCTACCTGGACTACAAAAACATCAGCAAAGTAGCCCAACCCGGACAGAGAATTTTTGTTGATGACGGGCTTCTGAATTTTGTTGTAAAGGAAATCGGTACGAAAAGACATATTTATTAGTCATTTATTTGGGTTTAATTTTTTTCGCAAATTTATAAGACAGTTTATGTGGAAATATTCAAAAGCAATTACGTACCTGTATTTAACAAATTGCATGAATTTATAAAAAATTTGAAAACAATAAAATATCGATATAAAAATTTTGAATCACTTTTTTAATGTAAAGTTTTCTTAACAAATAATCTAATTTGCGCAGATGGCGAAAATCTGAAATGCGAAGTGGTGTGCGGTGGAAGCCTTCCCGGGAAAAAAGGCGTTAATTTAGCCGGTATCGATATTGACCTCCCACCGGTCTCTGAGAAGGACCGGGCGGACCTCCATTTTGCCGTTCAACACGGGGTAAATCCTGTGACCTTTTCAGTTTTCTTCCAACCGCCGCCCGTTTACGCTCCTGCTTACATTAGGTGCTGATTTTCAGCTGGACATGATCTTCGCGTCCTTCGTCCGCAACGCCCAAAATGTCCAGGCCATTCGCGAAGCTCTCGGCGAAGACGGCAAACACATCCTCATCGTCTCCAAAATCGAGAACCACCAGGGTTTACGCAAGTAGGCGACGGGGCTATGTTTGTGTAGAAGCTAGATTAAAGAGGTTCTTGTAGTATAGATGAGATTATTGAAGCGTCCGACGGGATTATGGTAGCGCGCGGCGACCTCGGTGTGCAGATTCCCCAGGAGAAGCTGATTGTGGCGCAGAAGATGATGATCGCCAAGTGTAGCCGGGTTGGGAAGCCGGTGATCTGCGCCACACAGGTTCGTGGTTCGCCTTATAAAATTACCCGGGTTCGCCGATATTTAATACAAAACTTCCGGGTTCTCTGCTGTTTAATATTACTTTTCCGGGTTCGCTGAATTAACAATGTGCAGATGATGGAAAGTATGACGCAGAAGCCGCGACCCACCCGCGCGGAAATCGCCGATGTGACCAACGCGGTACTGGACGGAGCCGACTGCGTGATGCTGTCGGGCGAGAGCGCCAAGGGAGCTTATCCGATCGACACCGTGCGGACTATGGCCGAGGTTCCCCACATTTTTAATCAATGACCTGAAGAACCTTATGGTTTATGTTATGTATTGCAGATCTGTCTGGAAGCCGAAAAGATGTTCTTCCAGTGGAGGTTCTTCAACGAGTTGCGACTTCATACACCCAGCCCCACCGCGCCCACCCATTCTACCGCTATCTCGGCCGTGGAGATTTCCATACAAAGCGGAGCCACGGCCATCATTGTGCTGTCGACGACTGGGCAGTACGTGAATGAAGTATTTACTTTTAACTAGTGAAAAGTGTTTTCTCCATCAGGGCAGCGCGACTGATATCCCGTTACCGGCCGAACTGCCCCGTTATCGCGGTTATGGCGGACTATCGAATCGCCGCTGCGCTGCAGTTATACCGTGGTATTATCAGCGTCACAGTTGTCGGTTGGTGAATTATGTTTCGACATATTCCAGTGTGTTATCGCATTAGAAACGCTTTCTTTATTACATTATTTAAGCCTCATTTCACGGTGCTTTGCCCCTTGTTTACCGCACACTTATGTGCGGGAGTATAGTTCTCAACACGTACAGTTTTCGTGTGGACCAACGATGCAGTCACACTCTATCTGATGTTTCTTTTGCGAAGTAGTATTGTTAAAGCGTTTCTACGGTCAAAAGTTTCGAAGTAACATATTTTAGCAAAGCATTCCAGGCTAACGGTTATTCCACCGATATGGAGGTTTATAGACCGAGCACTGATGCTTTGTAACTTGTAAGGTTCTCGTTAAAATGTGATTCTGTAGAGGATGTCGCTGACTGGGTCGCCGATGCTGATCGCCGCGTACAAGTGGGTATCAAAACCGGCCTGCGCATGGGATTCGTGCGCACCGGCGATCCACTAATCGTCATCACCGGCTGGAAGCAGGGACAAGGCTACAGTAATACCATCCGGGTTATTGCTGCGCCACCAGAAAACGCCCTCACCGCTGCTCATTGAAATTTACACCGACCAAAAAAGGCGACGGTTTTAAACAGTTCCATAACAGCGTATTTGCTTTTGTATATGTTTTAACTTTTTTATTTTTTATTAGTGTTCAGATGGTGGCGCTATTTGTTTTCACTAGACAAATGTTTAACGTAATCAAATTTGCCTGTGTTGCTTGATAAATAAACGTCACTGTTGGGTAGCGACGGTACACTGTGGAACAGCATTACTAAAAGAAACTGTACGAGCGCATTGCGGTACGAGCCACTGAATCGGCAGCATCAGAAAAGCATCACAGAATTTTTACCCTATATTTGGAAGACGCTGCGTAATCCGCTGTTGAATGCAACATCGATCTGCTGCCGACAATCGCGGGGATTTCATACGGCTCGGGTTGCGAGGGGAGGTGCACCATGGCCGGTCGCGTCCACTGGAGTTCTTCTTCCAGTGACGGCCCGCGAGATTTCTTCGATTTCAACTGTTTTGCCATCTATTAACATGCGCAGGAAAAATTCACATATGTTGTAAAAAATTAACAAACTAGTGTAAATAAAAGTTAAAATAAATAAAAACTTTAGAAGCCGTAGTTTCGAAAAATTTAAAAATTAAAAATGTTCAATATTCAAGAAAATTTATAATATGTACGGTGTTTACAGTACCTGAATAATTTGAACCTTCCGCATGGCTTCCTTCCTCAGCTGCTGCAGCAGCTCAATATCTTTCTCAATCTGAATATACACCGCGATCGACGGGCAGCGCGCGTTGCGCCCGTTGGCCACGCTATTCCAGTCGTCCAGCTTCCGGGCCATTTCCACCGTTTCGCCCATCTCCTTCTCAATCCGTCGGAGAATCTCGGCGTTACTCTTCAGCTTCTCCTGGCCTTCTTGGATGTACCGGTTGAGATCAATCGACCGTTGCTGCGGAATCAGTATCTCCGTAAATAAACATCGAAAACGTTGTTAGAAGAAACAAAGGCTAAGTTAAAAATAAATATTGGTACAAAAGTTTGCGTAAGCTGCACTTTACCGTTAATTCCGCCAGCGCAAGCGACGTTTTATTATTCTCCTTATTGGTAGTCTGGATATCGGATTTCAGCTTGTCGGATGTTTGCACTAACAGACGATTCTCAATCTCCACTTTCATAAAATCCACCTACGAATTTGCAAAGAAATTTTTCATCAATTCAAACAATTAATGTTAACGATAATATAAGAGATTGTAAACCATCGGCGCGTCTGCAATAAAATTTGCATCCGTTAACTTGCTTGAGTGAGGTTTTCGCCGAGTTCTTCCTGTTTATGTAGCGTCGCCCGCAGCGCACGTATCTGCGCATAATTGGATTGGTTCGCTAAGTTCTCCGAACGGTACATCAATTCCAACCGCCGCGCTGTATCCTGCATAAGCATTCACTGATACGCTATATCTTCGTGACCTTTGGAAAAAGTTTGTTTGTACCTCGAGCCACTTGATAAACCGTTCCGCGCTGGCATTCTTGCTGATGATCTTATGCTCGAAATCCTTATTCTGATACTCCACGAATTCCTTGAACTGGTCGCACTCTTTCATCTTGCACTAAAGATCAACCATGTGTAATATATACGGAGAAACGCAGGGTGATGCAACGCACTTCATACTTGTCTGCTTGGCGTTTGGCCGCTTTCTCCACTTGCGACAGCTCCTGTCGACGCTCATCGGCTTCGTGCGATGCAATATCACCTTTCTGTTCCGTAGTCAACACCAGCAGCTCTTGGAGCCTGTACAGTGACAGAAGGTTGATGAAAACGTTTAATAAAACCATAAACCATAAACCATTAATAACACTTTATTAAGAAAGTAAATTCCAGTTCTAACCGTAGGAACTAAATAAAAAAAATTTATTTCAAATTAAGCACCTTTATTTTGGATTACTAACATCTCCAGTGGGTTCTCCGCCATTCCAGCATTGTCGCGTTCCTTGGTTTTAAATCCTTTCCCCTGGGTTATGCGGTCCGCATAACGACGGAATAAATCGGTTTCTTCTTTGAGAAACGCGGTTTTAATACTGCATAGAAAAACGATTAAGATTATTACGGTCTGGTGATGGTTGTTATTCGGGGAGCTGCATTGGTACCTCAGCTTGTCCAGCAGACTTCCGATATCCGTCTCGGTGTAGTACTTGATGGCTGTGGAATCGGGTAGATGCTGGTCTTTTAACGGATCGATGCGCAAGAAAGAAGGCGCGCGGTCCATGACGAGAATTCAGCAAAAACAGACCGGAAAAATTCTTCAGTCTAATCCGAGAGCATACACAACACATGAACCATTAATGTCACATAATCAGAAATCGAACATTATGCACTTCTTTAAAGAAAACAGCTGTTTGATGGATTTATCGACCAGGGCCTTTGCACTGTTACTATTCAGTTTTCCAGTGTGAACAGGAAAGTATGGAAGTTCGGCTTCGATCTGGGCTGTTACGTAAAATGTCCTCACAAGCACCAAATCGTCGCTTAGTAACAGTACACGCCGCAGAGTTTATTAAGTACTTGCCAGCTGTGGAGTAATAGATTAGACGTACTGTATTAAACTGAAGAAATTGAGGAAAGCAGTTTCAGACTCGCATCACGAAGCGGCGTCTTTTTGATACTAAAGAAGCCGTAAAGGCACCGCCCCCTCTTTCGCGCTGGAGTGACCTCGCAAACTGGTTCACAATGTCGCAACAAACATTCATTTAACCTCCGGAATCACGGGGAACCACAATAACGCACACAGTAACGCCTTATTTTGCTAGACTCGATCGGAATAATTATAATTTGTAATCACATATTGCTCGTATTTTTTTAAAATACATATTACTCGTACATATACTGGTACTTTCAGAATGATACATTATTTACTTGGGCAACCAGGAAGCAGTATGCTGATTTTCACCTTATCCGTATTTTTTATGGCGATTGGCTATCAGACACAATCGGAATGTGCTTGCAGATAATACAGCTGGGAATCTTTCAGAATACTCGTAATAACTGTATCTGTAAGACTGTAACGGTCGCAATGTAGCTTCGCATCACGCTTAAAAATGCATCTATGGGGATGTGTCATCCCTGTCATGCCAGTACTGTTCTGGCAAACGCAATGCCAAAAAGACGGTTCCCTGGATATGGGTTTATACGGTGATTATGGTGACGTTGACAGTGATGTGGTGAGAGAGCTTTCCACAATTTCGTCCACGGTGGACGACATCGTCATGTCGGGCGATATGAATACGAAAGGAGATTATGGCACGTTAAAAGATTTTGATTACGGGAGCCAGCTTCCATTCCCTTCTACAACCGACCCAAAATTAGCGAACGACGAGCCAACCACGACAACTTACGTTGAAAACTTGGACTTTGATTACGCGAGCGAGCAATCGACATCTTCCACAACAGATCCAAAATTGGCAGAGGACAAACAAACCACAAAAGCGTACGTTGAAAACGTGGACCTGGATAACGGGAGCGAACTGTTGGTTACTTCTAAAACGGACCCGAAATTGGCAGATGATAAGCAGACCACGACAGCGTATGTTGAGTCCATGGGTCTGGAATCGGGGAGCGATCCGTCGGTCCCTTCTACGGTCGACCCAAAGTCAGGAAGCACCAAGCAAACAACGACCCAGGATGTTAAATATCTGGATTTCGATTACGGGAAACCAGCGGCGGAAAGCGGTGACACCACAGCAAAGGTCACAACTCCTGGGAAAGGCGAGAAGACCACAACCCCGAAAAAGGCCAAGGCCACCACGGTGAGCAAGCCGAAAGATACAACAACCACCACGACATACGATTTCAGCAACGTCGATTTCAGCAATATGGATTACGATCAAATGGCTGCGATTTCCAACGCCTGGATCTTGAGCTTGTTTGGACCACCATCGGACAGCGCGACGTCGCCACCCACTGCCGATCCCGGAGCTGTGGAGAAAAAGGTCTTCGACGCCACGGATGGGAAGAGTGGGAGCGGCAGCGATACAGATTCCAAACCTGTCGATGATAAAATCGGGAATGGAACGGTAGACGATAAAAGCTGGAACGGTACAGACAGCCTGCAAGGTATGAGAGCTTTGAGGGTTTCCGGTTATGTGAACGAATCAACGGCAAACCTAAGTCTCGAGCCGTCTCTCTGGAACCGAACGCTTCGCATGCATAAACACAGAATCTCTTGGTTGCGTTCTAAGTAATAATCTGTGGCGAAAAGAGATCATCCAATTATTATTCCAGCTAATAAATTTGGCATTGCGTAGATGGCAATGGCACACTCGTCGACAGCAACATAACGACGACTACACCGTACCCGGGCATCGACTGTGATGACGAGAAACAGAAGCCGCTGTCCGATCTCCTGGATGAACTGCGCAGTCTGCCGAACACGTCGTCCGCGTTTGAACGCCGCTGTCAAGTGCTGATTATGTGCTTTAAGAACCCTCCACCTGATATGGACTTCGAGATAGACACTATTCCAGGAAATGAAACGGATGGGTCAAGCACAACGGTGACCTCGACCACAACGGTAATCTCTCAAAAGGATCAGATACTGTATTCACACGATATTAAGGAACAGAAAAATTCCCTGGACCACTCGCACTAGGTGTCGGCTCCAGTGATGTCAAGGAACCCACAGCTGGTGCGGGCGGTCCTGGGGATTTCTCTGTCCATTAATATCGTGTAAATACAGTAAACCAAAGCCAAGGTTTACGCGGTTGAAAACGAACATCTTATCGCTAATTTTAAAGGATTTACCTACGTAAAAACTAGCGCAGAAGCGCGTCGAATTTTTTATTGATATACCGAACATGCGAATTTAGTTTTGTATGGAATATTTCTTCCGTAAATTTCTTACCGAACGCTTTTACTTGGATCTTGCGGAAACACAGGGGTTTTAAATGTATTTCGAAAAATATTATCTTTTTTTTTACTTGCTGAATTTTGCGGGAATTATTTACCAGACGGTAACGGACAGTCTTCCGGACTCGACCACCCCGGATTACGGCGAGTTCGCTGATTTCACAATGGCAGACTGTTCGCGCGATACCGGCCCGGCCAATGCTTCGAGCGATCCCGACGTGCAGATGCGCTCGCTGTGGGCTAGTATCTTCCGCTTGAAACTGAATTTCACACGGCCGCTGGATCCTTCCCTGGGCTCCATAGCGCCGCAGTACAGCGAGTACGTGTCAGTGCTGTTCAACTATAACTTTCCCCGCACCATGCAAGAAAATTATCAAGCAAGTGAGACTAGAGTACAGTACACAAAGTAAATACTAGAGTACACAATCCCTTAAATTATCGAGCCTGTCGCTTTTTTTCATAATGGAGTTTTGCAATGCCTTTTTTAGGAATATGAAAGCACTAATTATTGTTATATACGATAGTTTAAATTGATCGTATAAGTACGTGGCAAGCCATATAACGGTAAAATTTTTCTATTAGAAACCGGCAAGCCTCTGGTGCGTTTAGCGCAACGCCGCGTCCGGGTCACCGGCCTGTCCAACGGCCGCACGGGTGATCCGGTGCTCAATGCCCCGTGCTACCGCAAATACATCCAGGATCAGACTATGAACTTTCGTCTGAAGAACTATGAGCCCAGCGACCTGGAGTATTTTGACATTTGTGTGTGCCAGAAAGTGGAGTTCAATCCCACCGCGACGTTCCTGGCGGGAGACACGCAGGCCGTCGCATCGAACGCCGTCACACAGCGGCGTGGGCAGCAAAGTGTGGGCGGCCAATGGTAACGGTAATCATAGTAGAAAGAGAAGAAGACTGACATACATAGTTTATCAAATGCAGTAATAGTTTTTCGGGCGCGCACTGCCGTGAGCTTTAGAATTGTAAATGCGTATACCTAATTTTCAATTCGTACAAGTGGAAGAAATTAATAAAAAATTTAGATAAGCAGTTTAACAATAAGTACTTATTGATAAGTAGACAAAATACATTTTAAATTGACTATTATTAAATTTTTCAAAACATTTTAAAGGGCAGTAAATAATTTTAACAAATAAAAATATATTAAAGGAAGACAGTGCTGTATTAAATGCAATTGGTTACTGCAGTAAATTTCTTTTAAAAATGACGCTCCCGTTTGAGACAGGATCACCCTGGACGTGACCCACGTAACACCCGACGTCTGCATTGACCCAAGCGGTGGCCAGGGCACAGTTACCGGCTGCTGCGATCCCGATCCGCGGGCGGTACCCCGCGACGATGTAGCCGCATACGCCCAGATAAACGGTGCATACTATTTCGATAAAGCCATGGCAGCCGAAATGACGAGCCTGTTTTTAATACCCAATACCACCGATTTCCAGCCGTGGGATGAGGTGGAGGCTTTTCGCGAGTCTGATCGGTGGCTTATGGGCGATGCGCGGGATCGGACCTTTCTACGGGAATTCCTAGATTAAGGGGAAAGTTACGGTATTCTGCGGGCGGCAGGCACTGCTTACTGGTGACTGCAGGAAGCTTAATGGACACCAAACACCACTAAAGCGTGGAACCAAGCGTGGAACGAGTTTCCGTACAGTTTTCTTCAATGAAGAAAATCCCTAAAGGGTTCTTTCAGACGCCGCCTCCGATTTTATCAGTCATTCAGGCAGGAAATGTGGTGCAAGTGGTTAATGCTGTTTGAACGCTGTTTATGTATCTACAAATGATCGATGTTACTATGGCAATAATAATTTGACAAGTTGGAAAACACAAGCTTTACGTTCTATGGTGTATATATTTATGTTCTATGGTGTGTATTTTTAACAAAAACAGCAAGACCCACAACATGTGGGTGTATTTATGAAGCTCAGGAGATAACGAAACCTTTCACATATATACGGTAAATTTTCTTCTCGGAAACCCAGTTTCTCCATAAACTGTAGTATTGTCATGCACAACGAAATGGACGCTCATTACCATGTAAGTTCCACATGGGAGATTTTTGCAATGCAAAAATCCCTTGTTTAAACTTTAAAGAGCTTGCGCAAGATCGTAGCCGATGGCGTACCATATGTGCAGCGCTTTAAATATAATACTTCGAAGCTTAATTTAATTCAACTACGTTCTAGTTTATAATGTTTATTATCTGATTTTATTTCCTGATGTTGTTATGCTTGTGAGCATGAAATTATTAGTTGAATGTTTTGTCTTAATTTGCTGCCTTGTTGCGCTTAATACATGCATTAGTCGCTTGTTTTACGTAATTGTATTTTGGATTTAGTATGCTGACCGCATTAATCGTATTGTTTAGTCAAATTGTAATTCTGTATCTTGTAAGAAACGATAAATCTATAGAATGTTGTGCCTCGTTTTGGTGTTGTGTGCTTCTGATGGTTAAACCGTGGGTTTTCTCTACAGTTAGTCAAACTACTGAAAGGTGGCACGATTACCCGCAGTGCCGTGGCCGTTCCTTATAGAACACCCGCTCCCCACGGTGGACGCCTTTCCCGTCCCGAAGACGGTGTCGGACTCACCGAGGCGGACCTCACCAATCCCCCGGTGCTCGTTAAATGCTTCGAAGCCGCCGATATCTTGCAGATGCAGGCGCTGCAGCACAGCCTACAGCAATTGCGCCAGCTGAAGCCACCACGGACCTTCGTGACCTATACCGACGTCTTCTCAACATACAATGGTGTGGTAAATGCTGAAAGCAATCGCACGCTATTGGTCGGTATGGGATGATTTGGGTTCGCTGTAGTAGAACAACAGCCTCCTGGTCTACGCTGTGCGCGAGTATTATGACACGGCGACGTTGGAGCAGCATATGGCGTGGATGGCGAATGGCAGTCAGAAATACCCAGTGCAGTTAATGGATCGCTGGTTGATGCAGATGCTGTATACGGTGGACTGGGCGCATCAGCATAATTTAATCTGGCTGTAAGTATTTCAGTAACGTCTTCAGAAATGTGCGAATAATGCCGATTTTTCTAGCATTAAATTCTTGATTTCTTCTAGTTATATATGTTTTACAGGATAATAAATTTAGTTACAAAATGTTGCGAAAATGTTTTTGTAATATATTACGGTCCGATTTTTATATTCGCATGATTTTGTATTTTAATTTTTCACTTTAACCTGTTTAAAAGTAATTTTCATACAATTAACTGCGTTATTTATATTTCATATAATTATGTTATGCACGTATTTATATTTCATACATTTAATCTTCAACGAAAACATTTTTCTAGAAACCTTTCAGCCAGGAACATCTTCCTGGTCAACGACAACCGCGACGTTCGTATGGTGGATTTCATTCCCTCGGCTTTCCTACCAGAGACCGCGCGCTTAACTGCATCAGCCATGACGACTCCTAAAGGTCATTTTTGCGCCCAAACATTTGCTGAAAATAATATTCTGAGGCGAAGCTTTTATAGGCGAACATGTTTTCCGGTTATTTCCACCGGAGAAATGGATCGAGACCACGGACTTCGAAGCGATCGGCTACGTGATTCTCCAGCTAAGCCTAGTCGGTCATCCCGACTACGAACTCCTTCGCCTTTCCGTCCAACCCTACAGTTTACGCCAGCGCTGGGCGTTCCTAATGGAAGCCGTATGGGAAAACCACGGATTCTGGTGGATGCAGATGATCGAGAAGATGCTGGGTGACGACTACGCCCCGCACCGCCAGGACATCATGAAGGAATTAACTGGGAAATTACAGGAGATGACCCACCACGATGAAGGCAGTGTCGATTGGGGCAGTTCCATGAATGTGGTCCCAGAAGGCAGGCATGATGCCGCGCAGTGTAAGAAGCATAATCTCCCGGAGGCCGCGGTGCTGGTCAGCTGGATCGAGCAGGCCTGGGAGTTCTTCCAGCACGGGAATATCAATGAGTTTAACAAGATCTGCAATAGCATGTTGAAGTCTGTGCCAGCCGATCATCAGGGTGCGCTGCGGCCGCATCATCTGCGGATCCTGGAGAAGCTGTGCCGGGCGGCGGATTCCGAAGGCGGTCGGTTCAGTCTGATGGCGCTCTTGGCGGGAATACTTTACGCTGGTACTTTCCCATTTATTTACAACATCTATACTTCGTACAAATGTTTATCATTTAATCCACAAAGAACAAATTTAAAAATAGCTATCCTTTTTTTATTTTTGCATTAACTTAGACAAAATGCATTTTTTTACGATTTAGTTATTTTAATTTACATAGGTTAGATTAAACTTTTTGAAACAGAATTGTTTTCTCGTTTATCTGCAAAATCAAATCAAATATTTTATTGCAGATAACGCAGAGAAGGCAGCGGCCGAAATTACATTCGACGACGCGTTGCTATCGATGCTTGGCCAACACCACAGATCGCCCAATGCAGTGTCCATGCTGAGTACCGCGTTGGCCGAGGTTTATTGCCCGAAGAAAAAGGATTTAGCGCAACGCTTAGAACAGCTGTCACTCCTTTTCAAGACGGCTTTGGCAAATCTTAATAACTGGCCGGCATTCTTCCCAACACTAATGTGCCTTTTCCAAAATGCAGTTCGTAAGTTTAACCCAATCTGCAATTACTTCTGAAAAGGTCACTAGATGGTCGCTTTGACAATTACCGCGGTGTGAACTTTAAAATAAATAAAAAAATTAAATTAATACAGAACTAGAAAAATATTATATCATAAAATATAAAACTTATTTGGGTTTTTATTTATTCTAATAAAAATAGTAACAATAAATCAAAATTAGCGAAAAATCGAACATGAACGAAGTTTATTTATAGGTATTCCCGTCTCGTTGTTAAACCGCACTCCGATAATTCCGCTGCTGATGGTCACAATGCAGCGGCACATCGATTTCCCTTGCGAAATTTACCAGTGTCTGCGATTTTTGCGGATGATCGTTCATAAGAACACACTAGGCGCCCAGATGCTAGTGCGATTCCGAGTGGACAACGCAGTGTACAGTCCGGTCGAAGTCTTCTTGGCCTTGTTAAGAAAACAGGGCTGCCTGACGCATATTCACCGTGAAGTGCTGCTGATTGCCGCGCATATATGGGCCATGCCGGAATTCTTTGCGGTGATGATCAGCGATGGGTGGTACAGAATTTTCGGAATTGTCTCCGGATTGACCAGCGACCAGGTTAATAATAACAACTAGCCACTAAAGTAAATGGATGCTTAAAGTTTTCTTGTTGTTTTCAGAATGTGGTGCGTATTATTGAACAGTGCCTGGCGGATCGGCATTTGATCCTCCTCAATGGTAAACTGTTCCGCGTGTCAGAGAATCCGTTTATTCTGGGACTGCCTTATAGTGATGACACCGCAAAACCAACAGCTTGATTAAATGTTGAGAAATGCTTGCTCAAGCATCTACAGAAACGCAAGGTGTTTATGGAGCATAATCGAGCGCTGAAGTATTATGTTCTTGATTTTGGCGTCAAAGTGTGTGTAAACTACGGAAATGATCGATCAAGTGATCCCGCGATTAGGCCCTGTGAAAGGCGTTGTATAAAGATCAACAAAACTTGTTGTACTGCAGTATTTTGGTGTTACAACTGTCGCTATCTTGATGACTAGAAAAAAACACAATAACTGTAAGGCAATTAACTACATACCTCCAATAGTGAAGTGCAGGGCTAAAAACCATTCTTTTTCGAAGTGTTTTGCGCATTCTGACCTGTTCGGAAAGTGGATGCGATTTGCTGGCACTGGGCGCGCTTCTGTTGCGCGTTCATGCGTGTATAGCCGGAAGAAAGGTGGACGGGTGCATGGTGAATGTTCAATAAAACTGCATCCACCAATCTGCCGGCTGCATGCGTGTACTATGTATGCGTTATACTATCAAACTCACCGATTCACACTTTTTTTTTCATAAAATGCGAACTGGGACCCTGACATAACCGATTCATATTTCGCAAAACGATGCTGTTAAAGCATCTCAACTCGAACTGCTTATTCAGCGCTTCGAGGGACGTTACGACTGTACACGTTGGAAAAGGAGCAAGGTCACGTCAGCCATGATTACGAATACCAGAAGTGAGAGAAACACCAGTTCATTGTGCGGCCAGATCGCAGGCCTAATTTATTAGAGCCCGTCCCGAAAGAACGAAAGAAAAAGCAAAACTAAAGTCAGGTTTGGAAAAAGAAGGGGCAGCTCCGATAATGTGTCTAGTCATGCTGCGCTCATGACAAACTGGTCAGAACAAGTCACACATGGTGAACCGCTTAGACAACATCCATCCGCTATAGTACCTATTTAATGTGGGAGTCAGTGAAACAATGTACTCGTACATCTGTATTGTACCTCTGCAGAAGATTAAGAGAAAGGTAACCACAAAATACTTCGATCATTCCACTACCTATGTAACGGTATATTCCTCTAGAAAATGTAATGGTAAGACGGTTGCCAACCAGTAAATTTGCCAATAAACGGAAGACGAGCAAAAAACGGTGGCTGCATCATTATTCTAATACAGAGGGTGTACTATAATGTTGAATACTATACGGATGGGAATGCGAGGCCATCATTCGTGCCGATATCAGCGCGGTCGATCTGGAATACAAACGGATACCCTGAGAAGTTTCGTCCTGGATCGACGCGGTACTCGGCACTCCCCCAATCGCGTGGTCCCTCCGGGCCGCCTCGGTATTTCTCAGTGACACCCACCATCAGCAGTCGCTGGCAGATCCCCCGCCAGAGGGCCATCACTGTGACGTACGGCCGCTCTTGTACCTTGAGCGGCGGCGTTGGCTGGCCTCTACTTCCGAATAATTCCCAGTGCGCCAGTTGGACGTTGCGGAGCACGACCAAAGGAAATCCGGGAGCGGGTCGCTTGTAGAATGCGGATGAAATTGTCGAACACCCCGTAGAGGTCGTGGCCCGTGATCAGTAGGGTGCGGACTAGGTGGCGCTGCGCTGCGTAGACCACCACCGGGCACGCGGGCGTCGCGGCGGATAGTGTACGTCCCCATGTTGAGAACGACATGCTGCCATGGCCCCGGGGATTCCGCCAATGACTGAGACAGTGGGCAGACTCGGCGTCGCGGAAGCTGTTGAAGGAGCTGCCGAGGTCCTAGAACTGGACTTCGGACAATAGTTTCAGCGGAAGTACCGCGTTTAGACACTAGGCTTAAAGCGAGGCTGATAATGAGGAGTGCTAGCCGTTCGCAATCACGACGAACTGCTGGCGCATTGCCACAAGTTCTTCCCGTAATCATTCTTTTAACGAACCCGTACATAGCTTTCCCACGAAACGGCGTCGCCGTTGAGGATCTGTGCGGTGCATGGGTTGCGAATGAACACTTTTAGGCACGCTGGACTGAACATCGAACAAGACCGGAAATGATGCTCACCCCTGGTCGGGGGACATCCTTGAAGGATGTGCGACGAACAATTAAACTGTGTATAGGCGAAGCCGTCGAAGGCTTTCGCCAGCACTGCCCTGGCGGCATCGCTGATGGGCCACATGCTTCTCGCTTCCTGCAGTTTCTGTTCTTTCTCGGCCGTATCGGCTTGTAGCTGCCTGATGTCGTATCCACCTGATGCTACTTGGGCATGAAGGTAGCACATCTGGTTGAAGACATCCAGCATCAGCGGAATTCCTTCGATCGTCGCGGCCATCGTCTTGGTCGAGCAGCAGTGTGTTCAAGTTCGGTTGTGCAGTGCCATCAGCTTTCGGCATTCTTCCTTCGTGCCCAGCAGAATTTCTAATGGAGGAACAAATACAGTTTTTGAGCCGTTAAAATTTCTAGATATTCTGTACTAAGTATCGACCGGAGCGCAGCGACAATACTCTTGTCCGGGCCAAAAACGAGTAAAAAACGTTGTCGGCCACGTAACAGAGGCATTTTATGCGTACATAAAATAACGTACCTGCAAACCGTTGCAAGGGTTTTGCATCAGTATGGTAACTAAAGCAAAGTTTTGTGCGCATGGAAATGTTTAGCTGCATTACTACTATCCTTGCTGTGCACCGTAAAAGAGCAGTAAAAACTTACCTAATATTTTACGGGTACCATCTTTCATAATCATGGGGCAGCACAGCTGCATATTGCTGACATCGGGATAATATTCAAGTTCGTACCACAGGCAAACACTCCCACGCCGGTAGGATAGGCAGTAATCGGGAGAGCGGTCCAGAAGGCGGAGAACCGGGAGGATCGTACCGCTGTGACTGTGCGCGAACTGGTGGAGCAATACAGCGCGCGTCGTGTGTGTAGTGTAGTGGAAGAGCGTATTCGCTAAATATAGCGCTTGCTGATTGTTATCAATGTAAACTAGCGGAGCACCGGCGACCGCGTGGCATGGTAATGATGGTGAGGCAAGAACGTCGTTCCATCTTGAACATGTCCTACAACATTGAGTTGGTTCCTTCGTAAGCTCCTCTAAACATTTTGAGTTAAATTGCAGCATGTTTTGCAGGAGCTAAACAATGCCGGCTATTACACTCCTTCATACTCTGTATATTATAATTTCTTGCTTCGGACTATTATAGTTCATGTGCTCGATTGAGTTAGAACGCAAGGTTATCTTACCGTCGCAGTGTTCTCTGGGTAACAAGATCTAGGTTTGCCATAATCTGGAAAACGACGTCATCCGGGCAATCCATAAATCTGGCATCATCTTGGTCGGGTTTTTGAAATACTACAGACAAGCATAGTATAATATGCTGATTCTTCGGGTTTCATAATTATGGTGTATAATACAGTAAATTGTATATCATCGGCTTATTTGTAATATATATACAAACCCAAAGGTTTTCACCTGAGGGGGAAAAGTCTCCTTTATGGGATTTGGCCCGGTACATAGCCCTAAATTCGAGCACATTGACGGGATTATTCGCTTTCGCGCACTCCCCAACACTTTTTTGAACTGCTTTTTGTGTAGGCAAATGATTTGTATACAGAGGCGTGAAATCCGTTTTCGCGCGCAACATCCATCCGGTTCGGGAGTTATGGCTGTTAGAAAATTCCAAAAAGTTTAAATGCATTCAGGTGTACCAAAAGTCTCATTATGGACCGATCCCTTTCAAATTTTGCACGTAAGTGCACATAACCACGAAGATCGTTCTTACACGGATCCAGACTTCTGTGATTTCTTTCGAATTTTAAAATGAATTTTGAAGTTTTTGAAATTCATTTTAAAATTTGAAAAGCATGCTAGAACAGTGGATCGGTGTAAGAACGATCTTCATGGTTACGTGCAAAATTTGAATGAGAGTGTCCATACTGAGACTGTTGGTACACCTGAATACATTTGAACGTTTTGAAATTTCCTAACAGCCATAAACCCCGGACCGGACGTTGCGTGCGATAACGAATTTCACGCCTCTGTATACAATTCTTTTGGCTACAAGAAACCATAAAGCAATACAAAAAAGTGTTTGAGAGTGCGCGACAACGAAAGTTCCCGTGGAAGTACCGTGGAGGTACACGCTCATATTGAAATACAAAGTCGAAAATATTAATATACAAATAAAAAAGAAACAAATTGCCGTTAGACATATATGTACGAGTGTGAAGCAATACTGATGTCGACAGTTCTGAGTTTTTGATATGATGTTATCAACTTATCACATGGTTGCATACTTCTATCAAACTTTTTCTGATGTTCTAGCCATCGAGGGAAAAAGTCCATTCTGCGCCAGGTTTTCATGAACCACGATTCAGTAGGGTCTATAATAGCAAGTATATTTTACCGATGCATATTGAATTGTTCGTATTACGCTCGTACTAATGCCACGCGTGAAACCGCATAATAGCGTTGAAGACCATATGGGCTTCTTTGCAGTTACCTCTTAATCTAATTATTAGGCAGTAGTGTCTGGTAATAACCTTTTCAAATCGTGAAACAAATACTTGCTAACGTTAGTTAACAAGTGCCTCAAAAAGTTTAATCGGAGAAATGGTTTGCCCAGAGCGGTTATGCTGGCTGAAGAATACCTGTTTGAGCGAACAGGACCCTTCTGTAGCGTGCCACATCTCTCCTGAAACAGGTGTCCACAAACCATTCGAACGTATGAAAGACCAGACGATGGAATTTCCGCGGTGCACTACGGATTTTCTGGCGACACAGCACCGTGATACTGTCCGTGTTGGCCGCTAGCAGCAAGGTGCCGGTATTGCGCAACCAGAAGATCTTCAGTCCGACATCCAGCTGATGGAGGGCATACGCTACCGGTGTCACCGGGAATGGGCAGGTCGGCTTACAACACGCTGCGTGCCGCACGTTCAACTTGAAGAATGTGTCCTTGGTCACGGACGTCCAGAGACGCTGTTGGCGCATCCGTATTTGACAAGCGTAGTCTAAATTGTAATCGATCTTCACCGCCACCAGCTGGGCGGGGATGCCCGACGGGATGCGTGCTAGTGCACACACCTCATCGCACGGATCCCGACATTTACCATCGTACTCCGGTACAAATAAGAGAAATCTGGCGTTGGTCCAGGTTAGAGGCTGATTTCTGCAAAACGCGTGCTATTCTGAACAGAATGAAGATTTTAGCACGCTACGATGTGGAGTAAAAACGAGTGGAAACGTGGAAACTTCAAGTACTCAAAGTAACCAACGGTATGCAAATGGAGCATGTTGAATAAGCATATATGTATCACCAGCACTAGGTTCTTAAAGAGAAGCGCTTGTTTGCGCAATATGCAGTAACATGAAGCATATGGTCTTATACGTGTTTTAATTAAAATTTTGTAGTTTCATACAGCACCGTATTCAAAACTCCCACAGTGCCGGTCTGCCGGAGTAAAGAAAAACGCGATTACTTAGGTACTTACACTCGCAATTCACCCGCTTCAATTTCTTATCAAAACGCTAAAAATTTTTCGTTCGGAAATTTGAGAAAAATCAAGAAATTAAAACGGTTTCAAGCTTTTTGTCCATTAACAAATTCGCGACGTATCAACAGCCGTATCGGTCGGAAAGTAGTGTTAAGTTTTCAGCCGATGGGTACAAATCATTTCGCTGTTAACCGAAATCAAAAAGATACAAAATGTGCTTAGGGATGTTCGATCGTTTTAGTGCATTTATTATGAAATCGGTTTCATGTACCGGGCGCTTTCTTAATTTATCTATACTAAACATTTTAAAATTTGAAAAACATGCTAGAACAGTGGATCGGTGTAAAAACGTTCTTCGTGGTTATGTGCATTTACGTGCAAAATCTGAAAGAGATCGGTCCATAATGAGACTTTTGGTACACCTGAATGCATTTAAACTTTTTGGAATTTTCTAACAGCCATAACTCGCGAACCGGATGTTGCGCGCGCAAACGGTTTTCAGGCCTGTGTATACGAATCATTTGACTACAGATTGTCATAAAACAAGAGAAAAAGGGTTTGGGAGTGCGCGAAAGTGAAAGATTTCGTGCATGTACACGAATTTGGTACCATGTACCGGGCCACTTCCCTTAATACGCCATATCTCGGCAACCGGATATTGCGCGCGCAAACGGTTTACAGAACAATGTATACAAATCATTTAGCTTTAGAATGACATAAAGTATTACAAAAAAGTGATTCGGAGTGCGCGAAAGCGAAAGTTTTAGTGTATGTATACCATTTTGACGCTCTGTACCGGGCCATTTTCCTTAACACGAATCTGTAATTGTTCCGAACACTGTCACGATTGACGTGTACCGGAAAAGCAAAGCTTACCTACATTGCTGTCCTGATTAGAACTTCCACCTCCACGTTTTCCCGCGGTATCCAGTGGCAGTAGCGTTCCCCGGCATGCTTCTTGATCGGTAGCACGCGGATATCCGAAAAATCGACACCCTGAACCGATTGTCCAGTGTGATGAAAATCGATCACAAGGCCATCCTCCACAACATCCGTCACATATCCTCGATATATAGCATCAGCGGCGACGACATCAACCACGAACTTATCGTAATATCGTGAGAAATACAGCCAATCCTTGAGAATCTTAGGTAGATTTGCCATGACGTGAAATCAGCTGTATCGCTTACTAATGATGCCACAGGTGACAGATCCAAGAAAGCACCCTACTCGAGATCTTTTGACTAGCAGAAGAACACATTTAAACTCACTGCGGTGCTAATTACAGGACTAACACATGATACATGTCCAATTTACTGCATTTGAACAGAAAAGATTTTTTAAGTCTGTATGAAGATGCTGTGATACACGCTACGGCAATAAGGACAGTACGATGCGGAATTCCAGCATTGCTGCGGAAATCGATAATCCAGCATCGATAGGGATGTGTGATGGGATGTTTAAGTAGTGTACGAGCACAAACGATCGATCGATACAATTATTTATTACTCAGATTCCGTGCGGCGTTCATGTGAATATATCGGGCTGCGGTAATCTTAAATACGGAATGTATGTATTCTATTTGGAGGTAAGCGTAATCATACTTCTCATAATCTTACTGTACTGTTATTGCCTACTGACACAAAAAGCGTTTATTTCTAATTGCGTATTACTTCATGAAGGATTTATAGACTGTTTGCGCAGTAATCCAATTTCCGGAGCGTAAGAAAATGAGTTTTTAATGGATTATGCTAAAGCATTGCAACGCTAGCCTTGTTCCGGTGTTATTCCATTAAGAGTCAGATAGGCTGTCACCTCATCTTGAACCGTTTGTGTGGTATGTGTATCGGTATTTCGAAAACAATGGCCTTGCGAACAATGGACTTCGAAAACAATGGGTACGCTGAAAAACTGAACAATGTAACCTACCGGATGCCGCGGTTACTGGAGAAGCTGTACCGGAAAGGAATCTAGGGGCTGTCGGTTCAATACGGTTCGAACGTGTTGCTCATTCGATCCATTCGATTCATTTATCCAATGTCCGTAATAATACCTCAAAACACGGGATGATTTTAAAGTTCGCAGACTTTTTTAACCCTTAATATGTAAATTTGAGGCTTGTTTATATGAACGTCACCTGTTACCTGTTTATAAGAACTTATTGGAGCATTCAAAATCCCGTGCTGAGAAGTTCGTCTCCGGTACTTGGTTCAGCGAAAATTTCCAGCGCCTACGGGATACGCAAACAGCGAGCAAACAATAATTGTTTACTCGCTCTCATAATTATTATGAGACCTACGGGTAACATCATACAATCCATTCTGCTTAAATAACACTGAGTAGCGACTTTAAAATTTCTGATTGCTCGCAAAGCGATGAGCATGTGAGTGTGCCAGTAAAGCGGAATTACAAGTACGGCTACCGCTACGAATTTGATTACCATGCCCATGATCCTGCCTCTACAGGTTTTCTCACATCAGTCACATGTATATAAGAACATGCTGGCATTGCTGGAGACTAAATGTGTTTCCTTCCAGCCATAGCCGACAGTGGCACCGGCAAAACTTTCAGCCAACTATTTGGACCCTTTCTGATGTGGAAGATTCCTTTTTGGAATCTGTCATTTATTTTGAGAATGTCAGCGGCCAACCGGCTGTCGCTGCCTACGAGCCTCTGACGCATCCTGCGCAACCATGCACTTGCGTATTCCGTGGCAGCCCAAGTGGTCGCGGGAAATTTCGTCGTGGGACGTTTCGCCACACGTTTTTCGTCACCCCGGCTAATTTTTTTTGGGATAACTCGTTTTTAGCCGTTTTGTTGTGGGACATTTGATCGCGCGACTCTTGGGGAGTCGAAAAATTATCGAGTGATTTAGGGTAACGAACAGTCATATGACTATTTGCCACAAAAACGGGATGTCCTTCGACGAAATGTCCGTAAAACCAAATGTCCCGCGACGACCTGTCGCGTAGCCGCGTATTCGAACCCGTTGCAGACGATTTATGCACACTGGATGTGTATGCGCCTGTTGCACATTGTTTACTGATTTTACTAATCAATAAATTTCTTAACCGCGAACCAACTGACTGATTTCCACATTGTGTCGTTCGAAAGTTCACAGCAGAAGACATTACACACGTTCTGCGTAAGGGCTATTAAACGCCGCAGCCATCCATCAACAGTAGTAGGTAAATGAGCTCACGCCTCAATAAAAAAAAACAGTCTGCAATATCTGCGCGCTCGGCTCAAACACAACACAATGCTAAAACGATACTCTTAAAGCAGCTCAACTGGAATTGCTTACTCAGCGCTTCCAGGGAGTAAACGACTGTTCAGGTTGGAAAAGAGTGCGAGGTTAAGGTTACGATTATCAGAATCGAGAAGCACAGTTTTCCTAATGGCCAGATTGCCGGCCTAATTTATGAGAACATCGTCCCGTAAGAACGGAATAAGAAACAAAAACTAAATTCAAGTTTAGAAATAGAATGGGCAGCTTCCGATAATGTGTCTACTGTTTAGTCATGCCGCGCTCATGGATGGCAAGCTGGTCAGAACAGGTAGACACACGCGGTGAATCGCTTAGACAACATTCATCTGCTTTAATACCAGCCACCAGCGGCGATTACGACGGTAATATAATGTTGACGGACTGGAACGCGAGGTCACCTTGAGTATCGATATCTTCTTTCTCGACGTGCAACGTCCGCCAACGACGACGCGAAGAACGATGCTGCGCCGCTTCCCCACAGTACACAGCGTTGGCCCAGTCACGTGGCGACTCCTCCATCTTCACATCGTCTACAGTCACATCCGTTAGAACCATTCGCTGGCAGCTATCGCGCCACACGGGCATTACTCGGACGTAGTGCTGGTCCGTCGCGTCGATCAAGGGAGCTGGCCAGGCGAAGTTGCCATACAGACCCCTCTGCTTTACGTGGGCCTTGTACAGCACCACCAAGGGGATCCGAGAACGGGACGCAGCGTGAAGAATAGCCCCCGCTGTGCCGAAAAAGTTGTGGGTATCTTCACCTGCCAACCAACGACCCCGTTAGGTTACTAGCAGTTTCAGGTTACGGACCATGGTTTTTTCTTGCTGAGATCGATTGCTGATTCAAAATTAATTTTTCGGATCTACAAAGCGTTTTTGAAAACTGAAAAAGGTCAAAACAAAATCTTGCCTGCCGGCTCCGTGGGCGGTAGCAATGATGTTAAAACAAAAAATATCTTCTGCATTTTCTACACTTTTCCTGATGGAATCGATTATGCTGATTTCGATATCAGAGTCTGAAAACCTTTCGAACCCTCCCCTCCTATCCCCAACACAAGGGCGGTCAGTCGAAAACTTTTTCGGTTTAATCACACTGTTTTTAAGGAAACCGTGGACTGCGTTCTGGGGCCGGAAAGCGATGCTAGGAGGCCGGTGCCACCGCCCACGATAGTGGGGCTGCGTGGATGCCGCACCGTCTCTCCGGTCTGTTTTTTCGATATTCGACTGTGCATTAAATGCACGGTCTCATTCCGTGATTTTGCTCTCTCCCAGCCAAGAATATCTTGACTGGTCGATGCTGTTTTCCCTCTGTTTTCTGTTTTCCGTTTGATATCGTCCCAAGGACGATATAGATTTGTCGGGCATTGTGCCTTTATTAAAAATTATCATTTTTAATAAAGATTGTTTGGTAGCGCTGTCGCATTTCCTTCGCACTCCTGTGCGTCGTAATCGCCACGCTTTCAGCGACTACCGTAAAGTTTCATTGGTGGTCGACAGTTTCTTGGCTTTTTCGATGTGGCTATCATGTTGCGAACGAGTTTTCAGAGAGCAGACATTGGTCGAAAATAACTTAAAATTTCAATCAAATGTTGTGGTATCATTCGAAGGTTTTTGGCTGAAATTTGTAGGACCAAAGTGTCCGAAAACGTACTCCGAACACGATAGCCGCATCGAAATGTGTGCAATAGTCGGGGCAAAAATTTACGGTGCATGTTTTCGGCCCAGGACGTCCTGCGCGTCCGAATAACTTAGCTATGTTTCAGTACCAGTAATCAGCAGCGTACGGACACCGCGACGCTGGGCTTCGTTGACCACCATGGCGACACGGGCGTCCTGGAAGCTGTCGTACGTTGCCAGGTCCATCACCACACGCTGCCAGGCGCTGGGCGATTCCACCAGCGCTTTCCACAGTCGGCACACGCGGCGCCACTGGAAGCTGTTGCAGCGGTTCCCGATGTCCAGCGACAGGATTTCCGCCAGAAGTTCCAGCGGAAGTGCCGCATTGATGCCAGGAGCAGCCGTTTCGGAGTGCGCTACTATTTCTGGCCGGGGTTCCGTCTGTAAGTCGTTAAAATCACGGGTGCTACGGTCTTATCGGTATACTCTTCAAATACTTGGTGTTCTTCGAATTTACCCGAATATGAAAAGCGCACAACCAAATTGCCCGCTTAGATCTTTGTACACGAAATTTGATTATTTTATGCGCAACACGTTTCACGAACCGACGCTGCAAAAGCAGTTTCCAAAAAACAACAAGTTTTGCGTTTTGAATTTCGTACAGAGTGTTGAAGTTCGAGAAAGGTCGAAGTAGACTACTCCGTTAGATTGCACTTACCGGTAAAAGTTTCGCCTCCGCCAATCGTTCATCCCGACGCTCCAGTTCCCGCGCAGTATCAAATGCGAGTCTGTTTAGCTCTTCGTCCCACTTGGCAAACGAAAACTTGACATCGCCGGGTGCCACTCGTTGAGTCCGGGTAGAAGGAACTATAGCACGGACTCTGTCGGCTCCAACTCCGATTTCCACCAGATGCCAGCCTTTATGCATACTTGAGGAACACACCAGCACTGTCGCCGGGTACCAGTACCACGGGTCGCCGATGGTACGCTGGTGCAGCACCTGCACGGGTTCGCCGATGTGCGGCCAAGATGGAATCCGGTACGGTGCCGGGAAACGACAGTCCGCGGCAGCGACGCGTTCCGCATGGCGGTTCGCCGAGCCAAAGTCGACGAAGAAGGCATCGTCGCGGATGGCGATGATGACGCCGTGTTGGAGCAGCTGCGTGGTGTTATCCAACACACATACGGCGCTGGCTTTGTAGGCATTGAGATGGAACATGGAGACCTGTTCCGACATTGCGCTGTGACAATTTCTGGGGTTTTTTGACTTCTCTACGTCGATGAGGCGAGGCGGAAATGAACAGGAATATCTACAAACAGTTCTGCTGTTCTAGCCGTAGGCCAATCGCCAAACAAGGACTCGCTCAGAGACAGCCGACAAACTGCATCAGAAAATTTAAATACTTATCGAACTACAGTAGTAGTCTTTCTTCTACAAAACCCAATAAACATAAAAAATGTTAGCGCTGGACACTAATAAATCGATAAGAGTCTAGACGTCGAAAAAGCAACCGAAGTCGTTGTCGACTTGTCGTGGTCTGGAAATGCAGATTACAAACTAACAGCAAGCTGTAGCCGTACTTTACCCCCCCCCCTAGTTCCAAGCCTCTGAGCTCGACACGCAGGTGATCATCCGTATGAACTAGCTGTGTCTGTGTCACTGTGCAGCGGTTTCTTTTATTAGCTGGACGCGCAACCGCCCGGTTACAGCTCAACATCTGCTTTTGTTTGTCAGCTGCAAATTAATTCCAAATCAAAAACTGGGATTTTTTATTGTGCGCTTCAGTGTACTGTCTGCGTAGGTGCAGAATTAAAGCTACTTAGTTTGACTTCCACTTTTAGCTGAGACTGTTCTTAAGCGCAGGCGCGTGAGCAGTTGGTTCCATTAGGATTACATTCCGTATTTGTCAGTGCAGTGCGGTCAATAGTCCCGATCAGTAACCGTAAGCAGAGTGCAGACCCAGTGGAATGGAGAATACTAACGGCGTAGTTGTTCTTGGCGACGATGGCTTCATGTGCTTCGGTCAAGTTGTGGACGTGACCGATAGCGGACTCTTCGTCGAGTTTCCCTGTTCCCGGAGAGAACGCGAACTCAACCCGTTCGGAAAGGTCTTCAGCTTCTCTACGTTGGACGGACATTGTCCCCTCGAGCCGCCTTCGCTGGTCGTGGAAGGACGGTTACAGCTGCATCAGGCCAGGAGACCTGCTGAAAAGCTGTGTGGAGCTGGATGACGAGTTTCGCACCGTGTCTGACGAAAATGCGAGAGTGTTAATCAAGCGGCTTAACGAGGGAAAGTCCGGTCGTCCTCATCTGTCACTTTCCGCTGTAGATCTCGTGGATGGCCGACTGCATTATATATACAGTATAAGGCCAAAGATTACGGTTACCCTAAAGTAAGGAGTTCTGTGTCTAATAAAAACCCAAAGTTTTCTTTTGATTCACAACGCTTCTTAAAAGTCAGTGACTTTTAAGAAGCGTGGTATCGAAATTCTTTCACATGCAATTTCGAGCACTTGCGGCAACACTAAAAGTCACCAATGTTGACTTGTTGGTTTACCGATTCTATCATTTTGGCCCACTTGCAGGACAAACTGGATTCCCTCGATCGGGAATTGATAGAATATTCGAGAGAGTCGAACGACTTGTGGAGAAACTGTCGGACGTCCGTATCGGAGGAACTGTTGCTTCCGGCGGAAGTGTTGCTGGAGGTGTTTTCCCAGGTGGACTCAGTAGCACAGACAAGACTGAGCGCGGTTTGCACTTTTTGGAACCATATCGTGGAGTCGCCGTTGCTCACTGCCACTCTTGTCATCAAAGGTTTCCCTGATTTTTTTAGGAGAATCTGGATAATGGTCCCTGGAATGGCTCAAAGTTATTCGCGATCGTCAACGATCTGCTTTCCTGCTGGTATTTTTTCCTTTTTGGTATGAATTATGTCGAATAAAGATCATGATGTCCTGCTGCGCGAGTACGTCAAATCGGTACACGATACGCGATGCCGTTTAGTGCTTGTGTTTCTTCCTGTCCCTTTCGCTCCTTCTCATCCGAGATTGTCATTGTCAGTTTTAATAGCAATCCGTATTTGAACGCCAAATAACTGGTTCGGTTAAAGGGCCTAAATTCTTACACCTCAGTACTCCTGGCTCTTGTTCCCTGTCCTATATTCTTCTTCATTAACCAACATTCAATCAATTTTTATTTCTCGCGGCGGTATTTATTTAATACTTGTTATAATGATAATATATTTTTGGAATATGAACTGTAATAATGTCTTTCGTTTGTGATCTCTGTGGAAAAGTGTGTGTGACAAAACACGGCTTGAGTAGACATCGAGCCTCAGATAGTTGTCGCACTGCTCAAGCGAAGAACCTCCGCCAAGCTCAACAACATCCTGGACCATCCCCTCCTGCAGTAGTTTCAGAGACCATCGAAGCCCGCATATTTGCAGCTAGGAAAAAGCACCCCGTTCTTCGACACATTCCAGCGGGAGCAAGGCGAGCTTGCGCTGAATCTTACACGGCTGCAGTCAATGATGTGTGTAACAAGAATGACGAGGAGTCTTGGGCCAAATTGTTGTTGTTTCCGCTCGAGAATCTGCACGCACCTCCTGCTAAGGCTGGGCGAGGACCTTCCTTATCCGCTTCTGTGAAGGCAAACTTGCGCGGCACACCTTCAGACTCCCCTCCGCTCAATACTACTAGGATCAGGGCTAGCAAGAAGAAGTCCTCTGATGAAACGTTACGCAAATTAGTCAACGCCAAACTGCAGGATGGCGACATCAGTGGTGCGGTTAAAGTGATGACGTCTGAAGAATCAGTTGCTTCGCTGACGGATGACGTTATTAAAGCGCTACGTGATAAACATCCAGATCCACCAGCGGATCTGGATACAACGGTCTGTGACGTCAATTCTGTAACTCACAATGTCTCTCCGAACGAGATTTTTGTCGCTGTTAGATCTTTTCCTGCAGGCTCTTCAGCTGGTCCAGATGGTCTTCGGCCGCAGCATTTGAAGGAGATGGTTAGTGTCCCGGGAGAAACCGGAGAGTCTCTGCTGACGGCCTTGTCCAAGTTGGCCAATCTGGCTCTGACTGGTGTCATACCTTCGGCGGCTAAAAGGGTGTTTTTCGGTGGGATGTTGACGCCACTTTTGAAGAAGAGTGGAGGAATTCGTCCAATAGCATGCGGCTGCACCTTGCGGCGGCTTTTTGGAAAAGTCATTAGTCGTCGTGTTCATGATGAAATGGGAGAACTATTTCGCCCCGTGCAGCTTGGTTATGGTACACGTGGAGGAGCCGAGGCGGCGGTGCATGCTGCTCGACATTTTGTTCAGAGCGACTCCACAAAAGTTCAGGTTTTGTTGAAACTTGATTTTGCTAATGCGTTTAATACTGTCCGCAGAGATGTGTTGCTGAATAAAGTCGCCGAAGTAATTCCTGAATATTTTGCCTTTATCTCTGCGGCATACAGCACGCCGTCATCTTTGTTCTGTGGAGACCAGATTATAGCCTCTGCCCACGGTATCCAGCAAGGGGATCCCCTTGGACCTCTGCTATTTTGTTTGGTGTCTGATACTTTGTCCAAAGAATTACAAGCAGCCTTGAATATCTGGTTTCTGGACGATGGTACATGCGGCGGGGATCCGGATACCGTATTGGGTGATTTCGTAACTGTATTAGAAAAGTCATCCGCATTGGGCTTGCAGCTGAACTTGGCCAAATGTGAACTGTACGTTTTTGGTGGCACAGAAAATGAACGTTTGGATGTTGTGGAGAGTTTCCATTCTGTTGCACCGGAGATACAGCTCGTCTCAACGGAGCAGTTGGACCTGCTTGGTGCCCCACTGACGGATTTGGCAATAGGGCGAGTGTTAGATGGAAAGATCGGTCAGATACGGCGTCTGACTGATCTGCTTGGTGTGTTGCCAGCGCATCAGTCATTGTTCCTTTTGAAAAACAGTCTTTCGCTGCCGAGATTGTTGTTTACTCTTAGGTGCGCCCCGTGTTGGAAGTGTCCAGAAAAACTACGCCAGTTCGATGATACTGTCAGAAAAAGAGCAGAAGAAATAACAAATGTGGAAATGTCCAAACCTGTGTGGCGGCAAGCGATTTTGCCTGATCGCTATGGGGGAATCGGCCTTTGCACGGCAGAAGATATAGCTTTGCCTGCGTTTCTGTCTTCGTGTTACGCTACAGATTCTCTAGTCAATGAGATTTTACCTGACTCAGATCAAAACTCTCGAGAGGATGCGGTCAAGGTTTATCAAGAAAAAATTGGAGAAGACCCACCGCCTCTGCAGAGCCGCCGTTTGCAGTCAGCTTGGACCGGTTTGATGTACGACAAGATGCACCGTCTCTTAGTGGAAAATGCCGACGTTATTGCTAAAGCTCGCTTGTTGGCCTTGTCTACGAAAGAGTCATCTGCATGGTTGTCGGCGCTGCCTGTGTCCAGCTTGGGAAATCTCCTGGATGACGTGAGTTTACGAGTGGCTGTGGCTTTGCGTTTGGGTGCTTTTATTTGTAATGAGCACAAATGCCGCTGTGGTGAAATGGTGGATAGATACGGTCATCATGGTCTTTCCTGTAAGAAAAGTGCAGGACGGCTGCGGCGCCACAGCGCGCTTAACAATATAATTCAGCGGGCTTTCGGATCAGCTAAAATATCCGCCATCTTGGAACCTCCTGGTCTTGATAGGGAAACTGGAAAGCGGCCGGATGGCATGACTTTGTATCCTTGGCAATATGGAAAATCTTTAGTGTGGGATGTCACTGTAGCTGACACGCTTGCGGCAACCTATATCGGTCAAACTTCTGATCACCCTGGCGCAGCCGCGGAAGCCGCTGAGATTCGAAAACTGGGAAAGTATGAGAAGTTGAGAGATCGGTACATTGTCCAGCCTTTGGCTTTCGAAACTTTTGGAGGTTGTGGCCCGAGTACTCAAGGTTTTATTTCGGACCTGGCCAAACGTATCCGGGAGCAGACTGGAGAAATCCGTGCGAAACAGTTTTTATTGCAGCGTTGCAGTTTAGAAATTCAGCGGGGCAATGCTGCCTGTGTTCTTGGTACAGTTGAGTATAGTCGCTCCCTTGATGAACTGTTTTTGGTTTTCTAGATGATGTATTATAAAAGTTTAATCAAGAATAACAAGTATTAAACGACTGCTACTTTGACTTGGCCGCTATCTACAAGCGCCTTTGTCCTGGCACGAAACGAGTTATAGTGGCCGGTAATCGCTGGTATCCCTCGTTGGATGACATGCTGAAAGTGCCGGACATGATCCTTCACGTCGCTGAGCATCGCCCGAGAATCCGACTGAGCACCTTCCACCGGAACGGCTGCCAGTTGCAGTTGATGATCAACTACGCTCTGGACCATATGCAATGGAACGTGTGCGTGCAGCATGAATCTGACCGACAGAAGGCCAAGTACTCCCCGCCAGGCGGTTACTCACGCCTGCAGGATTTTGCTGAATTATTTGGCGATCTGCCGTGTGATGTTCTTCGCTTGACGAACTGCACAGCCCGATTTCTCGTTACATTGATGATGATTCATATGAGACCTCTTTATTGCTAGCAATACCTGCAGCGTCCATCAGACTGGGTGGCGATTTCGCTTGCACACTGTGGAGCGCGCTGGAGGGGACGCTGTCAGTTTCACGTGCGGAAGATGTGTCACCGCTGACGCAGTGGTTGGCACGACTTGTCAATCCGTTAGGAACAGCTCAGATGAATGCCAAAACGGTCGTGTGTAAGGTAAGAAAGGTGAAAGGTTTGTGGCATCGTTTTCTTAATGGCAAACTGATAAGCAGTCGCTGAAACTGTAGCTGGTTCCTTGCAGATACTGTGTGCCGTGCAGTCCAGTGATCCGCGTCCGGCATCGCATTATCGCGGGAAGAGATGGTGCGTCGACGGCCTGAACGATCTGCAGATGGAGAAACTGTCGCGCATGGCCCTGCACTTTCTCATGGAAGTTCAGGCTGAATATTGGTCAAAAGTGTAAGCAGTTAATCGGCATGCATGACCCAGCGGCGTGTTGGCTGAAATGTTTATGCAGCCCACTGAGTTTTGTTTCCAGTTCTTTTGCAAACAAAGATATTCGCTTTTCCTACTTGGGTTACTGTAAACAAAGAAATCCTTGATATCTTTAAGTGTCAGCTGAATGTGCAGAAAAAAAACAGCGGTAGCCAGCCGCATTGTACAGAGCATTAAAACAGCCCGATTCTGTCGTGCTTCGGTAGCACTTTCCAGAACCGGATTGCTCCAGTATTCACAGACGGACAACACACCGATGGGTTGGTTCCTTTGACCAGATCTTTTTCTCCCTAGTTTAATCGTATGTTTCGAACCGCACTTAATGCTCCATCTTCCACCAAAACCTTCTACGATCCGAACGAATATACCGAAATCCTTCGGCATCTTCGCCATGATTTGCTCATGTCGGTGTTAACTGGACATCGGATGCGAGGTTATCATGATTTATTGGCCACTTAAAGTGATCTCTCGGGAGCCGATTGGAAACACAGAGACTTCACATATGGGTCGCATTTCCGGCAGAAGCACTACGTACAAAATCGTCCGTATATCAATATGCTGCAGAACAGGCAAACCAGAATATCTAATCGAAGCATACTAGCATAATCTGTTTGCATCGGTTTCTTTTATTTGCTTGTACGTGCCGACATGTTTGTTGCCGTTGCAGTAAAAACTCGTGTGGTACACTCTGTTATTCGGCGGGTGAACTCAACGCAGCGAGCTAGTGTATCTCCTGACGGTGGGGAAATAGCCAGGATTCGCAAGAGCGAAATATCGCGGGACGGGGCACACAAAGCGCGACGGAAGAGACTGGGACTATACGCTGGAGGTTTTCTCGAAACGAAAGCGTTTGCGTTTGGATGAACATGATGCCACTTACAGGCACGCTGAAGCGGCACCTTCTGATAATTCTTTGCCGGGTCCATCAAAACGGAAAGCATGCAGTTTAATAATGAACTTAACTCGTTAATATGCAACGAAAATAATGTCTAAAAAGTGTCAATACCTGAAAATGTCACTGTGTGCAAAGCTATACAAGTTCGTTCCTAAAAACAATGAAAAACATTAAATAATGTCTTAATTTGCTGCTTTTACATAATGAATTACTGTGATATTGCACAACCAACAGTTTGGGCACAAGAATACAGAGTTAGAACCTTTCCGCATCACGAAGCTTCCACCCAATGCAAGTGCCAATATTAGACGCGCCGGATGTCAAAAATAACTCGTCCGAGTTACGTCTCCACCTCGGCAAAGGCAAAGGGCGGGTAAAGGTAAAGTTGAAAAGGGCAAAGTGAAAGGCAGAGGCAAAGGGCGGGCGGTAAAGTAGGCCGACCCAAATAATTTGGATTATCCAAGAACAAAATTCAAGGAAAGCACCAACTTCGTCCACATCCACGGTACCCTTCACCTTCGCGCACTTCGACATCGACCAGCAAAACTGAGTTTCAATGTTTAAAAATAAGACCAACAACATTGCGCAACAGGAACAGACCGGTGAATCGTTAACGCCGGGTCCAAACAGAAAAGCGCTTCTTTTACGCACTAAAACGAAGCAGCTACATTTTTGTGGTATATTGTATTTACACGAAGTTCCGCGACAATATACCTTCGATGTATTGCACATGCCACATAACTATTTAGCATTCTAATGCTCAGTTTCTCACGAACTGGTCAGTTGTCCCAGTGCATAGCTATGACAGCTACGTAGGTTGTCCGTACCCGGGCAGACAGCGCCGCCTTCGGTGCATTCCACAGTGTGCGCCCGAAATCGTCACATGGTTCGATGCACGAAGCTGGAGTTAATATTAATACATTGGGTGCGATGGCTATTTGGAATCCCCCTTGCCCGGTGCTTCACTATGGAGTGTACAACGAGACGTTGCTGCAGAGGACATTACACGGCAGACCATCGCGTAGTATCACAGAATCTCATAGACGAGAGTCGCTGCCTACTGGTCCAACCTAATCTTCGCTTGGTCCCATGGATGCTGAGGGATAGCTGGACAAGGCCGGGCCCCGGCCAGCCACCCGTCGCAACGCCTTTAATCGGATCTGGACTGATTTTCGGCAGGTATTACATATGCTCATCACGGCCACCGAGTTCTTCATGTACATCTTCGAAAATTTGTAGAAGACTAATAAAAAGTGCTGCGTGCCGGAAACCCAAGCGTTTTTGATGGCGGCCGAGCAATAGAAGCCAGTACACTTCTATCGGTATACGAAGCCGCGATCGTCAACGACGATCACGGCAATCAGTCTTTGCGACATCAATATCTTTCCATAAACGCAGACCGCGCTTATCTACGGTACAGCGCCCAACTGGACAAAAGACACTCCCACCGGAAGCATCAATTCCTTCTACAGGGCATACTCACGAGTTTTTAATATTCTCTAGAGCGTTGTTAAACTTTTGTTCCTGCGTTTCTGCACAGGGAACAACATGTAACGCGCAGTGTGAAAGCGTAAACGAACATTTGTTCGTTTACGTTTTCTAAACACTTTCTAAAAATGTTGCTGCAACAATTCTAGAAAGTGTTTAGAAAGTCATAACGCAGCAGGTTTGTTTTACGTAAATGCACCACTTGAGATGCTAATCGGGATGATTGGTGTAACCGAAACGGCCATCCATGAGAAACAGACCCACCACGGAAACTAGCTAGCCACCGGGACTCAGCTGGTAATTTAGCCGGTTGACGCACGCATCTGTTTTTTTCGATTGACATAAATCGAAGCATCCCATCCAGCATACGGTACTTTTAGCAAATTCTCCTCAGCTGAAGCACTGGCCGTTCGGACCAGGTCCGTATGGTACCGCGACGGTGCGAAGTCGATCGCACGGGGCAGTGTATCGCTGTCTTTATTACACCACTGGGCACTGACAACCGGCTCCGTGTCCCATACATCCAGTACGTCGTGTGTAATTACAGTCGTGTCCTTTAACTGACATTCATGCGGGCAGTCAGATCCGCGCTTTGCTGGCTGTCTCCAGAACCAGAATTTCCACAGGATCTTTGCCGCGGCACCCTCAGAGCAGCGGATCTTTGCCGCGGCACTCGGAATTTCTGGTCAGAGCAGCTCTGTGCATCGTGTCCGATTTGTCGGGCCGGAAAAAGCTCGCGCTATCGCTGCAGGTATTACTAAGCTGTCCGATAGTTAGCGACCAGGATCGTCTTTAATCGTGTCACGTTAATGTATGACAGCGATACATGAAACTGTTCATGGGGAATTCTGCTGTTATTTATTTAATAATATATTATAAAGTAATACAGGTTTTTGTTTTACAGTTTATGCAACCTGCTTAAAGTATCATTAGGCATCTAATCAAAGTTTTAAAATCTCGATTTTTTTATGCAGTCCCAGTGAAGCACAAAATGTAACAGTATTAGAATTCGTAGCGCACTGGAACACGTGCAGCTACAGCAGCAGTAATAAAAAAACTTGCAATACAGGAGACCATCACGCAACCAAACGACAGCATCTGGCGGTGGACCTGGTGGCTGGATGCAGGCCGTATGACAAATGAGCTGCCCCGCCCTCGCTTAAGAAAACACCTACCAGAACAAGCCGAACCGCTCTCCTAATATGCTAAACACTGTGGGACAACGAAATTTACGATGGAGGATAACGTTTCTCTTGTATTTGCTGAGGAAAGTCAACAGCGCACATGTTTTGACGAAATCATCCAGTCATGCCGGGTGCCGGCGTAATCTTTTGTTGATCTGGAGCTGTACAACAACTGCGCAGAGCTGCAGCGCTACACTTTTGTTCATCGTGTACGTACGAGTCGTACTACTTCTGCTAGAGTTATGAAAATTCTGCAAAAGCCTTTATGGGCAAAGCCTTAAACAATTAGCTAAAATTACTGATAGTGTTTTGGGCAGCGTAAAATGCACCAAGGAACTCTGAACGGTGCGCATTTGGCAACGGCCAAAATAGTACGTACCAATACTTTGCGTACCAAAATGGTACGTACTAATACTTGCGTACTTGGAGTCGCAGTTATTTCAGTAGTCAGTTACTGATTCTTCGTGCAGAAAACATTCTTGTACCGTGTTTTGATTACCCTAGGTTTTTCTGTGAAGCAGTTAGATTCCTTTCAGTATATTACCGGCTTTTTCTCTCTGGTTTAAGTGAATACTACAGAATTCTAGTTCCTGAACACTTCCTACCTTCAAACTTGACTGGAAAAATTGTGAAGGGAAAAATGGGGAGTCTTCTGAGCAGCACCCGGCGGACGGGAGCAACTCAGCCAGCGGTACCACCCGGTACCATGTTCATTGACCAAAAAGCCTGCGTTATACTTGTTACGGATGTTAAGCAGAGAACAATGGAGGACGATTTGAATAGAGTAATGCGGTTTTGTTGGTTTTTGTGGTTGTTGCTGCGGCCGTAATGCAAACTGGGTTATCGACTTCATTGACATCACTGACATGGAAGATTGTGGTACCGAAAGCACTGCTTAACGGAATGTAGAATTGTATGGCTAGGCTAGGTTAGGTTCAGCTTGTAGTCGTCCAGAAGGCATCAGCATCTACCATGAGTTCCTCCGCCAATTTGTTTTCGCGTTTTCTGTACGGACCGTTTCATCGGAATGAGAGAATGCAATCAACAGCGCAGTTGCAGTGGAATTTCTTTGGCACTACACTAAGGTCGACTGTTTGGTGCGAAGGACCTAATCTGATTAGCGGTAAGATGTTCGTTTCCGCGCGCACTGACAGTGTTTATTTTCAAATTGTTTGGTTGATTGCGCAGGAGAATGTTAATTTATGTTTCTTATTGTTGCAGCAGCCCATTCGCTGACCGGAGGTAAAACACGGCGGCCGACGATGATCACGTATTGTGCTCGAAGTACCCTCCCTTGGTCGACAGCTACGGCCCCATCAGGAAAAATTGGCAGCGCTGTACAATGTGCAAGAAGATCCTTGGTCCACTGCGTCGGCTGACAGGAACCATGTGTTCCGGAAATTCCGCGTCTATGCGATTGAAGTTGTGGATTTAAGTACTTGAGCTCCTCATGTTGCGCATGGATAATGAGCCGGATAACACCGCCGTTCAAGCGATCTTGCGAGAAGCCTTACCGACCGGAATTCAAGCAGCTGTGGAAACCGTTCAGAGAAGGTGGCAGGAAAAAAGTAAACGCCGTAACTGGAAAGTGTTCAACCGGGAAAGCGTCACAATCGGAATCGGTACGTCTGTGACTGGCACTATTCCGTAGAATTCGTCCAAACTTGCTATATAAACTGCGGATACATTAAGACCTCACTATTTGATTAAGCCATCTCTTTTTTGCCTGTTTTGCATGTTTCCTTCACCGTTGCGTCTCGATTCCCCTGCACTGACTGCGGAATTTAACGGCAGGTCATCTTTACCCTATTACCATTTGTAGGAACAGCTCCGACTACATGTGCCATGAATGGAGCCAACTCAGCCAGGTGTCCGTGAAGATGGAGCCAACCGTCCATGCAGAAAATGCGAAATCAACTTGTGCAAAACGCATGGGCATACATACGCTGCGCGTGTGCTGTTTTACGTACACTCACTCTGTAGTCTAACTTGCGCGGTCGATTTCAGTAAAATCCAGTAATTCCATTAGGATTATTAAGTACTGTACGAAGTAGGTGAAATAGTGCGCCGGTTCGCGTCTTCGGTTACAGATAATTTCTGCTGTGGCGATTTTCTGGAATTTGCTGTTTCAGATCTGACATCGATAGAGCGAAAAATTCGGGAAATGGACACCAATGTCATCAAAGGGGCTAAATTTGCCCAGAACCCAGTTGGCGATACTCGTTATCAGGCAGTGTTCATTCTGCTGAATTTGGACCGGATGTCGCTGAGAGAGTTGGTGAATCGTATAGTAGAGCGTCCCCGGTAAGATGCTGATAATGAGTACGCTGATCTGGTGGCATTGCGAATTTAAAAATAACGTTCTGACAGTACTTTCGGTGGTAAGATCTTCTGGCAGCCTGGCACTAAATTATTATGTTTGCAATCTACAGAAACTTCCTCAACTACCGAAGTCCTCCGAACAAATACTCGTTCGTAATGAGTAAAATGGAGGCGCTGCTGGCCGAATTTGTACCTGACTTTGAGCGGATCAGTTTAGAAGCGGGCCGTTTGTGGAATGCAGATAGAGACGTCAACTACATCGCGAACGGAATAACGGATCTGATGACAGTAACGGTCCTCAACGCGCACAGGAAGAATTCCCCCGAATCACGCACCTATGAAGAGTTGAAAAAGCTGGCTGATTTTACCGCGTGGCCGATAAAGGACCACAGCAAACGGGAGTAGATACTGCTCGCTTCGTCGGCCACGTCGCCGTTAATATTTTAATTCTCGTTAGCTATGTGCATACTTTTTTTAATTTCGGGACATCAGTATGGGTCATTATGCGACAACAGCATAGTCAATAATTCCGTATAGTTCCACTTTTATCGTTGTCTACAAATTTGGCCTATCTTCGGAGCATTTTATGAGTTTGCAGACTCGCGTATGAGGTTGTCCGCAGCAGCTTGTTGTATGGTCGTTTTCTAATTTCATCTCCGGCAATTCGCTTATAGCTTGGCAGACATAAATTTTGTGATCGCTTGGCGTTCCTATTGTATTACATGCTAATGCTTGCAGACGCTTTCTTGGTTAACCCGTTCCCGACCATCCCTGTCAAATGGCAGGGTGGCGGACTTAATTCCTGTAGCGGCCCACAATGCAGTAAACTCGTTATTAGTGATTCTATTCTAGAGTAGGAATGTTTCTGGTCATTTTAAAAATTTGGCCATCGAATTCAACGTTTTTGTGGCCACACAGCAAGTGACCAAAGAATACCAAAATGACACCTTTGGGGTTCGCGGAGGTCTTGGCTGTACATACGGCCTCCCCAGCACCCGATAATTCACATATAATTCACTGAAACCCACCCTGTGGCACACATTGCAAAAGCATTGCATGGCCCAAAAAATAGCTGGACAGTGGACAAAGATGGTCATTCGAAAATTTCCTGCCACGTTTGACAGGGATGGGCATGGTGCAACTTTAACAATAAATCTCATAAATTCCATATCAAATCTTGGAAACATAATGAAAAACCAAGCTTAGATTCAATAAATCAAGAAAAAAGAGTAGTACCAACTCTAGTGTTCTGATGGTCATTCAGATGACCAGTGGTCAGCAAATCAAAAAAATGCTGGAAAATTCACTTTTTTGTATGATAAAACTTGTACAATTATACAATAATAAAGTGTAAACTGTAAAAACGAACGTTAATTACTGAGAGATAAGTGTTTTCGTATTTCGGCAACGAAATTTTGGAGACGTTTCCCTAATGTACATTCTGAAAACAATGATATACTTATTATATCTAGTCCGGGCCTGTCCGGCATATGGCGGAACGGTACCATTTGAATTATTGTGAACGTGATTTATGTAAAAACGTAGTTATACAGCTTCTCACAAATTGCATATGGTTGCTGCGTTCAGCCGCTGTGTCACCTTTAGAGAGTTGCCGAGCTCTAGCGGAAATGACCAGGTGGAAATAAATTATAAAGTACCAGTGCGCCGTAAACCGCACACTGTTGGTAGTACTGTGCGGGTTGTCGCTTGGGTGTTCGGCTCAAAGACTGCTTATACAGACTGTAGGCTGCTTAGAGTGTTAGTAGTGTACCATTTACGCACTGATAAGTCCACAAAAAGTCCACGAATAAACGGAAGCGGGAACACCGAAGGGGGGCAACACTGTTCTTAACACGCAGTTAAGCACGGGCTTCGGAGACAAACACCGTACATTCACTGGAAAGGATGCAAATTGCCGCTCTTGTCTGACTCAGGATAATTTTGTACGTTTCTTTATTTAAGCAAAGTGCACATCGTATCTTTTTTAACAAGTTGCCGCTCAGAAATGCATTTATTAACATTTTTTGGTATTGCTGACCACTGGTCATCTTGATGACCATTCTAAAGTTTGAGAACTGTAGGAATTTTCTAAACCTTTCGTTTAAGTGGTTGTTCTCCGCAGTGCCATCTTTCTGTAATTTTCTAGAAATTTCGCCGTGTTACCTGCCAAATGACAGGATGCCCATCCCTGTCAGTTTGGCAGGCTATCGCCGTGCTTGACCTATGGTCACGAAAATTCCCAAAAAATTAATTTTCCTTAATCAAATTATTTCGTTACGAAACACCAATTTTCAAATCGCTATTCGCACTCCTTCAGGTAGCTGACTTTGGTGGGTTAAACTGCTGTACGAGGACGAGCTTAGTACATGTGATAGACAACAAAACTAGCGAGAGAATCTGATAACCATTTGCGTGCTGTGCAACACTGTCAGCCACCTTAGGCTGGCGGTAGCCGCGCGCCGTCACGCAGCCGTTAGCTGAACACGGCCTGCTATTTACTGTAACGCACACTCGCATTAAAATTTAAATGCGAGTTTTGTTTTGGTTTTCTAACTTTGTTTATAATTGGTTCTCCGCAAAATTTTCAGTAACCAGTGACTGACATTAATTAACCAAGCTCTTGATAATAATGTTATAAAATTACCATCTAAATAATTAATAAGATTCATCTGGCAAGATGTACTACGATGAGAATATCACCGACGTACGGCTACCTGCCAGTTTGTTTTCTGCACCTGCGATGGAGATTTCTTGCGCGAGTATCAGCGTTGTTTCGGGCCTACCGTTGAGTGAGAATTGTGTGGAGGAACCTGCCAGCGACGTGCCTTTACCAGCAGCGTACGATGATCGTATGGCCTTGGCGCTGAAGGCTTGTAGAACGGGGAACCTGTCACAGTACGCTGCAGCGAAAAAGTACAAGGTTCCTTACTCTTCGTTCTGGAATAAACTGAAGGGCGTGCGTACGGAAAAGAAAGGCGCACATATGAGAAAATTTTCGGAAGCCGAAGAAAACTACATCGAAAATCTGCTGCTGAAATGTGCGGAGAACGGCATCCCTCTGGATAAAAGATTTTTAAAGCGGATTGTGCCGTTACTGACCAAATATAAAGGTAACTAAAATGAGATTTAAAATTATTCCTGTAAAATTAAATTAAATTATTGACTGTTATCGCATTTATTTATATTGGTTAATTTTTAAATTGAATGCGTCCGTTTCTGACGGAATATTCAGTGACGTTAGTGTGAGAATATTTGTACGTTACTGGTTTTTCTTTTACTTACAAAAATTTTACCTTGTACAGATGTGCCCAAAAATCGAAAGATGTTTTCGTCATACTGGCATCGCGAATTTCTTAAAAGGCACCCGAAAATTGCTCAGCGAATTTCACACAGCGTTTCCCGAAAAAAGGCTAAAGAGTGGACCGTGGAGAATCGGGAGGGTTGGATACAACGATTGAGTGAGCTTAATACCGAGGGCCTGCTGCTTGATCCTGCAGGAATCTGGAATTTTGACGAGTCAGCGTTCCAGGTAGCGGAAAAAGTGACGACGGTATACGCCAAGCGGGGGGTAAAGGAGGTCCTTTCGTACTATGACGGTAACGACCGCGAACTAATCACGGTGTTGGCGGGCGGCAATGCGGCTGGAGAAATTCTGCGACCATTAATTTTATTTGACGGCAAAGTTTTCCTTGCTTCTCGTTTTGACGGCACAGACGACAGATGTCATATTGGCTTTAACTCGTCAGGCGTGATGGATAATTCAACTTTCACTTCATATATCAGAGAAGAAGTCATCCCCAAAATGACGGCAGCAAAAGTGCGTGTTTTCTTTTACTCTATTAAAAAAATTTAAAAAATTATTTGTCATAAATTTCTTTCATTTTATTAAAAAATTAATGTTGAAAAATAATAATATTGTGTATTTTTTCAGAATGTTATTTTTCTCGATGGGCACAGCTCTCATATGTTCAATCTGGAGTTTTTATCGGAGTGCATGAAGTCTGACAAAGATATTACCGTTGTCATACTGCCGTCTGGTCAGACCGGGAAGTTGCAACCCATGGATCTGAAGGTGTACGGCCCTGTTAAAAAATATTGGCGGGATTATTTGCGACTGATGACCCTTATCGCTGAAGAAGAGGTATTTTCATTTTTTATGCTAATTTTAATTAATAAATAAATCTGATAAATTAATCCAAAAATTAAATTTGATCGTAGGTTAACAAACAAAACTTCGCTCGTCACCTTGTGAAAAAATGGGATGAATTTAACATGGCCGCCAATATTATTTCAGGGTTTGCTTCTTCCGGAATCTATCCGTTCAACCCGGATGCGGTCTGCCGAGCTTACGTAGAGCCTGTTCCAAGCCAATTTCTATCAGACGTTCCCATTTCTGTTGCCACCGTATACGTGAGCGAGCTGGAAGTTATACGCACAAATCTTCGAAAAATTCCACTTTTGACTGAAGGACAGATAGAAGAGATTGTGGCGTTCACAATCTCTAAAGCAGAAGGTTTTCTTCCATCGGTTGCAGCTGACAAAGTGGCTGCAGATTGGCACCATAATTTCATGAGCGCTCATCCTCAGAAAAAGAGAAAACTTAAAGATTCTCGTCTGCGCGCCGAAGCAGGGCTTATTGCGACGGACAGTAAAGTAATCGCAGCGCTCGAGCAACGGGAAGCAGAAAAATTGCTGCAGAAAAATAAGCGAAAAAGAAACACTCGTAGCGGACTTAGCGATGTGACAAATACTCCGACTAAAATTAAAAAATCTTTCAGAATGGGTAAAAAGTGAGTCCTCTGAAATTTCACATGTGGTTCTACAAAGTCAAAGTTTTACTGTAAGAAATAAAGTGTGCGGTATTACTGGGATAATTATTTGTATTAAATGTGATGTGTTTACCAGCACTGACAAACCTGGGTGGTTGCCCGTGTTGCACGGGCCGGGCATGGTTATCAGATTCTCTCGCTAGTTTTTTTGTCTATCACATGTACTAAGCTCGTCCTCGTAGGCATCAAGCACCGCCTTCCACCCCCGTTCGTTGCAAGCACACGTTTTAATTATAGGCGCACAGTTTCAGTTATGTAATGCTAGCATTCCGTTTGGGAGAACGCTATGCGCACTCTCCTCTTAAGAGAAGTGCTTAGTAATATATATTATGATTATGATATTAGCTATTATGTATAAAGACGCTTATTGTCATTTGCGCTTGAATATTCGCTCCGCTTGCGCTTCCTGGGCACATCTGCTGCGGCACAAGCTGATTGGGTGCCCTTTTTTTCTACTAACCTGCAATCAGAAATCGCTCAGCCGTCCGCTAGCTTCAGTCGCTTCGACATTCGAATAGTGCAAAAGATTTATTAGAGTTATATTTAGTTTAGAGCCAAATCTTGCAAGTAACTCGTGCATAAGCAGTGTTTCCTACTGCTGTCAAGAGTACGATGCACCAGTTCAAAGTTTCCGGGATTGTGATTAACTTATCCCCCCGGCAACGCAGTGAAGAGTGTGGTCCATTTGGTAAGGGTTTACCTTTCCCTTGTATACCACACGCCTTCAATTATGCCGAGCGGAATGGGCCGTAAAACCAGCGTGGACGTTCTGGACGACGACGGGATGATGCGATACGCGCGCGTAGTGGACGTGGCCGAAAACATTCTAATCGTTGATCTGCTCTGTCCCAACCGAAGACGAGAATATGTTCCGTACCACAGCGTCTTCCAGCTGAACAAGAAGTTGATGAGATACGACAGAGATCGTTCCGTCAGTTCTGTGTACCGGAGACGCCATTGGGACCGTGGATTTGGTTGCCCGGTGAAACGAGCCATTTCGGATGCAACGTTACGCACCAGCAATACGCAGGGGCTATCGTCCATTGGCGACGATGCGACAACGGTGCGTCGTGTACAGATTTCTTCCCCATCGAACGCCTTCGCTAGCCAGTGGAGAAAGCGCTCGCTCAGCGTCGGATGATGAGAAACAAGCGGTCTGCGGATGACGAAGATGCTATATCATCAGGTCATATTTGTACAGGGACCTTTTTTAAGGATACGATGCAGCTCGACGACAGATTTCGCGCAATTTCTTCCCAAGAAGCAACAGCGTTCATCAAGCAGTTATATTCGCCCAGCTACTATTCGCAACTCTCTTATTGTTATGACACACAATGTCGTGATGGCATCGTGAATCTCTGGGATGGACAGTTGGAGTACCTGTCTTGGCTGTCTAAAACAGCTTATTGGACGGAGCACATGAAAACTTCGCCGGTAAGCATGAGTTTTTTGTGTGGTTTAATCGGCTTTGTTATACAAATTGTGCGATGTCCAGGTTGAAAAAGAATTTTTTCGTGGGTTGTCTGCTCAGGAGTCTCGAAGATATATGGCCTAGCGTTGCCGCTACACCATGTGAGGAGCTGGCGCTGCCGGTGGAATTGTGGCTGGAAGTGTTTTTCGTATTTGGACACGGCGACACAGTCGAGACTGCGTGCGGTATGCCCAGCATGGAACGCTTTGATGGAGATACCGGCGCTGCGCGGTCGTGTTGTGGTCGAAGACTGCCTGCCTTCCAAGGATGCGTACCGATACAGCGAATTCTTGTGCTTTGCGACGCTGTACAGTTGCTTGCGTCCTGGCACTCGGCACATTGTGATTAACGGTCGACGCAACTCCATGTGCATGGAAGACATCATGGCGCTGTGCGAAATGATCCGCTACGTGGCGAACCAGCAGCCTGGAATCCGACTGGGAAGTCAGCAGTTCGCTAATCCACTGGGGTTTTCTTTGAAGATTAATCGCTGCTTGCATGAAGATGTCGTCGCCGGCTGTGCCCTGCATCCCATGGACTCAGCTTTCCACGGGTGGAATAAGAAACGCGATCCTGATTTGTTATCGCGATTTATGGCAGTTTGCCGTAGTCTGCCCTGTGGTACGATCCGCCTTACCAACTGCTGTGTGCACCTGGACGACCCTGACCTTCTTTCGGCGAGAATTCGTTCAGCGCGGCCGCCAAATAACGATGGGTTTCACTGCGCTTTGTGGGACGCGTTGGACGCGGCGCTGCCGGTACTGACTGACGCAAGGATTCGGGAAGTGAACGATCAGCTACAGCAGCTGTCATGCCGTTCGGTTGAAAAGACCAAAGTACAGTACAGATAGAAAACTATATGCGCAAGGTAAGATTTGCCAGTTCACCGATCCATTTTGAGAACCTGTGTAGCTGCAAAATACTTTAAGCTTTGATTGCTTTTATAGATGCTATGTGCGACGCAGTCAGAAGATCCGCGTTCTTCGGCGCATTATCGCGGCAAGAAGTGGTGCGTGGACGGACCGAAGGGTTTACAGGTGGAGAAACTGTCGCGCATCAGCCGATATTTTCTGCTGGCCTACAGCAACTGACGCCCAAAGAACCACGTTTCCGTCAGTGGATGCCTGGGCCATCACGTACCCAAGAGCACTGCGTGTACCGAGCCGCTTTCTGACATTTAGCTGTCAACGTCACCGGAACTATACACTGTTTTGTCCTCAAATTATAGGAATAGTCGCTAATATGCAGTATTTGCTCCCTCCATCCCGTTATTTTAATTTAGTTACTTTAGCGAATTTTTCTGTTTGGTGGGAGGCTCGAATTCGCACATAGTACAGCATGTGTTAGACAGTGCTACAAGTACTTTGTAGTATGTTTGTTTTTAAAAACTGTGCAATAGGTTTCTGTGGATACGCACAGATATGAAGCACTTTATTGCTGATACAGCTTCCATTCTGTGTATGCACGAAATACTGTAGTAATACCGACGAAGTTCTTTTCGGCATGCAGCCGTTCCAACTCTTTACAAATACTGGTTTCTTTCACTGCGATTAGTGAGTGTCTTGGGTAGCCCCGAAAACTGATACAGCCACTTGCCTGCGCTCTTGCCGAAACTTTCGGGTATCGTGCCAACATTAGTTAATAAACATTGTGGCCGTCTGATAGTAAGCAGAGCCAAAATTCTCTTCGTTTCGGTTTCTTGGATCGGTCGGATGCGCTGGTTTGTCGGCCCATAACACACATCTGCTAATTGTTTGTTACATCAACTGGTTCGAAGGTCCGGTCGGAAATTTTGAGTTTTTACGATGGAATGGGTCGGTTGACTACTACCTTACAGAGTACACTTCTATGGCCAGGAGTAGTATTTCCATCCGATGCAATCCGTTGTTAGCCGAACTGTGGTCGGTCGTAATGATATCCGACAAATGGTCGGTCATAATGGTATCCGACAAGTGGTCGGTCATTCCATCCGTCGATGGTCGGCCAGGGTAACTTTTACTATTTCACCCATGTGGGCCAGGCAAGTTCCTCTTGGTCGAATTCGTCCATTGAGAGATAGTTCTTCGTTTTTTTTCGATGCCCGGACGAAACACCGAGGGTCGAGCTGAGCCGATCGCCTGACCGAGGTTACATCGGCTGCCGAGGCTATCTGGGAAAAGGAGGGTAGCCCGGATCGAAGCCTCCAAGCCGACAATAACCATCTCTTTGTTGCTCAATAGGCGACAGGAGACGAAATTCAAGGTTTTGCCCGAACGAAATGCCCATAATCCGACCCAGCAGTTAGCCAAACTGAAGCCTAGCCACGATCCACCAGTGCAGCCGAGGGTAACCCCCGGACTTTACCTCAACAACCGAGACTGCTTGTAGATTTTAAATCGATGACCAAAGATACCCTCGGATTCGACCCTTGAAGCCCAGCATGAGCCGGTCTATGTTTCCCAATTAGGCGGTTGGACACAAAACCGAAGGGGTTTTGTCGGACGAAGTCCCTTGGAACATCGGAGCCGATTGGACATAGGAGTCGGAATCCCTGCTCAGAAGCAGGAACCAACAAAAACGTGGTTTACGTTGCACTGTGCGGTTTAAATGACGTGCGACCATAAAACCCCTCAACACTAGCCTGTCCTCGTTTCCCAATAGGCGACAGGACGCAAAATTACGGTTTATGCCCAGACAAAACCTCGGATTACCAGACTTTACCGGAAGATCCATCGACCAAATAACTCTATAGGTCCAATTCCTTACCCAGAAAGGATGCCTCACGGCATTCGCGGATGCGACAGGGCCTCTCTGCTCACGTCAGCTGATTAACCTCCGCTGGACGTAAGCACAAGCTTGTATTACCTGGCTACAAAGGTTCCGGTGAAGTTTAGCTGGAAAATACCCGGTCGGAAGTGAGTTTCACGCCCATTTTCTCATCCGGCTACGGAGATTCATACCTTACCCGACGTAACTTGGTCGGAAGTAAGTGTCGCGCCAATTTCTTACCTGACCCCCGCTGAACTGAACCGGTGCCATCAGGTATCCCGAGAACCGAAGCCTCGGACACGGATGGCCAGATATTAAGTGGACTAGATCCCCCTAAGCGGACGCCCTCTATTCGTTAAAAGGTCCCGGACCACCTAGACTTTGAGTTTTCTTTTTTATTCTCGAAATTATGTCCTTATTTTGATCTTTAGCAGATTTCTTTTATTAACCAGCTCGCCAGGATTTGCGATGTTTTATTTTACTAGAGAGACAGAATAATACTTCGTTTTGTTCACTTTTTAGCCCGAACACTTTGGTCTGAGTACTTTTCCAGCCCAGACTCTTTGGTTCGATGGCATCTGAGGCAGCCGAATAGTTTGCTTGCGCAGCATCGTCGATATCGATGCGCTATAAAATCAAATCTTGGATTTTCAAATCTTTAAGCCTTGCGTGCGGCGCGTCTTTTTATTGGTAAACCTCCGCTATCCATTGTCACATACCTTGTCCAGTGTACCATGTTTTTGTCGGGCTTCTTTTGTGGAAGAGATCGTATGTGAAGGCCGCCGTTGATGGCCTGCAGTCGACAGCATTACTATTCCGTCTTTCAGACATCTTGAGTCACCTTAAACGTTCAAAAATTTTATCGGCAGTTCAAACTTGTGATTGCATTTTTAACGTTCCGATTTTAGGAACAAAATAACTTGATAAAGCGAATGTCATATCTTTGGTTTATCTTTAATAATTTTTTAAAAAATAAAAGATGGTATGCGAAGACAAACGTGGTGTATTAAAGGTGGTATTGGGAGCCAAACGCGGTATGAAGGTGGTACACGGTGCCAAAGGTGGTAAAAGATGGTATGCGGAGCCCCACCATAATTAAATCAATTATCGCAGTAGAATGCAATACTGAATAAAAAAATGCTAAAATCAGCTGTGGAAGAGATTGTGCTAAGAAACTGAAGAAATCGTACGGCAACAGAAGGTGTCTGTTCGCCAGTTTTCTAAATCTAATAGTACCATGATAGTACCATGATCAAGCTGTCCGGGCGTGTTGACTGAAGTGTCCGGGCTGGCTTAGTGCTCCGGCTTAAGGGTCCGGGTCTAAATCGTGCTCCGGCCAAAGTTTCCGGCCTGGAATAGTACTCCGACCAAAGTGTCCGGGCTGTTATAGTACTCTGACCAAAGTGTCAGAGCTGGAATATCGCTCCGACCCTAGTGTCCGGGCTAAAATGGTGCTCCGACCAAAGGGTCCAGGTCTAAATCGTGCTCCGATTAAAGTGTTCGAGCTGGATTAGTGCTCCGACCAAAGTGGCCGGGCTGCAAAAGCTATCAGGAGCTTCTGGTCGCATCGAGACCGCAAAAATATTTGGGTGGGCAAAATTTACGGCGGACGCTTTTTCGGCCGCCGGACGGTTTAGTCAATCTATCGACCACAACTTTTGCCGGCGCCTTGGTTGTCCAGACGTTTTTGTCGGTTACAAGCGCCTTACCACTGGCCTTGACTCGGCATAGACACTCCTACGGCCTTTCGTCTCAGACGATAGCGTTCGTCCCGCTCGTGTGGGATCTGCCCAGTGCCGCATCAGTCTTTTTCCTCTGTTCGGCTCGATATGCCGTTCGTTAGCATTCACTAGCATTATCATTAATTGTACTTTCATGATTACGATCACGCCGAGCTTTCCACGTGCTTCGTGTTTTAGTTTCTGGTGCATTATTGCAATCCACAATAAAGCCTTGTTTCCCCACTATCGTGAGCCTTTGTTCGTCTGCTGTCCTACTGCTAATGAACAACCTGGGCGGTGCGGCGGAAAACAGAATCGTCTCAAAATTTGTCTGCTTCCAGAAAAACATAACGTTCAGGGAAACCGTCCGGATTGCAATTCTACCGCCATTGCAATAACACTGTGAAACAGCGCTTTGCCGCGTTTGTACATATCGATGCATCGCTTGGGCACGCTAAGGAAGAGAGCTGCGCAGCTCTGAAGAATGTGTATTTTGAGTTTTGATCAGTCTCGGGCGGTTGCTGATTACCTGTACAGCACGTAACTGCACACTGGAGCGTGCACATCAATGAGGTTGACCTTAACGACAGCCTTATTAGTTACTTTCGGCCGCTTAAGCGTTCCAAAAAGTGTTAGTGACCTCTAATACTTGATTTGGCACTAATGACCACTGCAGTTGGACCATCGGCACCCCTTTTTGTACGATGGCACCTGCGGTCACACCCAGGAAAAATGTAAGCGCGGACAATGCGCTAGTAATGTAATCTTAAACCAAAAAATATTGCTTCCTGCAGTCTCATATGAGAGCATATTGAAAGTTTTGGGAAAAAACATCGCTGGTATCGTTTATTTTCAGTATTCTATCTGTAGTCGTGGTCACAACAAATGAAAACGGTATTTGGAAGTTTTTAATTTTTTGCTGACTTCGGTTATTTTCTTGACCACTTCTACACTTTCATTTTAAATATTTTTTGTGCTATTTAACGAAGTTTTGCTTTTACGTAATTAGTCTTCGCAAGTTATCACAGAATTAAACACTTTTATGCTGTGGACTGTCCATGTGCATTGGCGTTGGCAAGCGACATAGTCACTGCGACAGACATATGGTCAGCACAGGTTCCCAAACTCCCTTTTTTAACTGAATTTTTTCATGATACTCGCACTCCTTCGCGTACCGCCGGCTGAAGGGTTCAGGCGTTAGCTCAAAATCCAACACAAAATGTAGCTCTAGAGTCTAGATGGCCGTACCCTTTACTGTGGCAAATTAGCTACGACCACAGTGCGGCAAAATAGCAAAAGGCTGTTTAAACGCCGTGTGCGGCGAAATAGCAAATGGCTATTTTGCCTACCATACTGCGGCAAAATAGCTGAAAGCTATTTTAACGCAGTGTGCGGCAAAATAGCAAAAGGCTATTTTGCCGCACTGTGAACAGATGCGGCCAAATAGCCTTAGCCATATAAAAACGCTATTTATATATTTGTTTTTGCCCATGACCCCTCGTTTTTGCCTGTTTGTTCACTTTTATTAAATAAATAATTTTAATAAAATATTGTCCTAATTCTAAAACTCTTAGGGGAAATATTACGAACTCAAAAGGGGATTATGCTTGTAATGATGTACATGCAATGGACGACAAAAAGAAGTTAAATCGACCGGCCAGTGTGCGGTCGCGCCTCATCAACTTCTTTTTGTTTGTGCACTTTATTTGCTTGTGTCACGTTTCGCTTTATTTTTGCTACGTTGCGGTCGCAATATAACGAACGTAGTAGTCCGACGTACAGATACAGTACATTTCTCAGATTCATGTTTACGGTTATCTGTACAAGTACTTGCTACTTAAATTAAAAACGTTCTGCGCAGAATTTTTGTCATGCGTCACAAGCAAATAAAAAAAGCTTTTTGTCAGAATCAAACTCAAATTGCGCGATGACAATAATTATATGATAAAAATCTTTCCCGTTCCCCGCGTTGGTTGAGGATGCCCAAATATATTATTAGTTAGTGTTACACCCTATTTAATTAAAAATCAGCTTTTTCCGGTATCAGTAAATCCAAAGCATATGCGCTTAAACTGGACTATCAAAATTAAATGCACATTTAAAATTATCCTAACCCGATATGCTCACACCGAGTTACACGAACGCCGCACATGACAGGACGAATGTGCATACTGCATACTCTGTAGACTGGAAGATATGAATCATAGGATTGTACAAATCGATAGCGGCTGGATACGGGGATATACATAATTACACTTTGTATAGTGTACCCTACCGTCTTGTATATTTTTTGTACTCGTGCAATACTTATTCATCCCATCACAGGCCTCCATCCATGCTGGATTATCGATTTTTTCGCAGCTTCCCCGGAGTTCTGTGTACTCGTATATGGTACTGTCCTTATTGCCGTAGTGCGTACTCTCGCTATAACCGTGTGAATTTATTATCATCGTACTGACTTTATTAACGCTTCTCTGTTCAACTGCTGCAGATCCCAACTGTGTTGGTCCAGTACAGAAATCAGCACTAAAGCCAATTAAACGTGTTGTTCCGCTTGTCGAGGGATTTTGATGAGGGTGCTGTCTTGGATGCGTGGATATTACTTGTAAGCGATACACGCCTTCCCTTTAATGGCAAATCTACCGAAGATTCTCAAGGATTGGCTGTATTTCTCGGTATATTACGATAAATTCGTGGTGGATGTTGTTACCAGTGATGGTATACATCGAGGATACGTGACGGATGTTATGGACCAGGGGCTTCTGATCGACTTTCATCACACTGAACAGTCGGTTCAGTGTGTAGATTTCGCGGACATCCGCGTGCTACCGATAAAGAAGCATGCCGGGGAACGCTACTGCCGCTGGACACACCGGGAAAACGTGGAGGTGGAAGTTCTAATCAGGACGGCAATGTAAGCCATTTTTCTGGTACACATAACTATAAATACAGTGTTAATATTCAACACAATAAAGCTCGGTGATGAAATGTAGTTCCAGTGGTACTGAGTGTAATAAAATGTAGCTAGCCAGAAAACATTATAATAGCACTGGAATTAAATTTCATCACTGGAATTCAGCACTGGAATTTAAATTAAGTTTTAGTCAGTGCGTGATTCGAAATTGGCCCTGCCAATTTATTCAGAAGTTGTTGATGGCAAATACCAAAGTCTGGCTATATCTGTATCAACCTGATGATGAAACTCTTTGATTCATCTCATCTCGCAGCTACTTTTTGGACGTTTAGGAAATGTCCCGGTACATGTGCATGGTCCCGATTTTATAATAGATCCACTGAGACAGTGGCACACCCCAAAGCACTATTTGTATCGTTTTGATTTCGGTTAAAAACCAAAATAATGGTTTCAATGGGTCAGCTAAAAAATTAGTACGCGAAACGTGCGACTGTTGAGATTCAACTCAATGGACAATAAATCTTAAACAATAAATCTTCATTGTGTACGTATTATACTTCAATAAATCTTAGACGTATTTTGAGTTTTCCTTTGTTTGTGAAATTTTTACAATGAAACCTAAAAATAGCTCGATATTTCGGGTAGTACTAATAAATGTTACTGTTACTAGTAGTGGTACTGGTAGTGGTACTACGCAATGATACTGGTACTATTAGTGGTAGCCAGAATGGCACTGTTCTGGTAATGGTAGTAACAGTATTGGACTATTGGTAGTGGCAGCAATTGCAGCGCTAATGGGGAAGGATAAAAATATCGTTTAGCTCAAAGCGCAAACAAAAGAAAAAGCAAGAAATTTGTTTTAAGTACTTACTAGCAAACGCAACATCGTCTACCTTTTAGAAGCTTTGACCACTTTTTCAGTTTCTGGCACTTGTAGCGTTGGATAACAATCTATTAGTGATCAGCGTTCAGCAGTCAATTATTGTCATATATTTAATAAGACACCAGAATTTGGTTTTATTGGGCAAAAACAGCAAAAAGGGCAAGCGCGGGCACACTCCTTTACGGTTAAAAATTAAATATTAAAAAAACACCCAAAATCGCCATGCGCCCGTGGGTTTAAAGGCAATGTAGCGCACAGTACAGTTTACAGTAAGTATCTTCGTCTGGCTAGACAGGCGACGACTGCATCAAGCACGCGCTAGCGCAAGCATGCAGACCTGTCCTGCCCTGTATCACAATTTTGCCCGATAAGCAACCGGAAGTTCGATCGATTTGATATCGCAAAGCAAAACACTAGGCTGTCGAACAAGTGTCGAAACGCGTTGGAGTATTGTTTTCTGCAAAAAAGTGCGTTTCATTTTCAAACATGCTGCAAGCCGACACACGGTAAGACGCCTTGAAAATTAGGGAAAAACAGATAGTAGTTAGCTGTGGTATTTGCTGTGTTTATTACAATTATAAGCGATTACTGTGCTTGATGCCCCCTTTTCTCGATTTATGCCGTCTGTAGCCTTAGGTATCCTGCAATGTACATAGTACTTACTTTACTGCTAAGCTATATAATTGAATTGTTCGTAACTATTTTATATCGCTTCTATTTTAGCAAATGGTTAATGTGTTAATAAATGGTCAGAGGACTCCATGGCCGTTGTAATTATTCAGGCAGGAAGTGTGGGTCATCTGGCAGAAAATGCAAAGCGACGGAAACACTCTTCACTGGAAAGTAAACACCTTTTCTATCGGTTAGTTGTTGAAACGTTTGGTGTTTTCGGCCCAGCTTGAAGTGAAATGGTGTATTTTAGGGGCCGTACAACTCGGGAATTAACTGGAGAAGCGCGTTCTACTGCTTTTATCAAGCAACGTTTTAGTTTGGCTGTCATTAAGGGAAATGCTGCTACTGTACAGATATTAAGTACGTCGAATACATACTGTATACACACACACATACATACACATACATACACATACATATGCATACATATAGATATATACATACATACTGTATACTGTACTGTACGCGACAGCCTACATGTTTGACGCTTATCGCGACAACAAGCGCTTCTCTGTAAACCACAGTGCTGGCGATTTATGCGCATTAGATGTCCTCCATTTACACACTGTTTGTTACATTTTAATTACTGTATGCCACTATCTCCACTTTATTATACCACCCTTTCCACTGTATTTTCAAGTATTTGCACTCTTTCCTCTATTTCTGTTTCCATTCTGTTTTATTCCACATCGTAGCGTGTCAAAAAGTTCCATTCTGCTCTGAATAGCACTGGTTTTACAGAAATCAGCCTCTAACCTGGACCAGTGCCAGATTTCTGGTATTTGTACCGCAGTATGGTGATAAATGTCGGAATCCTAACGAGGAGGTTTGTGCACTAGCACGCGTCCCGTCGGCCATCGCTGCCCAACTGGTGGCGGTGAAGATGGATTATTATCCAGATTACGCTTGTCAAATACGGATTCGCCAACAGCGCCACTGGACGTCGGCGACCAAGGATACATTTTTCAAACTGACACTGCGTCATGCAGCGTGCAGTAAAAAAAAGTGTCCGTTTCCGGTGACACCGTTATCATATTGGCTAAATCAACTGGACGTCGGATTGAAGTTGTGCTGGCTGCGCTACACCGGTACCTTACTACTAGCTTCTAACGCTGATGGCATCACGGTGTTGTGTCGCCAACATGTCAGAAGTGCACCTAGAAAATTCCATCGTCTGGTTTTTCATACATTCACATTATTCCTGAACACCTGTTTCAGAAGCGATATGACACGCTACAGAAGAGTTCTCTTCGCCCAATCAGGTACTTTTCATGGTATGCTGCGCTAGCAGTGAAATTTAAAACAAACGTAAAGGCACCCAGATTTCAATGGGCAATCGGACAGTTAAACTGTTGACTCGATTTCGTTGACGGAAATTTGTCGACCGATTCTACGTCGAACAGGCACGACATCGAACCGTCACAAAGACGAGGTAGCGTTTGTTAGGTCATCTTAGTTTCCTTATTCTACTTAGATTTTCTTATGTTTTCTTAAGTTTTTAAGATTTCTTAAACGAGTATCGTCGGTTACTTAGTTTCCCTCATGTATTCTTAGTCTTCGTCGCGCGAAGACTAAGACGGTCAACGTCGTGCAGTCGACATTGTGTCGGTCGATGAAGTGTTAATCGGCCTGATGTCGGTGAGCCTTTTCTGTGTACATTTTTGCCCGAAGGGTTGTAAGCGTTCATTTTCATTGGAAGGGGGATGGCAGTATTATTGTGAAAAATTAAGCGATGTACGAGTAGTTCTTGAAGGGCCGCTGAGCCACCTACGGTAGTTAAACCGCGCTCAAGAACCATTTTGGACAAAATTAATGGGAATTACGCAAAAATTACCTAAACGGATTGTCTAGCCGACATTGTTTGTCTGGTTTTCTGCTTTCAGTAGGCAAACTTTGACAGCAGAGAGTTTGTGTTGGAAGCCCTTCAGAAACATCATACATCGGCATGAGATAGAAGTACCGATAAAATATGCGTGCTTTTCTAGACATTGCTGAAACTTCGTGGTTCATGAAAACGTGGCGCAGAATGGATTTCTTCCCTCGATGGCTACAGTCTCAGAAAACGTTAGGTATGCAAGTTCTGATAACGTGCGGTTGTTTCACTACTGCGGGTTTTGTAAGTACAGTAACTGCAAGTTTTTTTTAATTAGGTATTAAGTTTTCTGTATTACATTTCTGCAAGTATGATATACGGATACTATAAAATGAATTAATTTTGAACCCAACCAATCAGCTATTTTTGTTATGTCTTTCTACAGGACTTCAGCAATACGACAAAGACGATGCCATATTCAATGAATACCCGGATGACGTCCTTTTTCAGATTATGGCAAACCTGGATCTTGTTACCCAGAGAACGTTACGGCGGTAAGATATAACCGCAATTTTCTAACAGTGAAGTCAAAGCCGACTTTTTATCGGGAGCGGTTTGTCGGACCGCATATCGGCATCCAGGCGGTTTTACGGGAGCATAAATTTGTTTTTTTTCGCATGCGAATTTACACTCCGACAAAACCATTTCCATGCAAATTTTCACTCAGAAAAAAGTATCCTGATTACGAGCGTTTCACGATACTGCAAAATTCGAAACGCTATGGGTGGGCAAAATTAACTGCGGACGGTTCATCCGTTAAATTCTTGTGGAAATTCCGTACACTCGAGCGGCAGCGGAGTTGGGCGTTTGCGGGAAGAACGGGTCGACGGCGCGGCGGCATACGCGAGATCGAAGGTGCAGGTGATGACCTCACCGGTTCGAGTCTCCGATATCCCCACTTCCGCCCGACTGCCCCCGTTTATTGCATTGAGTAACATAACAGTTGCGAAAGCAATAACAACAAAGTCCACCATGTAGGGTGGGCGGGTGGTAAACGAAAACGGTAGAGGAATAAATCGGCAAACTGAACGTATCAGATCGTCAGCACGACTGATCAGAAGGCGAGCAACAGAAAAATCGGGCCGTGTGCACGGCCGGCGGCAACATTAAACGTTCTCATGCGCAACAAAGAAAGTGGGCCGAGCCGACGTTTAACAAAGCAGTACAGGGAATTTGCCACGAATTTAACTGCACTTAGCTTGCTAACTGTTCTTTAAATTCTTGTGGAAATTCCGTACACTCGAGCGGCAGCGGAGTTGGGCGTTTGCGGGAAGAACGGGTCGACGGCGCGGCGGCATACGCGAGATCGAAGGTGCAGGTGATGACCTCACCGGTTCGAGTCTCCGATATCCCCACTTCCGCCCGACTGCCCCCAAACAATCTATCCGGTCCGGTAAGGATTCAGTGGCACGGGTGGCCCAGCGTGGCGAATGTAGCGGGTGTAACAGTTGCTCCGCCAGCGTCCGGCCAGTTGGATGGCATGGTCAGGCACGTTATTGGCCGCGGCCGTAGTTGCCGCACCAATGCGGAAACTGTGCGTGCTGATCCGGTCTCTCCGGGTGATCCGTGAGAAGGCGAAAGAGGCACTTCTCCACGTCTGCCCTTGTCACGAACTTGCCGTCTTCGCGCTGCAACAGCGGCCGCTCGTTCGCAGGCTCGGGCACGCGAGCACGGTAATTCCGGTAAGCCTGCACGGGGCAGACTGAACGTCCAGTCGCCGTCAGCGCGACAGAACTACCCTGCCCCGTCTGGTCCGTCTTTGTGAGCTTCAGCTGCACCGTTAGGCGGTGGCCAACATCCACTATGTCCCCCCATAACAAAGTCCGCCGTGGGTCAAAACGGTTAGTAGCGGCTGCTGTTATTTCTCCAATGCGGAAGAAGCCGAAGAACAGGAAAGTGAACGTCGTCCAGTACAGTGACTGTTCGTACTCTGATATGCGGGCCACTCTCAAAGCGTCCTTCAGATATCGCATGTGCGCCAGTGTCACCGGGAGCCGCCGGTCTTTTGTGGCGCTGCCAGACGGCGATAGCCTTCCAGAGCCCTAAGAACGGTGTCGTTGTCCGTGGGGCTTGCTTCATTAAATTCACGGTGGCGATTCCGGATGCCGGCAAGGTAAACCGTGGCTGTCCGATAACATTTACTATCTGCGTATAATTTCGCTACAAATTCCGCAACAGTTGCCGGCTTAGCGGGCAGGGATGCCTCCGATCTAACCGCGCAATATTGCTGGAACTTGTTGAATGCAGCATTGTACGTGGCTCGGGTAGATTCAGCAATATGAGCCTGTAGCAACTCATTCAGCTCTGGGGATGGCAGAGGGCTGCCCTGAGATCCGGAAAGATGTCGGGACAGTCCACCGGATGTAGCTCTGCCTGTGGCGCTAGTCGTCGGAAGCGGCTTTGCTGGAAACGAGAGAGCGCATCAGCTATTTCATTATTAATTCCGGCAATATGCTTAAGCGTTAACGTCATGTTCGCGACTGCTGCGGCTTTAACTAAGCGACGCATGATATCCAGCACCCCGCGGTTAGTTGATCTGAGGTTTTCCCAAGCGTGCGTGGCGCCGGCATTGTCGCAATGGAAGACAACTTTCAAGCCGGCCAGCTTCTTTCCCCAGACGATCACGCTCAGCAGTATCGGTACCATCTCAAGATACTCAATGCACGGCTGCAGTTCAGTTATCCACAGTGGCCAGTGGAGCTGAAACCACGCCCCCTGACAATAAGCGCCGAGGCCATGTGTTGCTGAGGCGTCCGTGTACAGGTGCAGCACATCTGACCGCGTCCAGTCCGGCTGTAAAAAGGATGCGGTGCCGTTCCATGTCGGCAGAAACTCACGCCACCAGCCCAGATCCTTGTGAAAATCGGAGTTTAAGGGGATCATTTTGGTGTTCCGGTGAGTAGATAACAGCATGATCATCCGGCGAGTAAAAAGACGACTTGCTGGTACGCACTTCGATGCAAACTGCAGGACTCCGAGCAGACTTTGAAGCTGTTGCCGGGTGCAGAAACGCTGAGATGACCATTCTTCAAGAGCCGCTTGTATCTCATTTTGCTTTCCGGTTGGGAGACTAAGGGTTTGTCTCACAGAGTCGATCAGGATGCCCAAGAATATCAGCTGAGTAGCGGGTCCTTCGGTCTTGTCGTGCGCCAAAGGGACCCCCAGCTCACTGCATATTTGCGACATGGTGCTCATGCACGTGCTGCACTCGACACTGCCGGGCTTTCCGGCAAAAAAATAATCATCCACGTAGTGAAGCATTGAGCTTAGACCGCTTCTTCTGCGCACTGCCCAGTCAATAATCTTTGCGAATTGCTCAAAGATGTAAGGAGAAGATCGTAGCCCAAACGGAAGTACCACGTCGAAGTAGTACTGTCCGTTCCAGCGATACCCGAGCAGATTCCAAAGATCGCGCCGCACCGGAATCAGGCGGAATGCTGACTTGACGTCCATTTTCGCCATCAACGCGCCCCGGCCCAAGCTGCTCAAGATGGCAACAGCATCGTCGACGGAGCAGTATTCCAACGGAAGCTTATTGACGTCAATGGCATCGTTCACGCTGTCCCCGGTGGGCTGCGATAAATCCATGATGACTCTTACAGTGCCGTCCTTCTTCAGCCGCGCACCGAGAGAATTCGTAACAAAGTGGGGTAAAGGTGGTGATAAGAACGGTCCGACGCTGTGACCTTTCTCCACTTCTTTCGTGATGTATTCAGTAACGGCGGCGTTGTGGGTCTTAGCGGTTGCCGCATTGGGAGTGTACCGTTCTTTCTGCGGTCCATCATAGAAAATATGCGCACCGTGTGCCAGCGTGTCCAGTATAAACGACACTACTGACGCATCAGGATACTCAGTGAGCAGTTCGGCGAAAGCGGTGGTGCGCAGTGGTGTAGTCGCTCTCGCCGGCACTGTCAGCTCAGGTACCAACTTTGGTGCAGTTAACTGCGCGGTGGTTCGACTCCCCGCATCGCGAACAGGAGTGTTGCCGGCCGGCCTTGCAAGGAGTGGTGCAGCCGCCGAAATTGAAGTTACGGCAGATTTCTCCGTCCGCGGCGGAAGCGGTCCGAAAGGGCTGCCCGTACCCCGGCTGTCCTTTACGCGGTAGCGGGCAGCTCTTAATAAAATGCCCAGGCATACCACAGTTGCGACACTTGTCGTCCGCTTTCCGGTTTTTATCTTGACGACTACCAGCATCTGTGCGTTCTTTTTCGTGACGTGGAGGAGCATCCGTGGTGTTGCGGAGCGGATTCTGGATGCAGTCGATGTATGTGTCCTCATGCTGATGCGCCCATAGTTCATACTCCCGCGGGTGGCTGGTCATGAATGCACGGAACTGCCTGTCGTACTCCAGCCAGTTTGCGGTCGGGACCCCACGCTCGGCATACGACGCAATAATAGCCAAATACTTGAAAAATTTAGCGCTTAACTGCGGGGCGACAGTGATGCGATATTCCGAGAACACAGAAAATGCACCTGCCCACGATGAAAAAGAATCAATGCTGATTTTACCGTCTTCCGGGGTAATGGTCATCTTCCCATCCACAAAGCTTAGATTTGACTGCAATTTCTTGGGCTTTTCCACTCTGTTGCGTCGCAGCAGCAAGTCAAAATCCACGTATTCAGTGAGGTCCAGCAGTTTCTTCCGCAGCTTTTTATCCGGTATGGCCGGGAGCTGGTGATTTGTCTGGTCCGAGACAAATGGCTGCGTAGAAGGTTGTCCCGAATGGCCAAACATATCGGGGCGGTTGCCATGGCGCTGCAGTACTGCACTGTCTTCTGGCAAGCTCTCATCGTCGCTACCCTGTTCGGAGGATGAGGTAACACTTTCCTTACCTCGCTTCCGACGCTTCGCCTTTTTTCCATTGTCTGCCTTGCTTGTGGAGTCCACCTGGTGCACGATTCTTCCGAAATCGTCGCCAAGCTGGATCCGCAAATTAGATGACGGCGAAAGCGGCCGGGCGGCCTGCGGTGGCTGGTTTTTACAATGGCAATCAACGAGTCCATCTGTTGCTGGTGTTTTGCTGCTGCTGAAAAATGGACTGGAGAGTGGGCTCCAACAACTGAACTTCGGCAGGCTCAGGGCGAACGATGACGCTCTTCAAGCGCTTCGCGGGCGCTGTTCCACGAGGTTTTCCGACAGCACGACGCGGTTTCTTGGCTGTCTTCTTGCTTCTCGTGGATGGAGGCATCGTTAGTGGGTTTCACAAAGGAAATGAAAATCTGAATTGTAGACTTATCTAACTGTAGACTTAAACGAAAACGGTAGAGGAATAAATCGGCAAACTGAACGTATCAGATCGTCAGCACGACTGATCAGAAGGCGAGCAACAGAAAAATCGGGCCGTGTGCACGGCCGGCGGCAACATTAAACGTTCTCATGCGCAACAAAGAAAGTGGGCCGAGCCGACGTTTAACAAAGCAGTACAGGGAATTTGCCACGAATTTAACTGCACTTAGCTTGCTAACTGTTCTTTAAATGGTTTGCCGGTCACGTTTGCCATTCAGATGTGCCCGGCAAAGCATTTTCCATAGGGCTATTCATCTCCAAAATTCGAAATGTTTACTATTTGTATAACTAATTGCTACAGAACATGCTCGAGATGGGATGTCGTTCTGTCGTCACCATCACTGTGTTGCCACGCTGTTGCCGGTGCTCCATTGGTATACATCCAAGACAACAATCAGGCGTTGTACTTGGCTAATACACTTTTTCGCTACACCGCGCCCACAACACGTGCTGTACTGCTCGACCAATTCTCCCATAGTCACAGCGGCACGATTCTCCCGGTTCTTTGCCTCCTCGATCGATCTCCCGACTACTACCTCTCCTACCGGCGTTCGAGCATTTGCCTGTGGTACGAACTGGAATATTATCCCCCTGTCAGCAACATGCAGATATACTGTACTATGATTATGAATGACGGCACCCGAAAAACACTAGGTCAGTGATATGGATAACGAACGCTGGGCTGCGTTGATTAACCGGAGCGCAGCTACTGGTCAACGTTTATCTGAGTATTTTTTTAATGTCGTTTGTCCAGGAAAGGTGCTTTCGGTGCGTTCATAAAGTTTTCCGAACCCAAATTCAAATTTGCTGAGTCAGAAAATCACTTTGGACGCACGGGCAAATAATTAACTAAAAATCTGATATCGAATCCTCAACAATCAGATGTGGTGGCAAATTCACTGGCAATATTAATTTTCCACTAATAGAGAGGAACAGCTGACCTAACAAATTTTACTGCAGTTTTTGGAAGGGCGTAACAGTGTGGAGTCTGTGGCCCAGAATTTTTTGGGCGCAGAACATTTTCGCTTATTTAATTGCGTGAAGAAAGCAATTAGCAATTAGCACTGCAGTAATAATTTCTAATAAATGCCGCTTTTATCATTACGTTTTTGTCATTTTATGATCTTGAACAATCTATATGACCATCGCTGCGCTTCGATAGATAGTTATTCTAATTGGTAATTTTACGATTGATACGATATAACCATCAGAACTTTAGAAATACTGCTGGGTACGAAGGAGGAATGCCGGAAGCTGGTATTTTCCAGTACAAACTGGACATACTGCTGTTCGAACAGGACCATGGCCGAGATGACTGAAGGAATTCCGCTACTGCTGGATGTCTACAACCAGATGTGCTATCTCCGTACGAAAGTAGCGTCGGGTGATTATGACACCGAGCTTCTCCAAGCTGAGTCGCTCGAGACGGAACAGAGTGTGGAGCAAGCGATAAAAGTATGGCCCATCAGCGAAGCGGCTAGCTCAGTGCTGACAAAAGCCTTCGACACCTTCTTGTACACAAAACATGATCGTTCTTTTCGCGTTCTACAAGGATCTCCCCCAACCAAGCAAGCGTATCGCTCTTGGACGATGTTCAGTCCAGAGAGTCTAAAAGTACTTATTCGCAACCCTTGTACCGCGCAGCTTGATTCTGGCCAAGCCGGCTTTGTGGAAAGCTGGCTGCGGCTTTGTTGATACGATCCCGCATGAGGAAAATCCCTTAAAAATCCGTTTATAGTGCCAGCGTGACCTGTCTTTTAGCGAATGGAATATAAGGGCAACCCTACGGTCCTCCTGGAGACTTTGTAGGACAGAAATAGTTTTGAATGATGCTGTTGTTATTTGCTCCTTTAATTCTTATTAGCCGAATACAATCGTAGCAAGAACGAATGGTTCACACAGCGAAGAAAAATTGGTACTTAGAACTAAAAAAAATTTATTTTACTTTCACTTTTTACGTGGCACTGCGTGGACAAATAACGGAAAAATGCAGCCTTATTAGCAATCGATCTAAATTAGCGAAATCAAGAGTCCTTTTCGGGAAGGATGCTCTTTCCATGTTAAATTGGGATGCTGATCAGCTGACAGCGGAACCACTTGCTCGTGTCTCGACTGTTTTTTACCGCATTGTAGTGCCCAAATCAGAGGACAACCAAGAAACTATCAGCCCGAATGGTTCTAACGTTTTACGCCCAAAGATATAACAGGCTGGCTTGCATGCTTTTGGCGTCGGCTTTCTTTTGCTCAGTCTGTGCCGCTGTTGCTGCGGCTCGAATGGATGTTGCTGCGATGCGAGGCAAAACCTGTGTTCACACGCCGGCTGCATTCCATGGTAACACTCGTCCTTTTTCCTGTGGTACTGTGGTAAATCCGTCCACTGGGATGGAGGCCGTTCGCGATGTTCTCATTGATTTCAATCAGGCCAGTATAGTGGCCGAAGCGATGTGGCATTTGGCTGAAAATGACATACCTGAACTTCCGGTCGAGACTTTCCTTGCAGGTAAGGCCTCCACCTCTGATACTTCCTCCACCTCTGAAGTATACATAGTTGCAAATGCATATATAGTAAGTATGCAAATGCATATATAGTAAGTATATATTAAGGAAATGCATATATAGTAGAAAGTACTTACTGATCTGGGTTTTCTGAAGCAAGTAAACAACTGTACGTACTGCGGACTCGTTCAGGAGAGAAGATGTATTTTAAAATCATCCTGGTTGCCGACGCAGGGAACACCGCGAATTTCAGGAAGCCGTGCCGCGTACTTCAGTACAAGCCCAGCACGGATGAATATTAGCCGATGACTATTAAAAAATTAGTAATTCCAAGGATGTGTTGCTTTGCGGTCGCTTACAGACTGTCATAATAATTCATTACTGTAATAAACCCGTACGTATGTTTAGTAATATTATGATACACTTTACTGTTACAATCATAGGTTAATCGAAACACGGACTGTTTACTTGTACATTCGGGCAGATAGATCAGCAGTACGACTCACTGGTCAGTGTCGTACTGTACTAGTGTTGTATCATTCTTCGCTGCGTTGCGTTGACTGCAGCACACTGACAGCTCCAAGCAACAGAGGCGAACACGTCACGTGATGAAAACATGATTACAATAATAATTATTATCATATACCTTACATATTACTTTCTATAACAAGATTATAAGAAGCACACATCTTGCTAATTGTAAAATTAATCAAGATGCGTCGTTGAAGACGTAATTACATAATGTGCTTTCCCTGCCAATTCTTACTCCAAGCCCAGCTGTGTTTCCATCTGTTGTGCGTGCTACTGTCCAAGTGGTGCCCGAATGCCCATTGACGACGCGCATTGTGGTAATGGCTTTATTAAGGAAGTCTGGCAACTGTTCGACGAGGCGCAGAAATTCCCCCTGCATTCCGCCGGTCTTCATCTGGTCTGCGGTATTGGCATGCTCATGTTGAGCATCTTTGGCGGTAAGGAAAAAACTCGCGCATTATGCTTTATAGAAAGAACGTTTTCAAACAAGCACTCTCTCAACAAGTATTTTCAAAGAAATTTTTACCTATTTTTATGTGTTCAAGTTTTTTGAAATTATACTGTATAAGAAACTCGATTAATTTCAAAATTAAAATAAAAAATATAAAAAAACGACATTCTGATTAATATTTAAAAGGAAATAAATTCAGCACAAAGAATAACCGTATAAACGAAGAACCAACAACAAATTTTAAAAGGTCGACAAAAAGTTCGTAAACCAAAAAACACTAGGGTGACTTTTATGAGCTCCCGCAAAGACCACCGTAAAAATACACTATAAATTTAATAAATCATTAGTTCCGGAAATAAATTACTGCTGCACTGTTTTTTCAGGAGGCAACCTTCCCTTAACCTACGGCGCCATTCTCTCCCTAACAGTGACCTCCTTCGCCCAGGTCCTCATCTTCTCCTGGCTGTACTGTAAAAACATCCCCCCGACCGACTCCCTCACCGACCTCCTGGACGCCCTCCTCACCGTCCGCCCCTACCTCGTCATCGCCTTCGCCGTGTGCCCGGTAATCACCTGCCTGTTCCTCTGCGCCGCCATCATCGGCCTCATCGACATCGTCCACGTGCCGGCCCTGGGCGAGTACGCCGGCGGCGGGCCTCTGCACTACTACCTCCCGGGGATGTTCAGCATCGGGATGGGCGTCACCCTGGGCGTCGTGGAGGTCATCCCCATGCGCATCCTCTACGTGTCCATCAAGAAGATCACGCTGCTGCACGAGCTGTGCGTGGCGGTCATGCCGGGCCAGGAGACCGCCGTCGCCGAGCGGGCGCTGCAGAGCTTGGCTGGGGATTTATCCAGTACGTTCCAGCGGCGGCCGTTGATGCAGTTTCTGGATGAGATGTGTCGACGGGGGTGGCCACGGGGCAGCGGGACGCAGGAGGCGTGCGAGGTGCTGACGTATACGCAGCCGACGCTAGATCCGCCCCCACCGCCGAGTTACTGGCAGAGCGTCGAGAGACAGCGGCCGAACGAGGATGCTAGAAGGGAAACGGTATCGACTGAGCCGCCGATTTATTATATTACCGGTGTCGTTAATGTGGTGCATGTTGAATCGGGGGACCTGCCTCCCGAATACACGTCACGGGATAATTTAGCCGTAACGAGTTTTTCATATACGGATCTAAACGCTGCTGTCGAAGATATCAATCGGGACCAGGAAAATAAAGACAGGCAGACGTATGATGCGATAAACCGCAGTTTCCGTTCCCACATTTATATAATGATTACTGTATTTGTGGATCTGCGAAGTACAAAGTACAAACACAGCCAGATTTAAATGTTTTCAATATTGCCAAGTATTAACCTATAAGCTTCGGGTGACCTTTTGTCTACTTTATAGCAGTAAAAAGTACTCCAGTTGTTTGTTACTTACAAAGATTTAATGCATGTTTTTATTAAGTCGTGTTTTTATGCGAACGACTAGTCGTGAACTGGAACAAGCAAAGGTCACAACGCCGTTGCTGCAAAAAATGCTGCTTTTTATGGAAACGCTGCACACACGAAACGGTATACCAGCGGTTAGTTTCAGTAGACATGACAGCTGTCCAGTAATCCGGAGCGGCATAAATTATCATAGAACGCCCACCAGGCAGCTTCGTAGCTCTTGCGATCGGGGAAGTTATGCGGGGGCGGCGCAAAGGAAGAGTAGTACTCGTCGTTGGCCGTCATGCGGGTGTAACGCGGCGCATACTGCGGCCGCACATCGTGCCCGAACAAGCGGTTATGCGGGCCGTCCAGCTGCTGTGCGGCCGCTTGCTGCGCCACTTGCCGGTAGACGTGCGCCCAGGGTTTGAACGCGGCGGAAAAGGATCCTGTAATTAAAGCGGGAGCGCTCAAAACAGCGAGGCTGAAGGAGTACCACATGGCTGTGTCGGGCTGCGACGGGTTTCGTATCTGCACATAACGATTATTTTACTAAAATGGATTTCCGTACAGAGTTGACAGATATTCGTACAGTATGGATTGAAAGTAAAAAAATAACAAGTTAATTCGATTGTATAGGTTTTGCTGTTACTACGGCAATATAAGGTGGTTACGCTGTTTTGATAACACCGTCTGTCTGCAAATCCAGACGACGGGAAATTCTGATGTCTGGAAAATTTTTATCGACTGCAGATGTATTGCTTTCAACGTTACTGGATTTGTGACTTTGGAAAGGCTAAATTATTGAGCATTTCCTATTAGAGGTTGTTGGGTTCGTGAGTGGGACAAGATTGTGCTAGTGATCAGCGAGCGTGGCTTCTCCGCTGTCTGTCGACGCTGGCGAAATGTTCCGTCGAACATTTCCCACATGTATCCGCACCGCGGCACTGGAACTGCACTCCAACGCCCATCGATTACCGCTGTGCTACAGCCTGCTGAATTTCATTGCCGGCCTGGCGTTCCTGCTGCTCATCCTCTCTTCTGGTCAGTGTACGCCTGGATTTTAGAAATACAATGCGTATTAATTTAATTATTAATCCAAATAACATATATCAATTTACAATGAAAAATAGCAATTAAAAGCTGAATTCCTAAATAATCTTTCAAAAATTGTGCTAGCAGTAATTGTAATCCATTTAATATATTAGTTATTTATTTATGTAAAATATTGCTGAGTTATTAATCATTATTTTTTTACGTTTTCTGCCCACGCAAATTGTTTAAAACACACCCGTTCCTAACAGCTGGAAAATAATTGTTAATACTATACTTTTCTACACCAGTTTCGTATCGGTGACCTTTTCTTGAAATTTCGGGAAATTGTCTTAGCGTACTTTTGTCAATATTTTTCCAAAATATATCTTCTCTTGCGGAAAACTTGTTTTCGGGTGGTACGAACTGAGCATAGAAGAGGACAACTATGTTTCTTACTGATGGAAGCGCAAATCCAACCGATTCACTAACCTTTAGTTGTAGTTTTTTTGCATCATTTTTCTATTGTACTTTGTTTTGTTTTAATTACAGGCTCCACGATCAACTACAACCACGCCCTATCCTTCGTGGCCGTCGTCATCCTGTGCGGCACCGGTCTCCTCCAAGTGGTCTTCTTCTCCTACCTGTACCTGAAGAGCGTCAGCCCCGACAGTCCCCTGCCCGTCCTCATGTCGGCCCTGCGCGCCGTCCGCCCCTTCCTCATCACGGCCTTCGCCATCCCGGCGCTGATGATGCTCATGTTCATCATGCTGGTCACCGTCTGCGCCGTGGACATCATCACGGCGCGCAGCCACGCGGACACCCGCCAGCGCAACCTCCTCCCGGACTACTACAACGTGGGGATGGGCGCGGCCATCGTGGTCTTCCAGGTCTTCCCCATGCTGGTGCACCACGACCTGCTGATGCAGATTAATCTGCTGCGCAAATCCTTCGAGAACAGCGGGGGGAATCCGGTGGTAGCGCCGCCGGAGCGGGTGCTGGATGTCGACCGGTTGGAGAGTAATTCCCCGGCGCCGGTACCGCCTCCTCCGTATCATTTTTACTACTGGGATCCGCTGGGGAAGGGGACCGGGGAGACGGCGTTTGGAGGGGTTAATGCGCAGATGAAGCAACCGGCCGACGGGAGGATAGACGGCCCACCGCCGGTGTATGAGAGCTGGCTGTGAAAACTATATATTCATTTTCAGTGACATTTATTAATTTGCGTGACTACTTATATACGAGCACTAGTCTATCTATGAATAATTTTGCATCGCGATGTTTTTAATGATTTTTGTACGTTTCCTGTTATTCAATTTTGTGATTCAAAATGGCCTTTAAATTATCATAATAACCGCATAAGTAGTTTCTACTGTAAATGGTTTTCGGAATGTCGCTGTTTTTTTGTCACGCGGACAGAGACATGTGTCAGTAAATGCTATGCTATGTATTCTGCCAAAAAATTACAAGTATCGGAATGGCGCGGTCTTATCGCGAAAACTGATAATAAAAACCGTCCAGATAAAACTGCAATAGTTTTCACAAATCCACAAATCCAGTTTCGCCCTAAAATAACGGACCACGAAATGTTCTTTTGGATTAGTTGTTCAGTATAAACAAATGCAAAAATAATTTACCGCAAAAAAATTCGGTTTCCGAAGAATATTAGGGCAGCAAAAAAGCAGACCTTTATCACAAACATTTTTTCAAATTTTTCGAAGTGCAGGGAAGACGAACGCTGCCGCATGAAAACCACGAAAAGCTAAATAAAAGCACCGCTATGCCTAAACACTTATCCTTCGAAGAGCTTCCGCCGGATTATTCAGTTTTTATCCGGTTGGTTTCCACAGATAATTCCGGCTGCGGCTCACTAAACATTAGGCTGCTGTTGTGCTCGGCCAGCAGATGCCAAGCTTGTGGTTGCCTCTCTTTAGCGAACATCTCGAATCCCACGCGGTTCTCGTTCCAGCTGACCGCGTAGATGACGTACAACACCAGGAAGAAGATGGCACAAGCTAAACAGCTGGCAATGAACATGTAGACCTTGATCATCGGGTCGGGAATGTCACCGTAGCCTTCCGGTATCACAATGAATGCCGTCTATCAAAGTAGGCAGAAAGGTCATCAAACATTCTCGCGGTAGTCAGTCAGCAAGAAAGGTCATTAAACATTCATAAAGTAAATCTTTTGGCTCGGCGTGAGGTGCATTTTTTGAACAGCCATTATATAAAAATAAATGAATGTGCCAAAAATACTCGTAATAAAATTCAACTTAATTCGATTTATATGTCGTTTATGATTTGATTTATATAAATTTGTTTAGTTGTTTTATCCGAAGTTCGACATAATATTTGAATTTACTGAATATTTTTCATTGATTACTTATTTTTTGCTAACTCGAAAAACATCGACCAGGGTTTATTAAAGAAATAAAATTCAGTAAATCTGCCAAAAATAATAAAAATATAAACTTCGGTTCAATTACAAAGTTGCGTAAAGGGTTTTCTAAAATTTCATTAAAATGTTTTTATCCGAAGACTGGTCTATTTGTATTAATAGAATATAAGTTATTAGTACTCTTTACCGAAAAAGCATGGGCCAGAATTTGACGGAGAAATAAAATTACTTAAATAAATCGACCGATTATTTAAAAATAAACGACCTTTTAAAAACATGTGGAAAAAAAGTTAAATGAAATTAGAAGGTTTTCTTACAATTTAATTTGTACCTGTAAATCGCAAAAGCTGTAATTGTTGGCCAGCACGACCGCGATAAACCGGTACACCGATCCATGATCCGTCGGGAAAACCAGCGCGTTTTGACTGCTACCATTTAAAATCTCATAGTTCCTCGTCTTGACCGGTGCCGCATCGTTTTCCCCGGTATAATAACACGGCTGGTACGTCCGCGGACCCCAGGTCGTCCCCGTCGGCACCGTCATACTCTGGCTCCAGTTGGCGAACGTCTGCGCCGCCCGTCGGCATCCCGCGTCCACTTCACTGACGGCATACGTGAACTCCGTGCGGCCGGTACATTCACACTCCCGCAACGCGTAATCGACGGTGATGTTTTCCATGAACGTGTCGAAATAATACAGTGCGAGTTGTGGTTTGTACGGGTTCCCGTAATACGGGCAGTCGATGGGCGCGGTCAGCACTTCGGTGTAATTCTTCGAGCAGGGAAACTGTGGAACCAGACGGATGGATAATCCGGTCGGACACGTGGTCTGGACGAAAGACGTCACTTGCGTCTGCTGCGAACACGACGGGGTTAGCGTCCGGGGGTGGATGGTGATGGCGCTCGGGTCTTTCGTCACGAAACCCTTAACCGAGGCTTTCAGCCACGCGGACAAGAACGCGCCGTTGGTTACGCGGATCTTCTTCGTGATTTTCACCAGGTTGTCCTGGAAATCCCGGGTCACCGTGATGGCCGTGGTGGGTCCGTACCCGCCGGTGCTCCCGTTGCGGATAGTGATATCCAGATCTTGGGTATCCGCGTTCGGATCGGTCCGGTCGAACCATAGCTGCGCGGTGAAGCGGTATTCGTCCAGACTGTCCAGTTGATACCAGGGTTCCAGTCCGCTAACGGCGAAGATGGTGAACGGACAGGGTTTCCCGTAGTCCGCGTTGAGAAGCTCAGTGTGGACGTCGAAGAACTGTTTCGTTGTGGTTTCGCCGAAGGTCACCAGCGCCGGGCGTTGGAACCGGTCCACCCAGATAATGCTGTCGGGGAGGACTGGTTTCTTGAACTGGATGACGTCGGAGGATGACGCGGTGCCGTAGTAGATCTTGTTGGACAGGGTCAGCAAGTAAAGGTCACCGGTCTCCGCCAACTGGACCATCTGCACGGGGTCGATGGGGACCGAGGCGCCGTTGACGGTGAACGCGGATTGCGCGATCTGAGAGACCTGGTAGACAGTCTGCGGGAGAACCGCGATGACCGTCAGATGCCCGCCGAGCAGCGGGAACAACCGCGCGGGTCCACTAGTCGCAGTAATAATCGGGTCGCTCATCTGGGTCCACATCGGTGCCGAGCGCAGCGCCACGCTTTTAACATGATACACGATGAAGCCGTCGGGATTACGGACCAGGGCGATGAGGTTCCTGGATCCCGGAATCGGGTCGAAGGCCACGTCCACGATCTGAGAGGTGCTCCGGTTGAAGAACTCTGGAACCGTAATCGTCTGCAGATTCCGTGGTAATCCGAGGAAGATAGTGGTGTCGTTCCACGCAACGATGATATCGCGACTATCATCCTGCGATCCGGACAAGCACCAGGACGTCGCTTTTATCCCGGTGAAGATAGTCGTGTTGTAGATGTTATCCGCCACTCCATCATCGTCTTCACGATTCAGCGCGAAAAGGCCGGTGTCCGTGGCTATCAGGATGAAGGATTTCGTAACGGCGATGTCGATGACGGTGGCGTTGGTCCGCCCGTCCAATTCCACGGTGAAAGGTCGCATTGTGGTGAATTCGTCGTCGGTGTAGATAATGGCGTTGTTTTCCAAGAACACCACAGCGGTGTGGGTATGGCACGGGTCGAAACGCAGCGTCGGGGAAGGTAATTGGTGCGTGAAGGTTGCAGCAGATGCGTCGGGTGATAACTTAAATTTCGGTCGGGAAAAGGTCAAGGAGGATTCGGAGACACCGTAGCCGAGATAATCATAGCGCCCGCTTAACTTCACGGCAACTTTCAGCTGGTATGTCAGCTCGGAACCGGGTACACTTCCACCTGGTAGCCATCAACATAAACATATACGAAAGGTCACCGCAAATCGATTTCCGTAACATTTTACATCCAAATTAAATTAGAGATCCCTCGTCGCAGAAATGTTAGTTACAAGTTTTATGCGGCACAATTCGTCCAAAAGAAATTTTCAATTTCCCGCATGCACTGTTTTCAAAAACCAAGCCAAAACAGGAAAGGTCACCGCACACATATGTTGGGTATATTTTTGATTTGAAGAATATCAGAAATATTCGAAATTGTGAATGGTTATTCGCAAAATGTTTTCTACACAAATCTGTTCAAAAACGAAATTCTATATTTCGCTGTTAGTAAAAGTAAAGATAATATAGTCGATGTGTTTGAAGTATTGTGAACGCACCTGCGTACCTGTCCCGAAGACACCGTAACGATCGTTGCCATTCCGCGGACAGGTGAACGTCCACAACGCCTTCCCGACATCATACACCCGCACCGACTGATTCGAGCAGAAGAAATACACATCCCGCTGATCGGGAAAATTCGTCTTCAAGTACGGCGATAAGCCCATCTCCTGGAACGTCTTGGTCAACCGCGCCGAGTATGCCGACGGCACCACCGCCATCCCGCTGTCCTCCTCCGCCGAGAGCGCCGCCTGCGACGTAATCCAAGCGCGGACGGTTAATACGTCGCGATTCCACTGCAGATCGCGAATTGCTGGCGTGGTGTTGGTTACGGGCACAGCGTACCATCCGTAGAGATCCTGGCAGTAGGTAAACTGGAGTCTAACGGAGTCGGATGTGGGAGTGGTGTTAGCAGCCGCTTGGAAGGTGACGGTGAAGACCTGGGGCCGTGTGCAGAGGAGCGTGATGTCGAGGGAGGGGACCGTGCAGGATTTGGTGCCGTTGCAGGTGCAGTAGTTGGGCGGGGAGACCTGCCAGGAGATGGAGGCGGGGTCGATGTCGTCACGGTTGATGTTGGCGGCCGAGTCGCCCATGTACGATACCAGTGCCTACAGGAAAACACGCAATACATTGACATTATCAACAAATTGATAATAAAAAATCGAAAATAAATATAATATAAAAATACGAGGTGCAACACACAAATAAAAATATAAGGAGCAAGAGATAAGCAGAAAAATAAGCAAAAGCAAAAAATAAGCAAAACAGTATATAAGCAAAAAAATTCATTAATGTTAATATAAGACCTCGAGTTTGCTTTCAGTCGCAAACGAATATAAGTACGTATATGTGATGAAGGTACAGTGACAACAAGGTCCGTGCTACCACTGCTACGTAACGGAAATCCAGGGAGAAAACAGCAAAATAAACGCAGTGAAGTTCAGAAGTTCTAACTGCAACAGTTTACGAGACGGGATGCTCTTGCAGCAGTGAGAATACGAGTATTTCGAGATTATTCACGTCAGCGAGAATAGAAAAAGCATGCTAAAATATACTGCAGGCAAAATTACTCACGGGAACATTTAAACAGAATCTCAGCTCATCCCCGCCCAGGCTTCGATACTGGATATAAGCATTGCAACTGCATATGCACAAATACAGGAAAATAAGCGATGGCAGCAACAGTAGGAATAGTCGCATTATGTAAAGCGTTTCGTTAAAATAAAAGGCACAGAATCATTCGGAAAACATCTGAAATCGCCAGGTCGTTCGCAAATATATTATTTCAAAGTTAGCCCCATATCTGTACATACTGTACTTGACACAGATGAATGTACTGTCTTCTGAAAAAATTCTTCTGATGAATCTGTTTAACTGAAAATAATTCTATTCAATAATGATTTCTGTTTTTCCATGCATTCGATGGCTGTGAGCATTATGACAGCATCAGTATCATCGGTGCACGCTGCATAATGCTGGCTTTACAATGTTGCTATTACAACTCATGTCCTGGGTTCGATTTTAGGTCTGCTTCTTCAACGCGTTGACAAAGTAAGTACAGTGTAAAGTATACTTTAATGATACTGCAATATCACATGGACAGTGTAAATACATAATATGGAATTATCCTAATAATAAGAAAAAGTTGCCGATTATTAAAAAAATAACAAAAATAAATTGTTTGGACAGCCACGATGCGCGTTTATTTCCGCTTTGCATTCAGGCGAATCATAACGGGCCATCTCAAACAAATTTTGTTAAACGCTGAACATTTTATTGATGAAAATCAAAATTTACACATTAATATTTGAACAATTTATGATAAGTAATCGAGCACGTTTAATAATTTTGTATAGTTATTGGCTTGCAAGACGGTCGATATTTCCGGGACATTGAAAAATATTCCGGGACGCATGGACGAATTAACATTCGACCGGCGGATCCTCATCGCCAACCTGCGCGCAGACGTCGAGACGCTGGATAAAATCCTGCGGCGTCTACTGACATCTCAAGCGCCTTCACTCTCCCTTCCGGTTAGTAAATTCCGGTCTTGGAAATATCCCGGCAGTGCCGCCTTGGACGTCGATGTCACGACCCTGCTACAGTGCTTCGGTCACCCCCGCCCAACTTGCACCGCCGCCGAGCTGGAAAGGTCACACACCGTCTTACTGGAACTGGCGGTAGACCGGGTCGCCATGATCATGGCGATGGCCATCGCTGTATTCCGCCGCTGCTCTGGAACTCCCGACCAAAAGAACGCGGTTCGAACGGCCTCACTCGCTTCGTTAGGGAAACACTACGTCACCTCGTTCCGTGAAATGCTGGCAGCGTGGGGCGTGGGAAGGGCACCGGTAGAGAAAATAGCGGCCGATAGTCAGACTGAGTTTTCCTATGATCCCCATGAAAACTGCGAGAACTGTCGAAAATTAACAGAAGTGAAGGGTTCGGTTCACCGATTGGTCGCAGAGAATTTCGGCAGAGAAATGGCGGATTTGTTAGGTGACCTTCCATCCGGGATGTTTACGGAGAAGCTGCATCATCTTATCGCGCAGCAGCTGGAAAAGCGTGCTTCTGCGGAAAGGGTCAACGAAGACCTAAATAGCCATTTGACGGAATTGCACTGCTTAGTAAATGTGGAAGAAATAAAAAAGGAAGAACTGCAGCGCCAGTTAGGAGATCTACGACAACGCAAAGAACAGAATAATGCGGAGATTCACCGAATACAAGCGGAGATTTCCGGGTGGCGTGAGGAACAGGAAAAGCTGGTTGGTGAGCAAAAGTTCGAACAACAGCAAGCGGAATCGCTGAGCGAAGAAATTCAGAATGTCGTTGCCCAATCCGAAAAAGTGCAGGTACACGAACAAACTCTAGTTCAGAAAATTTCAGCACAGGAAGAACTGCGAGCAACCGAGCAGCGCCGATGGAGGGCCGTAATCGACGAACAGAAGAAGCTGGTGGAAATCAAACAGAATGAAGTAGCCACTATTAGAAAAGAATTTGGTAATAAAGCACAACATCCGCATTTTTGAATACAAGTTTTATGATTAAATTCTGATTACCAATAATTTTTGTTAATTAGTTAGTAATAAGTAATAACTTCAACTATACTGAATATTTATCGCTCTAATTTTTTATTATTCATTCAATGTGTTTATTACTTCGTAAAGCAAGTTTATAATAAAATAAAAAATTATTTCCGACTTATTATTATTATAAATTTCATATTTTAGTCAATGAAACAATTTTCCAGATCCACAGTGGAAAGAAAAGCTTCAGCAAGCACAAGAGGATTTTAATGAGATAACGCAACTGGTTGAAAATGCGAAATCAATGTACTACCGGAATATTCAACGCATCAAAACGCTTAAAGAAGAACTGGCTGCAACAAACAGCTGAAACCGTTTCCATGGAAATTCCTGGCTTTTGTAGGTGACCAGACTCAGAAAGATTATAAAACGTAAATAAAACGTTTGAAGTGACGTCCGAAACTTGATTTAAAATGGATATTACAGAGACCAGCGAAGAGCCTAACAAAATCCTCACAACGGACCAAACCAGTGAGCATCCACAGCGAGAAATGACGGAGTCCGAACAAACGAGACCAGAACAACCGCCATCATTGAAATCCATTCTCAAAGCGCCAACCACCCGCAGGGACACCACCCAACCCCGTCGCATGTCCACCGTGCAAGACCAGACACGCTACAACGCTCTGGCCACGAAAGTCGGCAACTTCGACGATCTTCTGGCCTTCGTCGACGACGGACTGATTAACACCTCGCTGGACACGCACAAGCAGATCATCCAAGATCTGGCGCGCCGCGCAGCGGAGGACCCGCCGCGGTACGCCGTGCAGGCGGTGTACAACGAGTTCCTGCCGTGTTTGCAAAAGATCAATAAGCATTATCATAGAATCGCTGTAGGGACGGCGAAAGAGCATCCGTACCTGCGGGATTGTGATGCACGACTGGAATGGGCGAAGGGATACGTCGGACAGATGGCCGAATTAATTTAATTTTGCTTATCAGTTCTCAACCAGTTTGTTTATGAACGTATGGGAGGTATGAAGCAGTTAATTAAACAGGGCTAATGAATAGTATGCCGACTCAACGGTTTCAAAAGAATAAACATACGAGAGTACATGTGTACGTACAGGTGTGAGTACGTTCACCTATGGCACGGTTAGTACACGTTAAATTTTTTCCGACATGTGTTTTTAGTTGCATCCAGAGTATCCCACCGTATTCCACAGTATCCTCTGCGTATCCTTGATGTATCCCTCAAATTTTCTACTTTGTTTTAGTTAATGCAGTATCCCACCATATCTCTGCAGTATGCTTATTTGCATCCCAAATGTAAGTGTAATTCGGATACTCGACAGAAACAGTAAGGATACGTTAAGATACGTTGGGATACTTCAGTTGCTGATGATCCTTTAACCTGCATTCAGCAGGACTCATCAAGGATACGTAAAGGATACTGTGGGATACGGTGGGATACTAGCTACTTCACTTAGTGTGCATTCGGCACATATTTCAAATATTGTTAAAATGGACATGCTTTTTAATTAGCGTATCCCACATTATCCCCACGGTAACCTTTGCGTCGTATCCTCCATGTATTCCGTTATTACGTTTTCTAGGTGTTCTTAGGTTTTCTTAGGTTAGGTTTCTTAGGTTTCTTAGGTTCTTAGGTTTTTTAACGGAGTTCATGTGGGATACATAGAGGATACTGCAGAGATACGGAGGGATACGGCAACAATCGAACAGACGTCAAAAAATGGTAAGGATACATGAGGGATACGTAGAGGATACCGCGGAATGCGGCAGGATACTGTGGGTACAAGCAAAAAAACATGCCTCAAGAAATTTAACGTGTACGAAGTCGTCCGTATCTATGTACTTACTAAAAATGACATTTTTCCCAGCTAGCCAAACCCACGGACCCGACGGGTTCCGCCGCACCAGCACGTGCACCGGAACGCGGAAACTCTGTTGAGTACATATACGATTTTGCCGTCCTGCTTGATCCATCTATAAACGCTATAAATTAACGGTTTCGGCTGAGATGGGGCACACCGATAATCAGACCGTTGTCCGCCACGTGCTCGTACCACATCAACCCGGCTCCGGTCAATATTACGCATATCTGACAGTGAACTAGTGAAGTCTAGTTGGTGCAACACGTCTTCAGGTTTTTAACTGCGGAACTTGCAGATCAATTTTCGCCGGCCGTCTGTTCTTTTATCCAGATTAAGTACAGTAGTTAAAAACACGCTTACAGGCTGTACGTGCGTCCTGCAACGTTTTTACAGGTCTGTGTTCAGATTATTACGCACCTTTGAATATGCTGCATATACTGCATACCCTAATATTACTAAACTAAATATATTTATTACAGTAATATCTATATAGTAATTAGTAATATTATGTGCATACATGTGTACAAATTACGTATTACGTGGGTATATCCTGCCATACGCACATAAATGGGTATCCTGCCATTTCTGGCACATCTAACTGGCGTTGTAAATGCTCTATTAAGTAAAGCAACCAGAGCTACTGCCGAATATTAAGCATAAATAATTGTAACATATCTGTGTACACGACAGAATTTCCTGCCAGTGCTACATTGTCGCTCGCTCCTCGCGCTTAATCAACCGAGAAAGCAGGCACTCAGTAAAAAAAGTAAGCAAAGAACGCGGCAAATTACCCGCGGTTCCACTGCTACTTTGAATACGGAGTACACTGCATGCAAGTCTTAATATGTAGTTACGATTCATTTGAAATGTGACACATCTAGTATTGTATCTGGCTGTTGGCTACCGGATTTTGCAACCCGCTAAACAGTCACTGATTCCCTACATTTAGGAATGCGATTAAACTTTAGATTCTTCAAACACAAGTCCTATTAAAAATTACTTAATATGAATTATCTGTTCGGGCGTGTATATTAACACTACTTACCTGCAGGACAATGAGGACAGTAGAAAGGTCAAAACAATACCTACCTGAATAAAGTAAAAACAAGTGAAGATCGTAGAGTGCCCAGCTTCAAATTTACAATCGACGACGCAAATCAACGGCGCGCACTCAGAACAAAAAGGGAAAAATTGCTACTACTACTGAAACCGTATAAGATTAGCTAATCGAATACTGTGTAATTTTAGCGTTTGCTGACCAATCGAGTAAGGATTAAGTTTCGAGTTACTGAAACCAATTACATCGATCGCTTAGAAATGTAGCCAATTAAACATCTTGTAATGCCGTCACAGAAAACCCAGAAAAGGTAGCTGCGATTCCTTTCGGAAGCGGTCGTAGTAATTTTTTAAAGCGTAAGGCCATTGGTGGAAACGATTAACGATAGTTTCGTAGCCTTGAAGTAGGGGGCACGTTGAACTTCCTGAGACTGTTGAATGTTTGTTCTCCTAGATTTTAGAACGTCCTCGGCATTTTGCTCATTTGTTATCGTACTGTATAATCATGCCGACATACATTTTGATCAGCAAAGGGCGTAGCGATAAGCGTTCGACAGTGTCCGAGAAAAAACACCATCGCCACCATACTGAACAGCTTTATTCGCGATCTCAGAGGCAAACTGAGAATCCTGATCGTTCCACGGGCCACCGGCGAGAGGAGCGACTCCGCAGTCGTTCACGTAGCCGCTCAAACGATCATACTCGCAGTCGATCAGAAGATCGTACTTCACTGCACTACGTCAAACAGGAACGCAGTCGAAAAGAGCGGGACGGCGACTCCATCATTACTTATCCTCGACCCCGACATACCGCGAATTATTCGAAAGATTCGTTTGTTAATAGTGCCGGATCACTAAGCAGTTTGTTAATTGTTTATTTGTACCATATATGTTTTATTTCATATTTATTTATGCATTAAAGTATAACCTACTGTATGACAAATTTAACCGAAAGTACGGATAATTGGGACGTTTCCTTTATTATACATTAAGGAATATGGTACTGGAGCGGCATCCGGCTGTGGCCTTTGCGCTGTAGTAATTTTTTGCGTACTACGGAGGTATAGAAGCTCTCGCCCGATCGGAAAGAATTCATGAAAGATGCATTAATTGGAAAATTTGCAACGCTCCATATTTTCGCGCTAGCTCCTGACCACTAGCATTTAAGAGAATGCGCTAAGTGTTAAGGAACAGACAAGAAAACAAGCGACTGAATTTTCCAATAATATGGAGAAGAATCTTTCACTACTCGAAGAATAGGGTACAACTGGAGACACTCTCCTGCGACTTCCAAGACTGATTCGCCATTAGACGATTGTAACGATCACGAAAATTTGGTGAACATTTGATTTGAACCTTCCGCCAACATTCTGCCAGATCCGGACGCACCATTCAGAGTCACTTCAGGATAGAGCGTTAAGCGGACGAGAGAGAAAAGTAAAACCAAAGCGGGCTTCCGGTCTACTATAAGAAAGAAGCACACTGCGATTATTCCCAACAGCAACTTTGCCCGTCGCCGAGAGGAAGAACAGCCGTTCACTTTGAGTGTTTTGAAGTCGTTAACGACACGGTGCGCCTCCACCTTAAATAGTCGGACGATGTGGACTCGGGAACAAAATTTCGTGGACCGATCGATCTAAGAATAGCGCCATTGAGTGTATTCACGCCCGCTACGAGATCAATGAATGCCGTCACTGCTCCGCAGAAAGGTGAGTGACCTTTAAAGAGAGGTGGATGATCTGCGGCAGAAAGGTGAATGCTTTGTCGACCGACACAATGTCGACCGTCATGAGGGCGGCAGCTAAAAAACCCACAAAACCTAAGAAACCTTCAGAAACCCAAGAAAACTAGAAATGTGAGAATGGTTTGGTTAAACGTTGGTTCGACGTCGTCACGGGTCGACTGTTCGACGATGTAACGGTCGACAAAATGGCGGGCCACCGCAGCGCTCATGTGACATCTCCATCGGGAAATGGGTGACAGCCCAGGCGAACAGACGATGCATGGGCAAACTCTTTGCGAAACACTCAAATTACTGTCAACTACTGACGGCTCGCACAGGCCGGTGACAGTGACGCACAGGTCTGTGCGTGTACCGCGCAAATTAACTACGAAGCATTTCAAAGATTTTAAACCAGAAGGAATGATTCAACGATTTTATGACAAATAAGAAATATATGCGCAGCGTATCTACTGTTGCCGTCTGCATTAGATAATCATACATTTTGAAATTTACTTACCGTAACGTGCAAAGGATATTGTGAGATGGTGCTAAATGACATGGAAATTGTGTAGCCGGCGGATGCGGCTGCACGGTGTGTGACCTTTATTTGACTGCAAGAAAAAATCTAATAATTACAACTCAGTGCAGCCAAAGATAGGCTGTCCTAGTTGAGCGGTATGACGCAAGTTACGATTACGGGATTGCACGGAGGACGACAGTAATCAAGGCAACACAAAAACTGGGACAAAACACTTGCGCATGGATTGCTGCAGGGGCGGGTGGGAAACATCGAACAGTGATCGCAACAGCAACTGACAATACTGATAATAACATAACTGAGCAGATTATAATAATTATTATCAAGTAGAGTACACCGCGAACTGTAGCCGGGTGCGGTTAACACGGGTTCGAAATCGTTTACTGTAATTAGCCCACTTGACGACTGACGAACGAGGAACCTCGTCAGAGAAATAAAACGGCGTCGCGTGTCAATTGAAACACGAATGTGTCCTTCCGTTGCTAAGCGCAGACACGTTAATTAAAGTACAGTACTGAGTAAGTGCTAGCAGGTTAGTTGGTTCTGCTTTAGCGACGTGTGAATTATTAGTGATGCAATGAATGTACGGTGGATATAAATAAAATAAATGTATAAAATAATTTACATAGTGATCTACCTAGTGCGATTGCTCCGAAGCAAAATGCACCGGAATTCGAAAGTGGTCGTGCTATCAAAAATTAAATTTGACCTCACATCACGAAAGGTGTGATTGGTCTGAGCTTGGTCTGAGTTTTAGCTATGGATCGGAAATTTGTCAGGCTGAATATTTTGGCTGAACCTGGCATCTTTTGAAAATTCCAAAAATTCGACTTTTGGCAATCTTCGTTTTCCCATCTTCAGGATGATGCCGAGCGTGCCTGAAATTCTAAATTGTAACAGGCAAGCGCGAGGAGATCACGAGTGTGCTTTATTGACAAAGAAAGGGAACAATGCTGCGTAATAGCAGGAAAGCAAAACAAAGCACTGATGGCTAAGCAAGCAAGTGTATGCTAGAAGAGCTCTTGAGCGTTCGTCAAGGCGTGAAAGAAGCAACTGGCGGCAAGCACGTGCTGTGTGCCATCAGCTGTGTGATGATGCGCAGACTGGACTCAATCCAACGCGAGCGTACGCTGAGTCATACAGCGAGAGAGGGACGAGAGAGCAAGTATGCTCAGTGTGTGCGCCGCATATATCCGCTTCAGCGGGTATGAGTGCAGTGCAGCAGCACACGTACGTACAGCGAGAGAGGCGGTATGGCAAGCATGAGTGCAGTACGTCCATGGTGGGCCGTATGCACCAGGCGCAGTCATGTGCCTCTGACATGCCTCTGGGCGGGAATCCGAGCTCCTGCGAAGGATGCTCCGACTCGGTACCGCACCAGTACCGCACAACTCTCCAGTCGGACCCAATGCGGGGTCGCTGGTACGCGTCCTCTGGCAGTGGGAGTCCGGTGTCTGGTCGACCGTCCCTTCTTCACTTCCGAACCCATGAGTGGAAGCCACTCACGGCCGAAAAATCCGGAAGCCGCTCGGGCGTTTCGTTGGACCGGTGTTGCTTCTGTTGGCTGGCTTCTTGCTTCTGTTGGCAACGGAGAACAATGTGAAAGAAAAGTGTAATGAAAGTTGTATACAGCGCGAAAGAAAGTATGAAATAAAGTTTAATCACAATTCCAGTGAGCAAAAAGGGGTTACAAAACAGATCTGTCAAAGAGATCGAACTAGAAAAATACAATTCCGTTTGTTAGGAAAAAATGCTAATAATAAAAAAAAATTGCAAAAATCTGTCCGGGGGTCCTATTCCGACTAGGATGACGTCCACGGGGCAGTTGAGTCTCCACGGGGTCTCCTGTCCACTTTCATCCGGTAAGTTGGGTCCGGGGCATCGGTTCCCGGGTTACCCGTCGTAACCGGTTAAATTCACCGAGGTCGGATAAGCACGGTTAAACACTTACTTCCGACTCGTATCCGTCCGTTCGGGATAGAGAGGCACTGTTGCAATTGCAAATACCGAGGCATCCTCTCTGAATGGGGAATAGGACCGAGGTCGGTTTGACCAAGGTCGGCCTACCGGTAAGTCGACCGGCGGCTGGGGAAATTCGGCTATGTTCCGAATTCTTAAAGTCCAGGTCGGAAAAGGCTGTATGTAAGTCATGCGGCCTGTGTGGTCGTCATGTACAGCAGTTCCGTTCAAAAGTGGTCGGTTACAACCGTTCAATCTGCTACCACGAGCCTGGTTTGTAGTAATCCGAGTCGAACTGGCTCGAAGGTCCGGTCGGAATTCATGAGTTTCATCGATGGAAGTGTCCAGTCGACTTCCATCCAATCTGTTCCGTTGTTATCCGACCTTCTGTCGAGGTCGGTTATCCTATCCGTCAGTGGTCGACTAGGGTTGACCTGCAATGACATGCCCATGTGGGGCTAAACGAGTTCCTTCAAGTCGAATTCATCCACTGCAGATATTTATCGTTCTTTTTCTGTCATGTTGACTAAAATGCCGACTTCCGACATCTCTTGATCTATGGTCGACTTCGGGAGGTCGGATGGACTATGTTTCCATTTGCCCGAAGGTCGGGTTTTTCCGTTAGGAGGTCGGTTCTCGACTTCTAAATGCCTTCGCCGACTTGTTGTCGTACCCTCCCGACTTCTATGCAGTCGGTTCCGACCTCGGCTTGAGGTCGGATATCCATGTCCGAGTTCGAAGGTCAGTTATTTTCCGACTTCCCAAGGTCGGATAAACTTTGTGTCTATCCGCCGGGAATGTAAGTTCTTCCACTGAGAGGTCGATTTCGTACTTCTGGTTGGTTTTCCGAGCTGTTGTCGCTTACTTCCGACCTCCATCTGGTGGTTGTTGACTTCATTTTAGGAGTTCTGTGCGTTCGGCTACAGTTGGCCGGGTCCGTAGTGTCAGGACATCCTTCGGTCAGTTCGGACTGGCAGAGGGATGTTCGGCAGCACAACTCCGTTCCTTCTGTGATCTCTGACGTGAACTCCAGGTCGGATCCGAGCTACTGTTGAGGTCGGTCAATCCGAATTGCTTGCTTCTGGGTCGCCCAGTCCTGCGAGGTAAGGTTTTCCTCCGGCATCTGTTGGCCGATTGACTGGCGTTTCATCATGCACTGCGCTCGCTCACAACGCTAAGGGTCTTTGTGGCCCCGGTTGACGAGACAAGCTCTTTGGTTTAAAGTTCATGCACCTGCAAGTCCCTGGGGTCGTCAGATCCGATTCTTCCATTCTGTTTTGTCGCGAACCTGTGACGCCTAGCCGCTTCTGTTGGGGGTAGACGACTCACGTCCACGGGGAAATTTTCTTTGCCGCTGACAAAGGCCATGCTGCCACTTTTGTTGCGGCCGCATGATCCTTGTCAGCGGGGTTCATTAAGAGGGTGCAGATCGCGTATTCTAACACAGTCTGCCTAGGATGTTCCATTGGAGACATGGGGAAGCAGGTCGCGGCGGAGTCGTTGGTACACCAGTATCCAAATCACCGTCGCTGTTCCTCTTCAGGGAATGGCAGCACGTTCAAAGACGCGCGTAGTCGTGGTCACCGGTGAATCGGCTGGTTTACCCGATGTCGTCCGGGGAGACTGCGGTTGATCTCCAGGTACAGAGCCTGTAGGTCTGGATTCAAACGGAGAATCCGGTTAAGTTACCACGTTGCTACTGCCAGCTTCCGTCCATGGTCGACTTCTTGTTGGTCGGCTACCATATGCTCAGTCGATCTGTGTGATCGTTTGAAGGTAGCGAGTCGTGGTTTTAACGATCTGCATCGTTACAGGTCGAACAGTTTGGGTCTCCAAAACCGATCTTTGTGATCGGCTTGCACAACCGACCTTTGTGGTCGACTTGCGCAGCAGTATCCGTTATGTCTCCAAGTTATGGGCAAAGTACGAAGTCGACCTTGTGGTCGGCTCCGTACCTAGTCAAATCCGAGTCTTCCTGCACTGTTGGCGGCTCGGCCGAGGGATTTCCGCTGTTTACAATGGTGAAGGCTGCTCGGCTACCCGGTTCCAAAGTTGGCCACGGTGTTGGCAACATGGCGTGGAACGCGCAGCGACGTGTTCCGCGCCATGTTAGCGTAATCCTCTCGGTTTCTTCTCCGGAGTCGGTTGGCCGGAGATTCCGGCGTAACGCGGATTGGGGCTTCTGTTGGTCTTGATGGTCGCAGAACGTGGTTGACGATCTGCTTTGTTAGCAGATGTGGTTACGATCTGTCTTTGCCAAGCTGGTGAACTGGGGTCGATTGCCCAGTTCGTTCCAGGGGATTCCTTGGGGGACGTACCGGTACGGTGAAAGAGCCGAAATACCCGGGTCTAACCACGCGTTTCCGGGTCCGACCAAAGAATCCGGCCGACTTGTGCAGTCGGCTTTTCTGGCAAAATCGTCGTTGACGTCCGCCGCGTACATGGTTGGTCATTTTCCAAAAAAAAGAACTAAAGAGAAGTGTCCGTTCCGAAGTCGGTTCTCGACGGCGCTGTTTCTCAGCTAGACTGTTTCTCAGTCGGAAGGTCGGTTCTCGACCGTGCCGTTTCTCGGCAATGCCTCCTTGAAGTTATTCCAATGGGGGATCGAGTTCCAATGTGGGAACTCGATCTTAACTGAGTGGGACTTCGACGGGTTTGTCGCCGCCGAAGTAATCTTCTTCTTCATCATCGTCCGGGCCAGGTCGGTTATGTGGCCGTATGTCTGGGTCCCTAGGTTTACAAGTCGCCGGGCCGCTCCGTTGAGACATCTCGTCGGTCTCATCTGTTTCTGGCCTGGGCGCTCCGCTCTGCTCTTCCTCGATTCCTTGGCCGCTTGTTTGCGGAGCCGCAGCGCGAACGGTCGTGCGCCGGGTGCTATGTCATCCGACATCCAAGGTTCGTAGGGCGACGAGTTGAATCCGCTAGGCAAAGTTTTCTTTTGCGGTACCAGCTGATGAATCGGGTTGCATCGTCGCTGGGATCTACGTGATCCTCACGAAAGGCATACTTTGTCGCATACCGTTCGTGGGTGTACAGCAAGTCACGCATCCAGACAGCTAGGATAACACTTCTCATTGGTGTGCCGAGTTGGGCTACGAGGGTTTCCACAGCTGCTGGTATCGCTTCATTGTGGTACAGTCCGTACAGGTGTAATGGCAAAGTAATTGCCGAGTCGAGCTGCGAAGATGAATCGCAGGAATGCCGTGGCTCCGTCCTGGGCCATGTCGACTTCTCCTTCCGGAAGGTACGTTAAATCCAGTGCCCGAGCCGCGGTGATTACAAAGGCTGGGTGTGCGTTCGTAATGACGAACTGGGCAACACTCTCCAACTCGTCATGGGAGTATTCCCGAGCTCCTAGTTGGCTCGCACGTGTTCCGTCCGGGCTGTACAGTACATTGAGCAAGACCGGGTCGGTCATCGACGGCAACGCATTCGATCTGGTGTACGGGTGTTCAACATTCGGCGCTGTGTGCGCGTTCATGTTGAAGTCGGACCGCCACTGATGTTGTTCGAACAGCGCCTGGTATCCGGATCGGACGAGGAATTGACGAAGGTTTTCACCATCCGCCAGATTTGTGGTCGGTACCGTTCCTCGTAATTCATGACGTTCATAATGTGGTTCGTCCTTTCGGTAGGGTGTGGCATGACGACCTCGATTCCTTGCTGTCGAGCTCGGTCATAGCGAGGGTCTTCGGATCGGCACTTCCACTTGTGGCAGTTGTGCCATCTGGTCGGCCGCCGACGTCCATCTGCTCCTGCTGAGCTGCCAGTTCAGCGAACTTCGGCCGGTGGTTTGCTGTTGAGCTTCCGGCCGTTGTTCAGGTGGATGACGTTACGTTTCTGACTTATTTGTTAAGTCGACCGTAAGTCCGATCCTCTTCTCCAGATCCAGTACGTTTCCCTGGTGGAGCTCTGGTTGCTCTTTTCCTGCTTCATGGATAACGGCTCGTTGCGCTTCGATTCTGTCTCGAAGGTCAACTGGGCCGATCCGGTGTCTAAGGTCATGTCCCGCAAGGTTTTTGCTCGGTCGGCGCTGCTGTTGAGCGCGATTTCCAGGATTCCGGATTGAGGAATCTGCTGAGAAACAGTTGACGGGCCTGTGTGACCACTGGCATTGCCCTGTGGGATTGCCATCAACTGTTCCTGAGCTGCGGTGTGAAGGTGACTGGCTGTTGGGTTCCGTCCGGCATATTCATCATCATCGTTATAGATGCGCCGGCCATCGGTCGGTTCGACTCCGACGAAAACATCGCGTATTGTGGGAGTTAATTCTCCGACTGTCGGGAGACCCTGTGGGTGTCTGTACCGAATCTTTATTTCCGGTTCGAAATCGGTCGGTGGTGGATGGACTCTGACAGGCGATCTTCCTATCGACCTCCTTTATCTTCTTCTGGTCGTCGTTGACGTTGCAGGTCCAACATCTGGCGGTACTCGAACAGCCTATTTGTTAGGACTGGTGGTCGAGTTTCTTCCCATCTCGGGTCGCGAGCTCGTTGTCGCTGAATTGTAGCCAGGTTGTCCTGTTCCATGACTCCAGTTGATTAATCAAGTATTCTCTGCCGGCCAAGTACCGGTATGCGCTCAAATTGCCAGCGACAACGTTTAGTAAAGTGCCGCCTGAGCACGGTGTTAGCCCGGTGCCGGAAATTCGTTCGTCTGTGAAGGATACGATGCACAGCGCGCAGGGCATTCTGTTGTTGTCCTCGTCGCATTATCCATGCACTGCTGGCAGTCCACCGTAAAGGCTTCCGTTCGGGGCTCTTCCGTACGAGTCTCATAAACAAACGTCAGCAAACCGTTTCTCGGTTGCATCCTATAATTTACACCCTATGATTACTACGGTCGGGCCAGGTCGGTTCTCGAACTGGTCCAGGACGCCTTTGTGGTCGTCCAATGAGGTAAATCGACTCTCTGTTGGTCGATGACGCCTGCGTGGTGTCACTGGGAGAGGTCGGTTATGCTTCTCCCAACGCGTTCTGCGTTTCTCATTCCCGTAGGTGTGCTTCTGGCGACCTGCCGACTTGCTTGCGTGAGTCGGCCGACTCGGTCGATTGTGCCGAGGTCGGTCGTTCCTTCGGCAAGTGTCCATGCCGGTGATTTGATGGATTTAAGGCGATAAACCGTTGACCGCCTTGGGTTGTATCGGCAGCAGTGGCGAATCGTTGTTGGTAGAGTGCCTTCGATATGACGAATTCTAGTTCGTCGTCCAGGGAGTACTTTTTCCGTCCGGCAATCGTGTCCGGTTTGGCCTTGTATTTGGGATCGACCAGCTGTGGTTCCGTTGATGTCCACTGGAACTCAAACCGCGCTATGTTGGTGGAGTATTTCTCCGCGGGTAAGTCCGTCAGGTGCCAGGACATTTCCATGCACGCCTAATGTATCCATCCAGTATGTTGAAGGAGCCGGTCTTTCTTAGCCGGTGGGAACTCGTAATACATCCGCTTTCCGCTGGT